>NC_090647.1:511235636-511580636 GCF_040937935.1 Hyperolius riggenbachi | reverse complement strand
CATGCATTCTCTCGCTTGCAGAGAACTCAACTTCAAGGGACCCTGAAGGGGAAAAAATGACCCAATTTGGGTACTTCCCTTGGGAGAGGGAAGCCTTTCTATCCTCCAGAGGCTTCCTCCATCACTTTCATCCTCACTGTTCCAGCTTTGAAGCCCCTACAAGCCCGCTGACAAGGGTTTGTCAATGGAGCTCCCCCACACTGCACAGGCACAGACAGCTCATACCTGCGTCCTGGAGCAAAGCGGGCTTGGCTTTTACCGCGGAGCCCGAGCGGCTGCTCTGTGCTGCTGCGCATACCCGAGCCACCTGCATGTGCGCACTGCAAGCAAGCAAGATCCAAGTGCTGAGGATATAGAGGAATGGAGGGCCAGGGGGAAGTCTACGTAGGATCCAGAGGCTTACCTCTCCTGAGGTATCTACATTTTTGACTGTATAAACTCCCAGGTTTACTTGATTGATAGGATCTACTTAAAGCACACCTATGGCTTGATTCACTAAGCCATGATAACTCAAATATCACACCTTATCAAAGTTAACATGCCTTATCAGAGTAGCACAGCGAGCGCTACAAACTTATGCCTGCTAATTGGCAATGGCACTCGTCCTGCTCTGAGCCCCTGCGGGTTCGTAGCGCTCGCTATGCTACTCTGATAAGGCATGTTAACTTTGATAAGGTGTGATATATTTGATAAGATGTGATATCGTTGATAAGGTGTGATATCTTTGATAAGGTGTGATATCTTTGATAAGGTGTGATATTTGAGTTATCACATTTTTTTGAATTCTAATAAATATGTCAGCCTCCATAGCCCTCTTACTTCAGGTAGCATATTGAGACAAAGGCTTCTTTCACGTAGCCACAACTCAAATGAACTCACTTTCACTGTCAGTCCAGAGGTTGAAACCCTAAACATCTTTAAAAAAATGTTTTTTATTCCCCAAGCTTCAGAGAATGCATGTTTTTAGCAAACAACACATTTAGCATGGCTGTGGGTGCTTTGCTAGGGGGCTGTGCATGGCTGTGCATGGCTGTGGGTGCTTTGCTGGATGGGGGGGGGAGGGGCGCGTGATTAGTGACAGAGGAAGGGGATTTAGACAGGCTAAACTCTCTAAATTAGACAGGTGAAACCCTCTAAATACATACAGGGTGCTTTTCTATGTTTTCCTTTTACCCTGTCCAAGAGTTCAGGTCCACGACGTGGAGAGCTGTGAGGGCGGAGGTGGAATCAGCTGCAGCCGGCAGCATACAGGTCAGCCCCTGGTCCCTGCAGGCAGGGCCGTGCAGAGGGTCCTTAAGTGGGGGGTGCTCAAATTTAAAAAAGGGGCCTGGCAATGCCTTCCCCCGCATGCCCCCCCACCTCATTTTTGGCTAGGGGGTATTGATTGTCATGCTGCTGAATGCAGATGATGGGTGTGGGTTCTGGGTGTGAGTACTGAGTGTCATGTGGGTTCTGGCTATGATTGGGTATCGAGTTTCATGGGGGTGTTGATTGCAAATACTTAGTGCCATGTAAGATCTGGGTGCATGTACTGAATGTCATGTGGATGCTGGGTGCAGGCACTGGATGTGACATGGGTGTGAATACTTGGCGCCATGCCTGTACTGGGTGCTGGCTATGGGTGGGATTTGGGCATCACATGGGTTTTGAATGCAGGTACTTTGGGTGCGGGTACGGGTTAAGTAGGTGCTTGGTGCAGATAGAGGGCGCCATGTGGAAGTACTGGGTGCAATTTTAGGCCTGGGTGCAGATACTTGGGGCTTGATTCACTAACTGGCGCTAAGTGTTAGCAAGTTAGCAGTAAAGTCTGTATCAAGCTGCTTTGGGTACCAAGGTCTAGTTTGTATTGGGTGTTTATTTGCAGTGGGTGCTATACAGTATTGGGTGCTGAATGAGTAGCAGATGGTGATAAACAATAGTGGGTGCCATGTGAGTGCTAATTGGTACAGGGAGCCATGTGAGTGTTGGACATGAGTGAGTAGGGAGTGCCATGTGTGGTCTGGATGTGTGCCATGGGAGAGTACTGAGTCTCATATGGGTTTGGACCAAGGATGGGTACTGGGTGCTATTTGGGTGCTGGCCATGGATGGGTACTAGGTGCATACAATGGCTTTGGAACTTGGTGACATTTTAGTACTGTGCCATGTGCATGTTGATTATGGGGGTATGTGGGTCTTAGGTGCAAATACTGAGTGCCAAGTGGGTACTGGGAGTGAGTACATGGTGACATATGGGTGATGGGTGCTGGCTAGTGGGGTATTTGTTGTCATGTGGGTGCTAAAGGCAGATGCTGGGTGCCATGTGGGTCCTGGGTGATGGCACAGGGTGTCATGTGGATTCTGGTTGTATGGGTTTGTATCAACCATCATGTAGGTGTTGATTGCAGGTACTCAGTCCCTTGCGAGTTCTGGGTGCAAGTACTGGATGTCATATGTGAGTGCTTGGTGTGGGTGCTGGGCACCAAGTGGAGGCTTAGTGCAACTGGAACTACTGCAGATGAAACATGTGGGTGTTGGGTGCAGGTACTGGGTATCACATAGGTGCAAATACTTGGTGCCATGCCTGGGTGCTAGCTATGGTTGGGCATTGTGTCATGTGAGTTCTGAGTGCAGGTACTTTGGGTGCTAGTACTAGTTATGTGGGTGCCATGTGGAGGCTGCATGCAGGTGTGAGTAGTGGGTGCCATGTTGGGGCTGGGTGCAAGTACTGTGCCATGTGGGTGTGAGTACTGGGTGCCAGCTGTAGGGTGAAGGGGTGCAGGTATTGGGTGTCATGTGGCTGTTTGATGCAAGTACTCAGTGCCATGTTAAGGGCCAGATGTGAGTATTGGGTGCTCGGTGCAAGTACTGGGTGCTTGCAATAGTGGGGATTACTGGTTGAGTGTAATGTATGTGGGAGCTGAATATATGGTGGGATTGTTGTGGGTGCAAGGGGTGGGAGATCACTGTGGGTACTGCTATGAATGGCATAGTTGCTGCTAGGGGAGGTAGAGGTCAGTGTGGTTGCTGGGGGAAGGGTAGGTCACTGTGGGTGCTGGGGGGAGAAGTAACTGTGGGTGCTGTGGAAGGTAGAGGTCAGTATGGGTGCTGGAGGAAAGGGAGGTAGAGGTCATTGTGGGTGCAGGGGGTGGGAGGTCACTTTGGGTGCTGCTATGAATGGCATAGTTGCTGCTAAGGGAGGTAGAGGTCAGAGTGGGTGCTGGGGGAAGGGTAGGCTACTGTGGGTGCTGTGGAAGGAAGAGATCAGTATGGGTGCTGGAGGAAGGGGAGGTCACTGTGGGTGCTGGGACAAGTCAGTGTGGTTACTGGAGGAAGGAGTGGATGCTGGGTGTTGGGAAAGGCCACTGTGGGAGCTAGCAATGGGAGAGGTCACTGTAGGTGCTGCTTTTGGGATGGAATGTCCCTGTGGGTGCTGCAGGAGACAGGAGGGTGGCCACTGGGGCAGGGAAAAATCACTGTGGGTGCTGGGGGAGGGATAGGTCAGTGTGGGTGCTGGGGTAGGCAGGATCAGTGCTGGAGAGGGAGAGGTCACTGTGGGTGCTAGGTGGAGGGAGAGGTCACTGTGGGTGCTAGGGGGAGGGAGAGGTCACTGTGGGTGCTGGGGGAGGGAGAGGTCACTTTGGGTGCTGAGGGAGGGAGAGGTCACTGTGGATGCTAGGTGGAGGGAGAGGTCACTATGGGTGCTGGGAAGGGAGAGGTCACTGTGGGTGCTAGGTGGAGGGAGAGGTCACTGTGGGTGCTGGGGGAGGGAGAGGTCACTGTGGGTGCTAGGTGGAGGAAGAAGTCACTGTGGGTGCTGGGGAGGGAGTGGTCACGGTGAGTGCTAAATGGAGGGAAAGGTCACTGTGGGTGCTGGGTAGGGAAGATGTCACTGTGGGTACTGGGGAGGGAGAGGTCAGAAGGGGTCCTAGGTGGAGGGAGAGGTCCCTGGGTACTAGGTGGAGGGAGAGGTCACTGTGAGTGCTAGGGGAGGGAGAGGTCACTGGGTACTAGGTGGAGGGAGAGGTCACTATGGGTACTGAGGGTGGAGAGGTCAATATGGGTACTAGGTGGAGGGAGAGGTCACTCTGGGTACTAGGGAGGGAGAGGACAGTATGGGTCCTAGGTGGAGGGAGAGGTCAGTATGGGTCCTAGGTGGAGGGAGAGGTCACTGGGCACTAGGTGGAGGGAGTGGTCACTATGGGTACTGGGGAGGGAGAGGTCAGTATGGGTCCTAGGTGGAGGGAGAGGTCAGTATGGGTCCTAGGTGGAGGGAGAGGTCACTGGGTGCTAGGTGGAGGGAGTGGTCACTATGGGTACTGGGGAGGGAGAGGTCAGAAGGGGTCCTAGGTGGAGGGAGAGGTCCCTGGGTACTAGGTGGAGGGAGAGGTCACTGTGAGTGCTAGGGGAGGGAGTGGTCACTGGGTACTAGGTGGAGGGAGAGGTCACTATGGGTACTGAGGGTGGAGAGGTCAATATGGGTACTAGGTGGAGGGAGAGGTCACTCTGGGTACTAGGGAGGGAGAGGACAGTATGGGTCCTAGGTGGAGGGAGAGGTGAGTATGGATCCTAGGTGGAGGGAGAGGTCACTGGGCACTAGGTGGAGGGAGAGGTCACTATGGGTACTGGGGAGGGAGAGGTCAGTATGGGTCCTAGGTGGAGGGAGAGGTCACTGGGTACTAGGTGGAGGGAGTGGTCACTATGGGTACTGGGGAGGGAGAGGTCAATATGGGTCCTAGGTGGAGGGAGAGGTCACTGGGTACTAGGTGGAGGGAGAGGTCACTGTGGGTCTTAGGTGGAGGGAGAGGTCACTGTGAGTGCTGGGGGAGGGAGTGGCCAGTGGGTACTAGGTGGAGGGAGAGGTCACTATGGGTGCTGGGGGAGGGAGAGGTCAGTATGGGTCCTAGGTGGAGGGAGAGGTCAGTATGCCACACTAGGATTTCTGTCTGGGCCTCTTCACTTGAAAGTGTCCCAAGCGGGGGTGGGGCTTCCCGCGGGTGGGCGGGGCTTATCGCGACCGGGGGCGGGGCTTATTTTGAGCGGCGAGAGGGGCTTTTTTTGGAAGATTTTAAAAAGAGGGGTGCCTGGGCACCCCCCTGTGCACGTGCCTGCCTGCAGGAGAAGTGTGAGGAGGACTTCGGGGAAGGTGGCAGCAGCCAGGGACACAGCGCGTACTTGAAGAGCGCTGCCGCTGAGCAGAGCGGGGATAGTTGGAGCGACTTCGGGGAAGGCGGCAGCAGCCAGGGACACAGCGCGTACTTGAAGAGCGCTGCCGCTGAGCAGAGCGGGGATAGATGGAGCGGCTGAGCGGGGAAAAGTTGGAGAACGAAGGCTGCAGCCGGCAGCATACAGGCCAGCCCCGGGTCCATGCAGGAGAGGAGTGAGGAGGAGGAGGATGACTACGGGGAAGGTGGCGGCAGCAGCAGGGACACAGCGGGGAACTGCAGCTGAGCTTGCAGCAGTGGGGAGAGGTGAGCTTCGGGACTTGGCCGGCCACGTTAAGTCACAACGCGTTCTGGCCAGCCAAAGTCTGAAATTCATAGACGTTTCTTACTTTGGCCGCATGAGCCGGCCACTTCGCATTCTGACCGGCCAGAACCCGAAGTGGCCAGACTTCGGGTTCTGGCCGTAACATATATACCAGCAGCAAGAACTTTTTTTTAATGAATACAGCCCTTTCTGTAGGATCACTTATGATCACCTGCCTGGTGATGTCTTAGTAAATCAGACCTGGTAAGTATATGCAAAGTAAATAAAACAAGAAACTAAGGATGACATTTATGTATGACTCATATTTCTGTTTGAGTTCATAATTACAAAAAGGGGAATAGGAATCGCAACGGTTCCCCAGCTCTTTACGATTCGTGTTTTATAATCACCATGCCCAATATATAACGATCCATAAAGAAGTAAATTCCATTACGTACAATCTCCAATACGCTCTGCTAAGTTAACTTTAATGTCGATTTGTTTATTGCTTTTACAATTCTGGAACAAAAGGATAGACTTTGTTTATGGGGTTCTGCAGAAAAGAATATAATTGAAATTATTTACATTTTATGGCATGACTGACCTTGCTGTGCCTGGGAGGAGAGCTGAAAAATAGGTTTCATTTTAGCATTTTCCACTAATACTATAACCTGTTTTATGATGATGTTGTTCACTCGAAAAATAATACCAGCATTATTGGTGAAAATATTAATTGTAATATTTTTCCTTTACTTTTTTTTAAAGTGGACCTGAACTTTTGCACAGGACATAAGGAAAAACAGAGAGAAATGTACCCTGTGTGTATTTAGAGAGTTTGGACTGTCTCATTCCCTCATCTGTGACTAATCTTAAGTGTAATTTGATCTCTCAGCTGTGTCAGCTCCGGAGTCTCTGCCATGGCAGAACACCTAATTTGTAAACACAATGTGGAAATGAACAGAGGCACTAAAAGGAGTGTTTCACAGGAGTGTCCCCACTTCATCAGGCAATAAGGGATGGAGCACACAACCACAAGTGTCTATGACTCAGCCTAGCACCTCTGTTGCTTTGTAAACGCAGGATGTTAACCCTATGCCTGCTTCCATGAAAGCAGGAAGTAGACATACTGCAGATTTATTGCAGGATTTGTATCAGATGTAGCATAGAAACGTTTTTTCTTTAAAGATTATTATGCCGTTGCATATCTTTTAGAACAGAGAGGAAGTTCTGAGTTCAGGTCCTCTTTAAAGCAAGCTCTGGATGTTTTATATGTGCACTTAATAGTACGTTATGTTATGGACTAGGCGACTTTAGGTCAACCTATGCATGAAAAGCTCAATACATGCATGTCTATCCACTCATCACTTCTTATGGCTAGTGATGGGCCGAATATCAAATCTTGGGTTTGCGAATTTCGAATGCAAATTTCCTCAAAATTTGCAAACATGCAAACCAGGCGAACCGCCATAGACTTCAATGGGCAGGAGAATTTTAACTTCCCTGGTAGTAATCCCAAGCTGAGCTCAGGCTAACTGCCGGGAGCTCTATGCAGAGTACAGCGTGCAGTGGGAGCTTTTACTCACCTCCCGGGGTATCCAGACGTCGCCGGTAGCTGTTCTCCTTCCTGTCCTCGGAGGCTCTGAATCACTCTGGTGAGATCACCATCATTGATCTCTCCAAAGAGTTACAGTGCCCCCCGGAGGACGGAGATAAAATTGCAGTGCTGGAGCCCTGGGAGGTGAGTCAGAGCAGGGGCTTCTGCTGGCATTCTTGCAGCATGATTATTTCCTGATTTTAGGGTCTGAAACCTTTTAAAAAGACCCTGAAATCCGGAAATAATCATATCGCCATGGGAGTGAAAACCTACAAAGACTGTTTCTGTCCACAAAAGTGATGGAAAAGTTGTTTCAAGGGGTCTAACACTTGGACTGTGTTATGCCAGAGGGAGATCCATGCCAAAAGTCCCACCAAAAATTACGTAGTTGACGCAGAGACGGGTTTTATTCCCTAAAGGGCAGAAATCACATTACAAGCCTAAATTGGTGGAATAAACTGCTTTAAAATGTCCGTCGTCCGGCATGTGTACACGTCTATCAGGTAGTGTAAGGGTTTAGGCCCACTTCACACTGACAGACCAAACTCACTGTTTATTGCACCACAAACAATCGCAAAATGTTGTTAATAGTTGACACTCTCAGGGCATAAATGTTAGTCCTCTCTGCGACAATGTTTGTGTAGTGGTGTGACTGTGTAGTGGCCACTGTGCTTGTGCGCACAATCTTGGGGTGTATTCTGTACACGGACTCTAGGAGTGTGCACACGCCTGACTCAAACACAGTGAATCCAGCGCTGGAGACTTGGGCACAGCCGGCGCCACCATAGGCCGTAATAGGAATTACGACTATAGCGGCGCACAGGGAGTAACTTCGGCGCCGTCAGAAGACGGAGCTAAAGTTACTTTTAAAACACAATAATTCAGCTTCCAGCAATTGCTGAAAGCCAAATTATTTCATTCCCCACTATCCATGTTGGCCTAAACAGGCTTTTCTAATAAAGTGGCCGGTAAGTAAGGATCTCTTCAATGCCCCTAGGCAGCTCTGTTGTTTGGGGTGTTCAGTCTATCTAAATGAAAAAGGAGTGCTCTATGCTGCATGAATCCAAAGTTTAATAAAGGTTAAAAAGTAATGTAGTTACAGAATTCAGGAAGATAACTTGCTAATTATTATACGTTTTGGCATTGCTATGCTTTCCTCAGTAGCAACACCGAAAAGTGTAATGATGTTGGAGGCACGTAGGAGCTAGAACCCGCCCATCGTGCCGAAATCTGGAAGTCCTGTCCACCCGGACACCGATACTGCTGGCTACGGTACTGAGAGAGGGGAAGTACGGTGTGAGGGAACGAAGCCTGCTCCACAAAGACCCTATGATAAGTGAGATAACTACCTGCATACTGTAAGTGCATTACAGTTTGACCTTTAATTGGATTCAGGCACCATAGAGTGCTCCTCTTTTATTTAGATTACCTCACAGTGACTGTTGAAAGTTTAAATTCATGTTATTTAGGTGTGTAGAACACAAGGTAAGACATATTGGGGTTGATTCACTATTACTATAGCTCCCCTTACTGCACGCTTGGCATGCCTTATCAGTGTCAACGTGCCTTATCAGAGTTGGCGTGCCTTATCACAGTTAGCGTACATTATCAGAGTAGCATAGCGAGCGCTACAAACTTATGCCTGCTAATTGGCAATGACGATCGCTCCACTGTACTGTCCTGAGCCCCTGCGGGTCCAATCACTTTAAAAGGACATTATCCCCGCACCTTGATTGGCCCAATAGGCTGCCTGTCAAGTTTCCTGTCAAGTGACAGGCAGCCTATTGGGCCAATTAAAGTGTGGGGATAATTCCCTTTAAAGAGACTCTGTAACAAATTTTTCAGCCTTAGTTCTTCTATCCAATAAGTTCCTATGCCTGTTCTAATCTGCTCTGGCTTACTGCAGTCTTTCCTAACTGCATTGTCTCTGTAATAAATCAATGTATCTTTCCTCTGTCCTGTTTGTCGGGCTAAGGCTTGATTGTGTGGAATGTGCAGGGCTGCTTGTGATTGGTAGAAGCGATACACACCATCTGCAGGCCCCCTGCACACTCTGAATGACTCACACACTATGCTTAGCTGAGCCTATTAGAAGCTGGTTAGTTTGTTTGTAAACACTGCCTAAAACTGTTAATTACAAGCCAGGATTGCAGCAGAGAGTGGCAGAAACAGCACAGAGGGGCCCATGAGAACATAATGAATAGAATGGTATGCTTTTTATCGTAAGAATATTAGAGTACATATTCTCTTTAAAGTGATTGAACCTGCAGGGGCTCAGGGCAGGATGAGTGGAGCTCTCGTCATTGCCAATTAGCAGGCATAAGTTCGTAGCACTCGCTATGCTACTCTGATAAGGCATGACGACTCTGATAAGGCATGCTAATTCTAATAAGGCATGCTAACTCTGATAAGGCACATTAACTCTGATAAGGTATGTTAACTCTGAAAAGGCATGCTAAGCATGCAATAAGGGGAGCTATGGTGATAGTGAATCAACCCCATTAAGTTAAGTTTGTTTCAATTACAATGTAGAATACCAATGAGGTACATTTCAAGGGCTTCACCCAAGAAATGTGGATACATTGCAGAATGGATTGGCACATGGCACTATAATTCTCACTTCTCTTTCAAGTCCTCCACACATGCCTTCATATTATGTATTAGCCTGAGTGTGATAAAAACAAACAAACATGCAAACACACAACAAATAAATAAAACAATACATCAACAATATGTTAATATATAGTAAGTAAAGCACCTATGCCAAGATCTTCACATCTTTAAATTCATGAAATATTTTGAACATTGTTAAGGGCAACTCGTTCCCCGGAAAGCTTCACCTTATAAGCTCAGGGGGGTGACATATGGAGTTGGGAATAACATCTTTTCAATACAGATGTAGCAATTATTTTTAATCATACCATATTTAGCCTCTAGTATGAGAGTGACAGGGGGTTATGATTCATTTTTTTTCCCTTAAAGAGGAACTCCAGTGAAAATAATGTAATAAAAAAAGTGCTTCATTTTTACAATAATTATGTATACATTATTTAGGCAGTGTTTGCTCATTGTAAAATCTTTCCTCTCCCAGATTCACATTCTGACATGTATTACATGGTGACATTTTTACTGTGGGCAGGTTATGTAGCTGCTCCTAGCTGCTTTGGCTGTTAGAGACGCGTACGTTAAAAAGGGGCGATGGGAAAAAAGGGCGCCGGGTTTTTAACGATAAACATGGATTACGTTTAAAAATGTATTTCGTTTAAAAGTAATGTTTTTAAACGTTATAAATCATTAAATAATGTGTATTAAATCGGCAATTGTAAAAACGTTAATCTTTCGTTTAAATAATGAAACGCATAATAACGTTTAAAAAAAAAATTACTAAGTAACCCTCCCTGTACCTACCCCTAACCCCTAGACCCCCCTGTTGATGCCTAAACCTAAGACCCCCCCTGTTGGTGCCTAAGTAACCCTCCCTGTACCTACCCCTAACCCCTAGACCCCCCTGTTAGTGCCTAAACCTAAGACCCTCCTGTTGGTGCCTAAACCTAAGACCCCCCTGTTGGTGCCTAAACCTAAGACCCCCCTGTTGGTGCCTAAACCTAAGACCCCCCTGTTGGTGCCTAAACCTAAGACCCCCCTGTTGGTGCCTAAACCTAAGACCCCCCTGTTAGTGCCTAAACCTAAGACCCCCCTGTTAGTGCCTAAACCTAAGACCCCCCTGTTGGTGCCTAAACCTAAGACCCCCCTGTTGGTGCCTAAACCTAAGACCCCCCTGTTGGTGCCTAAACCTAAGACCCCCCTGTAATTTTTTTCGTTTAAAAATAATGTAAAAAAAAAAAAAAAGTAATGTTTTTCGTTTAAAAATAATGTTTGGGAAAAATATTGTACTGGTTTTCGTTTAAAAATAATATTTAAACATGTATAAATCATTAAATAATGTGTAATCATGAGAAACAGTAATAAAACATTAAGTCTCCGGGCGCCGCTTTTAAAACGTTAGTTTTCTCCAGCGCCCTTTTTTCCTACCGGGCGCCCATTAAACGATATTTATTATAGAAGTGAATGGCGGCGCCCGATTTGTCCACTAGCCTCAGGCGCCCGAATTTACTGTTTCCGTTAGAGACAGCTGTAAACAGCCATTTCCTGTCTGTGAACATTGTTACATTGTGGCAGTTTGCCCAGAGTACCGCGGTACCAGAGCCTCTTGTGGGAGGGGTTTCAGCACAAAATCAGTCATACAGCGCCCCCTGATGGTCTGTTTGTGAAATGCAATAGATTTGTCATGTAAAAGGGGGTATCAGCTACTGATTGGGATAAAGTTAAATCCTTAGTCGGAGTTTCTCTTTAAGCTGTACACTCTAGAGTTTTATCATACCAAATATAAAGCCAGGGATATTTTAACAAAATAAGTAAATACGCTTTAGAAAATGTTTAGCGATGCATCTGAATGGGCACCCTTACAGCTTGATTCACTAACCCACGCTAAGCCGGTTAGTGAGCCTCATGACCTAGTGGGCGCAAACCATGGAGTTACATGGTTTGCGCCCACACATCTCGCACAGCCCAGGGCAGTGCGCGCGCAGCCATTAATAGTGCGCGGTGCGACGATAACGCCGCACCCGCTGCCCTGTAAACAGGTGCACCCTGTAGCAGCGCAATGATGCGCCGTTTTCGCTGCACCGGGTGCAGCGTTTACAGGGCAGCGGGTGAGACTCACACCGCGCACTATTAACGGCTGCCCTGGGCTGTGCGCGATGTAGCTTTGCGCGGCTATTAGTGCCTGCAAAGCTACATTTCAGGCACTGAGTGGCTTTTCACTCCAGTGCTAATACTTTGGCACCGGTTAGTGAATCAAGCACTTAATCTATTTATTAATTACAGTAAGTATCCCCAGAGGGATTGTTTTTTAAGTACAGAGGCTCTTTAAAATATTTGTTGCCTACAAACTAACAATGGAAACACAATAACAGTGTCTACTTTACAACAATAATTTTATTATTGCACCAATACAATTTTAAGTGGTAGTGTACATTTAACAAACTGTGCTTAAAGGAGTTATCCGGGCTAAATAAAGAAAATAAACGTTACTTACCGGGGGCTTCCTCCAGCCCCAAGCTCCCAGGACCTCCCTCGCCGCACCTCTGCGCGCAGCCGTTTTCCGGAGCTCCGTCCCAGTCCCCGGCGACGACGTCAGAGCAGGGCCGGTTCAAGTAACAATTGGGCCCTAGGGCAAAATTAGCCTGGGGGGCCCCCAACAGACACCCCTGACCAAAAAGCGTCATTAGAGGCCCTTTGTTGCAGCCAAATTTCCCTCCTGGGCCCCTGAGGTGGCTGATGACCCTCCCCCAATCACCTCCCAACTTAACTTACTCTGCAGAGTCCCTGGGGAGCAACAGCTAAGATGGGAGAGGCTACAGGCTCTGGGGCCCTGGGGAAATTGCCCATTTTTACCTATGGTAGCTCCGGCCCTGCGTCAGAGCGACCTCCAGCTCGCTCTGTACTGTGCCTGCGTGAGCGGCGCTGTCAATCACCGCCACGTGGGCCAGAGCGGACTGCGCTGGCGCAGTAGTTCTGCACCTGCGCAGTCCGCTCCGACCCACGTGGCGTTGATTGACAGCGCCGCTCACGCAGGCGCAGTACAGAGCAACCTGGAGGTCGCTCTGACGTCATCGCCGGGGACTGGGACGGAGCTCCGGATAACGGCTGCGCGCAGAGGTGCGGCGAGGGAGGTCCTGGGAGCTTGGGGCTGGAGGAAGCCCCCGGTAAGTGGCGTTTATTTTCTTTATTTAGCCCGGATAACTCCTTTAAAGAGAAACCATAACCAAGAATTGAACTTCATCCCAATCAGTAGCTGATACCCCTTTTCCCATAAGAAATCTTTACCTTTTCTCAAATGGATCATCAGGGGGGTCTGTTTGGCTAATGTTGTGGTGAAACCCCGCCCACAGTGTGATGTCAGGACCAATTTCCTGTCTGTGAACCTCATTGCATTGCGGAAAATACCTGTTTACAGCTGTTTCCAACTGCCAAAAAAGCAAGCAGCATCTCCTTCCACTGACATCACCTGCCAACAGTAAAAATGTCACTATGTGGTAAATGTCAGAATGTAAATCAGGGAGAGGAAAGATTTTACAATGGGCAAACACTGACTAAATAATTTATACATAATTATTGTAAATATGAAGCATTTTTTATTACATTACTTTCATTGGACTTCCTCTTTAAAGTGAACCTGAGATGAAAATAAACTGATGAGATAAACAACTATATTTATCCTCCTACTAAAAAAATGCCTTTTTTAGATATCTTATGGTTTTATTTTATATTTAAACATTACAGAGTAGGTTGAATGTTTTACTGTATCAGTGGCAGCCTATTAAGTGTCCCAGACTTAGAAAAAAGTCAGTTATTCATATACCCTGCTTTCAGAAGTTGTATTCTGCCAGGATAACTTTTTATGGCTGTCATTTTCTTATCAGTGATGTTTACTATATTCTCCACAAGGTACATACAAGCTGTCACTTCCACTTTCAGGCAGCAAAAGTAAAACAGCTTGGTTACTAAAATGCTTTGTACTGTACGTATGCGTTTCTCCCATCATGCCACATATCGCCTCGGGTTCACTTTTTAGTTGTATGAAATTGAAATTTGATCTCTGGTTTCAAACATTAAACACAACATAAAACAAATAGGAAATATATATTACTGGTTTTCAAGTAACTGGAAGCTAATTGATAACAGTCACATTATTTTCTGTTTTCTATTCGTTTTTGCTGTGTTTAATGTTTTAGAGCAGAAATGCTTTGCAAATACTTTATTGCAAAATAATTTGTCCAGCAACTGGCAATGTTATCAATTAGCTTCAGTGATGTAACGTTTGCGGAATCGTTTTCGTGGTCAGCGCACGAGATGCGCACTGACACACCCAAAACCTTCCACAAGCGTATAATTGGGTGAACCCAGGCTAGGTGCAATGCACCAGCAGAGGGCAATTCCCACCGGCAGATGGCGCTGTGGAGTGCAGACGAGTACAATCGCTGCACGGCCACAGATGCCAGTTGGGGATTGTACAGATCAAGACAATGCGGGGCTGAACAGCCCTTAAAGAGAAAGAGCACAGGTACAGGATGAATGTGTGTTCACCAATCTAGTCGCGACCCTGCCACAGTGAACACACATCAGCAGAAACAAAAGTAGGAATGCGATCGCGAGATGGGCGATCGCCATAAGTGACACAAGACAGATCAGAACAGAACACGAGAGGAGCAAAGGCACAGCAAAGGACAATGAGAAGTAACGAAAATAACAAACGCTAACTAAACGCGAACACCGCACTCATTCGCAACAGCGAACGCGTTTATAGCGCGGTCTCCGCGTGTTAAGCACAACAGAGACAAGCACGCCTAACTAACCGCCGACAGACAAACACGAAACAAAGAACGCGAGCGCTTGCTTAGCGGTTACGTCACCGAGCCTACAGCAAGCGTTCGTATCAGACAAGACAGACAAACGGAAAACAGAAATAAGCTAGGAAAGATCCACAGCCGCTACCGCTAGGGGCTAGTGCGATCCAAGATGAGATCGCTGGTAGCAACCGCTGCTCCAGCTATACTCCAAGAAGACAGAACAGAAGGATCCACAGCACTAGCGCAAGGCTAGTGCGATCCAGGCAAGACAGATCAGAAGGATCCACAGCACTATCACTAGAGGTTTTATCTCCCAGTCACTTTATACTAGTCTTTTTCTGTTTACTATTAGTTTTTTTTGTGTGCTTTGTTTAATGTTTTAGAGCAGAGATGCAATGTTGGGTTTCATACCAAAATAGGGCTGTTCTCAGTAATGCACTATAAAATTTGCTTTATTTATTTTACACCCTTTTTAAAATACAGACTTGTCAGCTTCAGTGTGTAGCATAAGCTGTTAAACTCATTGCATTAATCGTAAACCAACTACAGTCACTGCAGGTTTCTGGTCAGCAATCTGTTTCAAACCTTCCCTTTTGCCGGGTTAAACTGATTCTATACACTCATAATTATACCTCTGTTGAAGTGCTGATTACCACTGTATACACTATTTACAAGAATTGGCTGCTGTTGAGTAGTTTCTGCAATATCAGCACAGCAGAAGCTGGAGATAATGTGGACGTTGGAGTAGAAGCAGGATCGGAATTAGAAGTGTGCTGCATTATGGATCAAAATCTTATTTATTTTTGTTATAAGTGCACTTGATTATGAGCATACTACCGCTGTAGAGGAAGCTCCACTCAGTGGCATACAGAAATGTATACTTTAGGAGTAAGGAAGGAAACACAAAGACATCGGGGGCCATATGCAATTCACTTTTTCTCATGAGTTTTCTCCTAGGTGATATTTTTAAACTTGTCAATAAAATGTCTTTTAAGTAGTGGTGCTCTGATGCCCCTTTTTAAAATCCGAATTTATTCGGATCCGGATATCCAGATATCCGGATCCGAATCCGAGCTTTTCGGAATCCGAATAGAAACGGATATCCGAACCCAGTATCCGGGAAATCCAAATGAATTTGGATATCCGGATAGAAAACCAGAAGTGGCCTGTAAATGGCCTAAATTGCTTCCAAAACCCTCTCTCTCTCTCACTCTTGCTCTCTCTCGCTAGGATTGAATGCCTCCAAAAGGGATTTTTGCCATTGAAGGCCTCTATTCGGATATCCGCCCGGATTTCGGATTTAACATGAAAATCCGAATTTGCTTGAATAGTGCTATTCGGATTTACAAAGATATCTGGAATCCGATTCAAAGTTCGAAGTGGAAAAAGTTCGGATTATCTGGGTAGTTCAGATACCCAATTATTGGATGAGCACCACTGCTTTTAAGCCACCAGCAAGCAGGAAAATAATCAACATAATTTTGATTGTACCTTTTCTGTTAATTTTTGTACTTTTTTAGTTGAAAAGTGCTGGAAAGTTATGTTAAATAGAACATGAAAAATGATCTCTTAGGACAGTGACCTGCAAACTTGGCTCTCCAGCTGTTAAGGAACTACAAGTCGCACAATGCATTGCGGGAGTCTGACAGCCACAGTCATGATTCATAAAGGCAAATGCATTGTGGGACTTGTGGTTCCTTAACAGCTGGAGAGCCAAGTTTGCAGATCACTGTCCCAGGAGGAAACTCAGGTGAAAAAGTAAATTGCATATGGGCCTGGGGTCTGTATGTAATTCACTTTTTCTCCTGAGTTTTCTCCTAGGAGATAATTTTTCACCTTCTTTTTAAAATAACTTTTTAGCTCTTTGCAACTGAGAAGGTACCAAAAAGTACAAAATAAAGTACTATCAAAATTATTTTGAGTATTTTCTCACTTGCTGGAGGTTAAAAAGGCAATTTATTTGCAAGGTGTGAGAATATCACTTAGAAGAAAAAGTTAATTACATATGGGCCCGGGAGCCCAATCTGCTGTAGTATATCGTTATGGGTTGGAAAAAATAGTAGTGGTGATATGATACTCGCAAAGCAGGGTTACTCAAAAAGCCACCACTCCAAAGCATGGGGGGAAGTGCCATCCCCTCTAGGCCTTTATAATAAGGTCATTCGCAGCTCCAGGAAAAACGTCAGCTGGAAGGAGATTCAACCAGCTGGTGTCTGGTGTTCCTTGCCAAAGGATAGACAATGCTAGCCAATGGACAGGAGGCACCCACCAACAGTGTATGCACATGACACAATACATGTTGAATGGGTCCTACCTTCAAAGAAAGAGGACTACAATTTTCAAAGGTAAATTTATTAGAGCACTGAACAACGCGTTTCACCGCCCACAATGGCTTTCTTAGGTCAATAACACTGCAATCCAGAGGACCTAGCTATCTTGGCTGCCTAAAATAGCTTCTTGCTCCGGATCGCACTGTTATTGACCCGAGGAAGCTGCTGTGGGCAGTGAAACGTGTTGTCCAGTGCTGTACTAAAGCTACCTTTGAAAATTTTAGTGAGTCCTCCTTCTTCAAAGGTAGGACCCAATCATCGTATTTATCTTTCTTGTGTCATACACTACACTGTTGGGTGCCTCCTATCCATTGGTTTACACAGAAATGTGTGTTTGTCAGTTATACTCAACAAGCATCATTAATTGCAGACTCCTGCATATGTATTTAGCCACAGGGGCGTTGGTAGGATTCTAAGAGATCCGGGGCACTTTTGGGCACTCCAGACAAAAAATGGGTGTGGCCATGCACCAGAATAGGGGTGTGGTCATGGGTGGAGCCAGAATTTCATGAACTTAACAACAGTCTAAGTAGGCCTTCCCAGCAAAATGTTGGATGAAGCTCCTCTCTCCATTAATACAAAAAATGCATGCTAGGGCATTCGGGGTGCTGTGTGGTGGCATGCTGGGTGCTGTGGTGCCATGGTGGGTGTTGTGATGCCTCTATGGGACATGCTGGGTGCTGTGGTGCCATGGTGGGTGTTGCGATGCCTCTATGGGACATGCTGGGTGCTGTAGTGCCATGCTGGGTGCTGTAGTGCCATGCTGGGTTCTATGGTGTCATGCTGGGTGCTATGGTGCCATGCTGGGTGCTGTGGTGCCATGCTAGTTGCTGTGGTGCCATGCTGGGTGCTGTGGAGCCATGCTAGATGCTGTGGTGCCATGCTGGGTGCTGTGGAGCCATGCTAGATGCTGAGGTGCCCTGCAGGGTGCTATGGTGCCATGCTGGGTGCTGTGGTGCCATGCTGGGTGCTGTGGTGCCCTGCTGGGTGCTATGGTGCCATGCTGGGTGCTGTTGTGCCGTGCTGTGGTGCCAAGCTGGGAGCTGTGGTGCCTCTATGGGGCCATGCTGGGTGCTCTGTGGTGCCTCTATGGGGCATGCTCTGTGCTGTGATGACATGCTGGAAGCTGTGGTGCCTGGAGCCTCCATAGGGAGCAAGCATTGTGCCCCCTGCCCCCCAGCATAGTAACACAGCGGGAGGAACTACTCATCTCCTCCATCCCCTCTCCACGTCTGGAGACATCCTCTTTTTCTGGCAATTCTCTCCCTAGCATCAGAGAATCAGACTCTAGGAGCTCTAGCTTCTGATTCCTTCTCAGACACTAGGGGGAGAAGCCCAGAAGAGAAGATGTCTGTAGAATCTGGAGACCAAGTGGGCAGAGATGAATACTGCCACCCGCTGCCTGACTCTGTCTGTGGGACATCCGGGGCACCCCAGAATAGATCCAGGGCACGTTCCACTGATCTTTGGGTCTAGCAATGCCCCTGTTAAGCCAGCTGATTACATACTCTCATCTCCATAAACAAAAGGCTAGACAGACCAGTAGGCGACTGCTAAGAAGAAGGGCAATGCAAACTTGCTCAATGGTTGTGAGAAACCATCATTTAAACAGTATGGATCCAAAAGTATGATCCCTTAGACACATGCAGCAGTACAAAGTGAAGACACACCACTTGCTTCCATGGCAGGCTGCCTTAGTGCGCGGCTTTATTTCTTAAAAGTGGACAGAGCTGTCTGTGTCCACTGTATCAAAATGTGTCCAGACAAATTGCTCATGTGGGGCATTACCATCATCAGTATGAATGGAACTGTACATTTAAAGTGGGCCTTCTACTTATGTTAACCTCTTCCTGACTCTTATGGAACTCAAAATTATATTTCTGCTCTAAAACATTAAACACAGTACAAATTATCAGATTGCCGTCCCGCACCCCCCCCCCCTCCCCCTTCCACCCAAATACACACATACAGGCAAAGCTTCTCTGCATTGTTTACTCTTCAAATATAGGTCAGCACAATTTGATAATTTTGTCCCCAGCAGCAGCAATCTTGGCAATTGGCTTTTGGGTGTTTTGTAAGTTTGAGTATTAACCCTTCCAGTAACTAGAAATCCAGTCATATCTTCCTCTACTATAGTTTTATGCTGTGTTTAATGTTCTAGATAGAAATTTGAGGTACATATCAATGGTAACCTCTCCCTACCCTAGTCTAACAGAATACCCAAGCAGCTCGGGGTGACCCAAAACTTCTAGGAAAGTATAGGGAACTAAAGGAGGCCAAAAATTCCTCATACTATAGAGCAATGCTTATTGTGGTTTGCCTTTTTAAAACAGAAGGTATTTGCAATAATGCAGCTTTAAGTGAACACCTGTGGTTACCCACAATGCACCGCTACGGAATATGTAAATTATCTCTCTTTCTCTTACCTCTACTAAACACAAATGAAATATCAACGTTGCGAGACTTAACTACCCAATGCAATTGCATGGTGGGCAAGTTTAATTTTTCCAAAAGTTGTGCTTAAATTGTATAAACTGGACAACAAGAAGCTTTTTGCGTGTGTTTACCAAAACAGCACTTATATGGATTTATTTGCTAACCTAAAGCTTAAAATATGTTTTCTTTCATTTGCATTGTAATTATATGATATATTTGATTCCATTTCTATGTGCATACTAAGTAGGCAACTTCTGACTAGTGAGAAGCTAGAACGTTTCAGGGGGGGATATATCACAATGAATGAATTATAGATGTGCCTGGATGCTTTCTGCAAGTTGTGTTGTTGAGAGATTTTGATTCATGGCCATCAAAGTGTGTAAATTAATCTTATGTAAAGATATGTTGAATAACGTCTTCCTTCTGGCCCTGTAGGATGGGAGCCAGCATAGGCACAGATATGGTAATACGGTTCCACTCATTTTCTTGTGGGTGTTTTTATTTGGCCGTGTCAGATATAATTTACCTATAATACGTCTCTCCTGGCAACATAAACTATTTCGCGCCTTGTTGGGTTGCATTTATGTTTATTTTTAAGCTTACAAATGGCACTGTTTTTATTGTTTAGGCATTACGATGTGATATATTCCATCAAAAGGATTGTGATAAACAAGATCCTTTATGTAAACTTATCAGACTACTACATCAATGCACGCTGTGATAAGTCTTCCTGTACAATGGACCTTCATAAATATATATTGCTCTACCAGTGTATGATAAAGTCCATTACAAAAAACTCTGCTATTGCTAACACAGCTGACTTTAAATAAATATAATGTAACATTTAATACATACATCAGTGCATTGTAGATGTAGGTAGCACATTCAATTCAGCATGTTTATCCTGAAATTTTCAATTTTGTTTTTCAAATTCTTATAAGCTTCCAGACCATGGTTTGCTGTTATATATTTTATAGAACGGGCCTGTTTTTTTCTGCTTCCCAGGGCTGATGCCCCATACACATGCTTAAAGAGGAACTCCAGTTAAAATAATGTCATAAAAAAGTGCTTCATTTTTACAATAATTATGTATATTCTAGTCAAATATTCCACGAAGGACCGGCACCACACAAGGTAAGTATAGCTCTTTAAGGTTTTATTGATGCAGACATGACTACAGCAACAAACAGTTGTTTCGGCCTCCTCTGGCCTTTCTCAAGTTGTGAAATGGTCATTTCACAACTTGAGAAAGGCCAGAGGAGGGGTTTCACCACAATATCAGTCATACAGAGACCCCTGATGATCCGTTTGTGAAAAGGAAAAGATTTCTCATGGAAAATGGGGTATCAGCTACTGATTGGGATGAAGTTCAATTCTTGGTCACGGTTTCTCTTTGATAACTGTGGTCATACTTCTAGCCAAATTATTTTTCCAGCACAATATTAAGATTTAGCCTCTCTGTACACTGAATACCATTAAAAATAAGTGGCATATTTCATGCTCAACCATGCCCTTGAGAAAGACAATTATTCTTTATTAGTGCTACCAGTAGGGACCACGATCACAGAGGTAGTGGCCATAGCCGGGCCCTCAATCCTGGGGAGCCCGTGCACGGACTCATCCTCATAGAAGGCTTTTGCACAGATGAGTGCCTTTGCAGTAATTGACAAGTTGCCATAGCAACCTGAGGCACAGCCGTGGGTAGAACCAAGGTGTGGCCCTTGTGCGCCATCCCTCCATCCAATAGAGAGCCAGGTTGGCCTGGGGGGCGTGACCAATTGCAGCTATCATGCCCAAAACCCAGAATTCGAGTTTTGATTGGCCAGCCACCGCCGATACTGTGATTGGCCTTTGACGCATTACCCTCTTACATATTGTAACGGTAGGGTGTCGCAGCTCAGATGTCTGATTATTTGGTGATCTGCAGAATCACCAATAATGCAGACACTATACGTGATTATGTGTGATCTGCAGAATCACGAATAATACCAGTATAGCAACGCAAGGAGCTGAGTGTGTAGTGCTTGGTGTAACCGTAACTTTAATAGTTTGGCGAGACCTCACCAGAGGGGCTGGTGAGGTACTATCGGTATACTGACCGTGTGCTAGAGTACAATAACTTTAATAGTTTGGCGAGACCTCACCAGAGGGGCTGGTGAGGTACTATCGGTACACTGACCGTGAGCTAGAGTACCAACCCCAGCAAACACTCTGTGTGCACCTTAATAATGCGCCATCCATTTCATCAACGTGGACAGGCTCAAGTAACACATAACATGACAGATCACTGGTAAAGTCTCTAGTAGAAAGGATGGGATCACATGTCACAATTTCCCACACTTCTTTCTGCACTTGGCAAAGAAAAAAAGCAGAGATCCTTTTCATGAAGTGGCAGGGCAAAGACCTGAGAACATGAAAAAAAGCTTCATGAGGAGGTGGGGCAAAGACCTGAGGAAGTGGGAAAAAAAACTTCCACATAATAATATATTTTATTTAAATAACAAATATCAAAATGTTGTAAACCCCACACATTCCTATAGAGATTTGAGCCAGCAACACTAGGAAGATTTTCAGAGGTCTCTCAGGACAGCCTGTGTGAAAAAAAATGCTTTGCTTATAAGCTGTTTGTAAAAAATTGTGTCGGCAACAAGGGGGATGTGAGGTAGAGGCAGAGCTGTACTATGCAGCTAGTTACACTTCTTCCTGGCTGTAACTGAAGCTAGTCCAAATCCGTAATTGTATGTAGAAAGCTGCAAAGCCAATGTGGAGGCTGTCAGTATGCCTGCATTCCTACTCAAAACTGAAAATGTCCACAGTGTCAGTTAGGCACCACAGCAGTAGTTAAATGAAACATGAGATGTTATGAATAGAAGCATCTATCTTTACCTGGGGCTTTCTCCAGCCACATGTACTCTATGGGCTCCTTTGCCTTCCTCCAAGACTTATTCATTTTTCTACAATCTTTCCCAGTAATATGTCCATTTACCATCAGTTAATACTGCGCAGGCACAGAGCACTATGGGAACACAATTGGTGCAAGCAGCTGAGCAGCATGGCTTAGGGCGACTGTACATATTACCGGGAAAGACTGTAGAAGAACGAAGTGGCCAGGTGGAGGGAGCCCACAGAGTACATGGGGCTGAAGGAAGCCCCAGGTATGTATACATGCTGCTATTTATAACATCTTAGGTACACTTTAAGCATGCAGAGAACTCAACTTGTGCATGCTTTCTTGTAGACCAGGGATGTCCAAATCCAGTCATCAAGGGCCAAGCTCCTCACACATTTTTAGCACAGCTCAGATTAATTGATGGAACTGAATCAGGAAAGGTGTGGCTCATCAAGTAGAATACATTTCTCCATTTCTCAGTCCATGCTAAACACTGGCATGGATATCGCCCTCACGGCCTGGAGTTGGACATCATTGCTGCAGACTGTGTGAGGTAGGTGTAGGCAGCCTCCAGGGGAAGTATAACACTTCATAAGGTGGAGCTCTGCCAAGGGATCCATCTAGGGCCATCTCGGCTCAGAATCCAGCATTTATGTACAGGTTTGACCATGTTGGATGTCTAAGCGGTACTGACAAATAAGCTTTCAATTTAAAATTGCAACATTCTAATGTGACAGTTGGAATTCTGTGTAATCTGTGCGCTTATCACTAGTTAAAGAGGCACTGTGGTGACAAATAGTAGAATGTATCTAGTAAATTATGCAGGATAACCATTAACCACTTACAGCATCAGGAACACTTCCTAAATTATTATTATTTAGTATTTATATAGCGCCAACATATTACGCAGCGCTGTACAGTGTATATATATATATATCTTGTCACTAACTGTCCCTCAAAGGAGCTCACAATCTAATCCCTACCATTGCCATATGTCTAAATTATGTAGTGTAAGTACTGTAGTCTAGGGCCAATTTTTTAGGGGTAGCCAATTAACTTATCCGTATGTTTTTGGAATGTGGTAGGAAACCAGAGTGCCCGGAGGAAACCCACGCAGACACGGAGAGAACATACAAACTCTTTGCAGATAGTGCCCTGGCTGGGATTCGAACCAGGGACCCAGCGCTGCAAGGCGAGAGAGCTAACCACTATGCCACCGTGCTGCTGTATAGGTTTCTGTATGTTGGTATGAAACCCCACCCTTGCCTAGCCTAGGTTTTTTTTAGCTGTGTGAAATTCTTCGCCCCTCCCCCCTGAGCATTCTGGGAGTCTTGGAGACTAGGTATTATTTATATTGTTTTCGGAACACAGAGAATACAAACATTCCACCGGGATTGCACTTTCTGGCAGTAAAGATGTCGCTGCCTGTGATAAATTTAGGAATGTAAATCAGGGTGAGAAAAGATTTTACAACGGGGAAATACTGACCAAATAATTTATAAATGAATATTGTAAAAAAATATTAGCAATTTTGTTCATAAAGTTATTTTCACTAGGGATGCTCATTCAGATTCCGATTGAAATTGGAAAACAGAAATCAGAAAATCCGATTTTACCGCAACTCGGTAATTTTAGCCCAATCACAGAACTTGGAAGCATTGGACCAATTAGAGAATTCTGCAAAAATCAGATCACCACAGTAATTTTACACCAATCACAAGACATTTCAATTTACGAATTTCATCTCTTCTATTTCCGTTTTTCCGATTTCCGTTTTTCCGATATTTTTTGCATTCACTGATGCAAAAAAAGGACTAATAAAATACTTCTTGAAAATTGAAAAATCGAAAATCTGAAAAATGTAAATCGGAAAGAACAGAAATCAGAAAAATGGAAATTGGCATTGGCGGAAATTTCCACGGAATCGGAAATAGTCATTTCTGACCATACCTTTATTATCTCTTTAGTCCTCTTTAAAATGTCTGTGTCCTTTGTGCACATGGCCATTTTAAAATGTACCAAAGCTGTAATAAAAGCAAGACTCTATACTTACCCGAGACTTCCTCCGGCCCCATAAGCACATGTGAGTCCCTCGCCGTCCTCTTGCAGTCTTCTGTTCAGCCTCGATCAGCCCAGTCGCATCAGTCGTTGTCTTCTGCGCATGTGCAGACGTCCCGCGCATGCGCAGTAGACCCAGACTGACGCGACTGAGCCTATTACGGGGCTGATCGTGGCTGGAAAGCAGACCGCAGGAGGACGGCGAGGGACTCGCACGTGCTTATGGGGTCGGAGGAAGTCCCGGGTAAGTATAGAGTCTTGCTTTTATTACAGCTCTGGTACACTTTAACATTGCTTCTTCAAAATGCCCCCAGATAAGCATTAAAACTAAAGATTTAATTTGCTTCAATACCAAATCAGGTACATATCCAGAGATTTAAAGTGTATACTGTGCGTTCCACAGCGCCATTTCTTATAAACAAAAGTGAATCTCAGCAGGCCTTAAATGAAATAAAGAAATTTTATTTTGTTATAAAACAGCCCACACTTTAACCATCAGAAATAATGGTCTAATACTTTGGGAATTTTTAATTGAGTTTTGGATTACAATCTGCAGTGCGTTCCTTAGACAATAATTTAATTGCAATTTTCTGTTGACAACAATTATGTTTAATGTTTGCTATTAATGCAGAGCACGATATATAATACACCTTACCTGTCCTACGCACTCCAGCCCTCCAGGAAGCAATTACTTCAAATAAAAATTATGCATTTTCTGTGCTATCTTTGTTAAATGACCACCAACATTTTCCCACTTAAAGCATTTTCAATTAAAAATGAGGTTTAATCAAGTTCGGGGGTGTATGCAGACATATTGATATTCTGGAATTCTGATGCAGAATTGTTTGTAAAGACAAAACTCATTAAAAGCTGCTGATAAATTAGAATGAAATAAAATGTCAGGGTTTTCTCATAAAACTGTACCAGTAAGTTGTTCATTTTCAGGAAAATATTCTGAGTGACCATAACAGTAAACAAGTATATCCTGAAAGAGAGATAGACTTAAAGAAAACCTGTACCTAAAAAAAATTCCCCTAGGGGGTACTCAACTTGGGTGGTGGAAGACCTGGAAACCTCCAGATCCTATCGAGGCTTCCCCCGTCCTCCTGTGTCCCACGGCGGTCTCGCTGTGCCCCTCCAAACAGCGGGAATGTAAATATTTACCTTCCCAGCTCCAGCACAGGCGCAGTATCGGCTCTCCGCTCTGAGATAGGTGGAAATAGTTGATCACTGTCCGTATGCTCTACTGTGCAGGCACAAGTCTCCTGCGCCTGCGTAGTAGAGCAGACCCGACAGAGATCGGCTATTTCCATGCTGAGAGCCGCAACAGCGCCACCTGCTGGAGCCAGGTAAGGTAAATATATCAAGCCTTGTCAGGCTTGTCAAGCCAGGATTTCAGGATGCTTCGGGGGAGCCAGCGCTGGATTGCCTGCAGCTACAGGGATGGGGGAAGCCTCAGGGATGGGGGAAGCCTCATTGGGACCCTGAGGCTTCCCCCTCCTGAGGTAAGTAGCCCCCAGGGGACGTTTTTTTTTTTAGTGCAGAGTCTCTTTAAAGTGCATCTAAACTCCGAACTTCCTCTCTGCTGTAAAAGATAAGCCACGGCATTGCAGTGGCGTCCCTACCATAGTGCGCAGGGGGGCGGGGCGCACCGGGTGTCAGACACCCAGGGGGTGTCACCACGACCCCCCACAGCAGCACAGCAGGAGGGAGAAGCAGGGCTAGAAGGAGGGGCAGTGGGGGCAGCGGTGGGGAGGGGGGAAATATCCCCCCCCTCCCTCACCTGGGACCCCTCCTTCTGCCCCTCTCCCCCTCCAGAATAGCGGCAACAAGTGCGGGGCGGCCGGAGGCGTATGAACAATTACTCACCTGATTTCCGCGTTCCAAGCGTGGAGCGCAGCGTCATGACGTCACAGGTCTCTGTCTTCAATGCCGCCCACTGTGCTTCCTGATTAGTGGAAGCACTGTGGGCGGCATTGGAGGCGGAGACCTGTAACGTCATGACGCTGGGAACGCAGAGATTAGGTGAGTAATTGTCTATACGCCTCCGGCCGCCCCGCACTTGTCGCAGCTATTCTGGAGGGGGAGAGAGAGGCAGAAGGAGGGGTCCCAGGTGAGGGAGGGGGGGGATATTTCCCCCCTCCCCACCGCTGCCCCCACTGCCCCTTCTTCTAGCGCTGCTTCTCCCCCTCCTGGGCATCTTTACTGGGGGGGGGGACTGTACTAGCTATACTGGGGGCAGCTATACTGGGGGCAACTATACCAGCTATACTGGGGGCAACTATACTGGGGGCAACTAAACTAGCTATACTGGGGGCAACTATACCAGCTATACTGGGGGCAACTATACCAGCTATACTGGGGGCAACTATACCAGCTATACTGGGGGCAACTATACCAGCTATACTGGGGGCGACTATACCAGCTATACTGGGGGCAACTATACTGGGGGCAGCTATACTGGGGGCAACTAAACTAGCTATACTGGGGGCAACTAAACTAGCTATACTGGGGGCAGGTATACTAGCTATACTGGGGGCAGCTATACTGGGGGCAGGTATACTAGCTATACTGGGGGCAGCTATACTGGGGGCAACTAAACTAGCTATACTGGGGGGGGCAACTAAACTAGCTATACTGGGGGGGCAACTAAACTAGCTATACTGGGGGGCAACTATACCAGCTATACTGGGGGCAACTATACCATCTATACTGGGGGCAACTATACCAGCTATACTGGGGGCAACTATACCAGCTATACTGGGGGCAACTATACCAGCTATACTGGGGGCAACTATACTAGCTATACTGGGGGCAGCTATACTGGGGGCAACTATACCAGCTATACTGGGGGCAGCTATACTGGGGGCAACTAAACTAGCTATACTGGGGGCAGGTATACTAGCTATACTGGGGGCAGCTATACTGGGGGCAGGTATACTAGCTATACTGGGGGCAGCTATACTGGGGGCAACTAAACTAGCTATACTGGGGGCAACTAAACTAGCTATACTGGGGTCAACTAAACTAGCTATACTGGGGGGCAACTAAACTAGCTATACTGAGGGCAGGTATACTAGCTATACTGGGGGCAGCTATACTGGGGGCAACTATACTAGCTATACTGGGGGCAACTAAACTAGCTATACTGGGGCAACTAAACCAGTTTAGTTGCTATACTGGGGCAACTAAACCAGCTATACTGGGGCAACTAAACTAGCTATACTGGGGGCAACTAGTTTCACTGGGGGCAACTATACTAGCTTCACTGGGGGCAACTATACTGGGGGAAACTACTAGCTATACTGGGGCAACTATACTAGCTAATACTTTAAATTACAGTTAGCTCCGCCCTCATCCGGTCATGACCACGCCCATTTTTGCCGCGAAGCACGCCGCAGGTTGTGGCCACGCCCATTTTTTAAGGGGGGGGGTGTCTTTTAATACCCAGCACCAGGTGCCAAATGCCCTAGGTACGCCACTGCGGCATTGATACACTTTATGTAAAAAAAAACATTATTACAATTAAAAGAGATCCTAACAAAAACAGTTTGACTAGGTTTCACTTTTGTCAGGAACACTGAAAGGGTTAAGCTTCAATGTTTACTGTATGCCACAGCTGCCTAGACAGAGCTCTCCTGCAATCTATTCACAGCTGTTATAACAGGCAAATAGAAGGACAAAGGCGATGGAAAATGATTCGTTTTGTACATTTTGTTGTGATTCTGATATCTTAGGAAAATGAAGATTTGACCGTTTATGGAAGAATTGTTCCAGACAAATTAATAGAGAGCTATAACTTATTTAATGGGATATTCATGAAACAATACTCAAGGCAACTTCTTGGGTCTTTATAAGGTCATATAAAACAACACACAACCAAAACTGCTCAATAGCAATTTGTCATCTCAACCCTGGTTAGCCACAAAACAACAATATTCATAAATAGTTATGGTCGGAAATGCTGATTTCCGATTCTGCAGATTTCCGATTTCGAGGAGTCTTTTTTTTTTTTGGGTAGAGTCATTCTTTGCATTCTCTGATTGGCCAAATAATTCTGAGTTGACTCTGCATTCTCTGATTGGTCCAATGCGAGTTCTGTGACTGAGCTAGAATTACCAAGTTGTGTAATGCAGTATTTCCGCTAAAATCCAATTTCCACGGAATGTGAATGAGCGTCCCTACTCACAAGGCATGTACAATTACAGCACTGACAATGACGGTGGCAGTACATATTTTTGTTTCAGGGTGTGGGGGCGTAACAATGGGGGGTGCAACCCTTCCAACCCCGGCCTGCTTCGGGCCATTTTTGGGGGGCTGGAGGGGTTGCAGCATGAGGAAAGAGCATTGGAAATTGGTGGGGAGGAGGCACAGTCCTCCCCTCACCTCAGGCTCTCCCCTCTGCGCTCCTCTCCAGCATCTATCACTGGCAGCAGGCAGTGGGCAGGAACACATACCTTCCTGGGTTCCACCATTGGAGGTTCCTCTAAGTGTCAGACACTACTTCCTGTTTAAACAGGAAGTAGCATGAAGCACTTAGAGATTGGAGACCTCCGCGGTGAATGGAGGTATGTGTCCTGCCCGCCTGTCTGCTGCCAGTGATAGATGCTGGAGGGGAGTGCAGAGGGGAGAGCCCGAAGTGAGGGAGGGGGGAATGCCCCCCTCCCCGCCGATGTCCAATGCTCTCCCCTCATGCTGCAACCCCTCCAGCCCCCAAAAACGGCCCTTCAAATTTTTGCAGGGGGCCCAGGGATGTCTAGTTACGCCCCTGTCAGGGTTTCATTTAAATTAAACTTTAATGTTTAGTGTAAGCTCTGACATAAACAGAACAGGAACAGAAACAAAAATAAAAAAATCATCCACATAGTGAAAAGAATTCATTACTGTTATCTATTTTAGGTTGTGAACTAGCTAAGGAACACCTAGACCAATCTCTGCTCAATGCATAAGCGACCTGGTAATATCAATACACACGAGAAGCAGGAATTGCATAAGTTCAGCAACATTCAGGTGAGAGGGTTATGTCAGATATAATCGTAGATTATGTCACCAGCAGGGGGCACCACCTCTCACCTTGCCCCCCTCCCTAACTAACCACTTACCCGATAGTATAGCTATAGTGTAGAAAACGTGTAATAAGGTCATGTGTGTAGCAATCACCCCTGCCATCGCAGGGGGGCTCAGAGGCTTTGGGGGCCCTTCCTCCTCCCTCTCCCCACCTGCAAGTGCAGCCAATTAGCAAAAAAAATATTCCTGTTTGCTCACAAAAAAACGTGTGCAGGAGAGTGTGTAATTTTTTCCTGCTTCCAGGCGCTGCTTCACCGCAGAACACTCTCTACTGCCATTCGCCGGCTCCCGATCACATGGCCCAAATGGGTTTCGGGGACCAAGGAAGGCCCATGGTATCATTTTTGCAGGAGGGCTCTATTAAGTCTAGTTACACCCCTAATATAAGGACAGTAAGTAAAATGACAGCAACTTTCTCAAGCCTAAACATTTTTATTTTAAAACCAAATTATTGTATGTTGTCAAGTTTGTCAATTGCTTGCGTTTTTCTGAGAATTTGCACAATCATTTCTCTGATTCTAAATGTTATGGCCTCAGATGTGTCCCCCCCCCCCCCCCCCCCCATTCTAGCAGTCTTGGATTGAAATTGGAAAAATATTAAATCTGTACTGGTTAGGTTCAGCAGTTAAGTCAATTTACTTTCTCGGTCTGCAATAAATATGACTGGAGTAAAGAATACTGTCCATAAATCATTTTAACTTATCAGCACTTCTAGGATTGTTTTGCAGACAGCCCCGAAGAAATAGAACCATAGAAAACAGCTTTATGTGCTTAATAAGAATAAAGAATTGCATTAAAACTACATTAAATGTCAAATAAATTCAATTACGGACAATGGGATAATTATGCGCTTGCGGTATGGACACATAAATAACCCTGAGTTATTGCCGTGCGTCAGTCTGGCGCTAGGCAATTTATGAGATCGCGATTGGTTTACAAAAGTTAATGGAAGTAGAAGAATTGGAATATATATATATATATATATATATATATATATATTTGTGTGTGTTAAAAAAAAATAATCCTGAAAAGAGTTGCTACATTTAAAGAGGAACGTGACTAGTCCACTTTCTAGTTCACATTTGCTTGCCTAAAGCAGAAGGATTTGCAAGTGTTCAGTTTTATAGGAATTAAAATAACTTCCCATAATGCATAATGCTCAGTAAATAAAAAAGCCAGTCAGTCAATCCTTTATGCAGGGCCGGATTTACCATAAGGCACTGTAGGCCCGTGCCTACAGGTGCCTGATGATGGAAAGGTGGCTCACTCCCCTCCACAATAGAGATGCTAGCAAACAGCCTGCCAGCGAATCTCTATGGGCATTCTGGCCCTGTACTACTTCCAGGTTGCAATGTCCCGGAGTAGTACGCCTGCTCGTGTCTGCACACGTCCTTTAGTACGCATGCTCTGGCCCGGCGGTACGCTTCCCTGATTGCAACGACGTGCACCGCCGGGCCAGGGCATGCGTACTAAAGGACGTGGGCAGGCGTACTACTTCAGGACATTGTGACCCGGAAGAAATACAGCGCCCACTGTTCGCTCATGAGCTGCTCGCCTACATCTCTACTCCCCAAGTGCCTCCCTCCCTCCTTCCAAGATTTTGTCACAACTGAAATATATCAGTTGCTGTCAATGTCAATGTTTCCCTATGAATTAAGTGGGTGATACAGTGTGCTGTCCAGGAAGCTGTTAAGGGGTAGAGGCCATTTTCAAAACAGAGGATGGAGAATTCCATTGATCAGAGTGGACAAACAGGAGAGGAGAAAGAGATTGATGAGTAGACTACATGGGAGGTAAGTAACAGGAACACAATACAACAGAATGAAAAAGTTGAAATGCACGTTATGTGCCCTTTAGGGGGCACACAGTGAAGCAAACAGTCAGTGAAAAGTAGGCTTCACTGCCTCTGCTAATGCACTTGTTATGCAGTAATGCACTGCATGCAGTACCTTGGGATACTGTAGTGCGAATCGCAACTCACTGCATGCACTTGGAACATTCCATAGACTTACTGTTATACTGTGACTTTCGTCATTAAGATGCACCCATAAAGTCACGCTGGAACGTCCCACTGGGAACCTAACCTTAGGGACACGAAGGAATGATTTGCATATGGGAAATTTGTATGCATGATTGTATGTGCATGCAATGGGCTTGATTCTCTAAAGAATGCTCACCCGGGCTAAACCGTTAGTACACAAAGTGCCATGCGCGCGTCTTCACGCAAAGTTTCGCGCCCGTGCGGTAACTACCGTATATCTCTCTGTGGTAGGATTTTTTTTTCTGCATTTAGTAGGATTTTTTTTCCTGCTTTTTTCTGCAATTTATTGAGAGTTTTTAAAGCGCTTTTCCCTGCGCTTTGCACTTAGAAAAGCGTTTTCTAAGCGCTTTTGCAGAGCGATTAATTTTTAAACTTCCTGACATCAGCCAGGAAGTGATCTCTTTCACCCGGAAATGAATAAATACAATGGGCCTGATTCACAAAGCGGTGCTAACAGTTAGCACGCTGGTGAAAAGCCCTTTATCATGCCTAAACTCAGTTTAGGCATGATAAGTTTAGGTGTGATAAGTTTAGGCATGATAAGTTTAAGCACCAACTGGTTTAGCACCGCAGTGCACAGCTGATCAAAAGTTTTGCGCTAGCAAAGTCTGGTGCGCTTCTCATAGAGTTTAATGCCGCTGCTTTGCGTGCGGGACTTTGCGTGCGATCTAAACTTATCTAAACGTATCACGACTAAACTTATCATGCCTAAACTTATCACGCCTAAACTTATCACACCTAAACTTATCACGCCTAAACTTATCACGCCTAAACTTATCACGCCTAAACTTATCACACCTAAACTGGCTTTTCACCAGCGTGGTGCAATGGTTATCACGCCTAAAGTCTCTAACTGGGTTAGCACCGCTTTGTGAATCGAGCCCAATGTATTTATTCATAAAAGTGTTCGGGAAATCACTATACAAAGCGCTTGTGCAAGCGTATTGTGATCAGTGGTGCTCAGCAGAGCTCGAATATTCGAGTAGCTCGAATATTCGAGCTCTTTTTCAGCTATTCGAGCTCGGTATTCGAGCTCCGAATAGCTGGAGCTATTCGAATGGGCTATCCGAGTACACTCGAATAGCCCATTCACTATTCGAGCTATTCGAGCAACTCGGCGCTATTCGAGCTCGGTACCGAGCTCGAATAGCGTCATAGCCCAGATTGATGTCCTTAGAGCCAATCAGAGGGCTCCCAGGCCCTCTGACGGCAGCCAATCACAGAGGGGGACCCTGGCCAGCCCCTACCCTATAAATAGCGGCCGCCATGTTACGTTTCTCCATGCTTGCCTGAGACTTGTACAGAGAGAGAGTTGCTCCTTTGTGCTTTGGCTTAGCAAGTGCTCTATTGTGATCATTTACCTAGCGTTTTTGCTTACCTACACCTGCCATATACACCTATATTGTTGTTAGTTAGATAGACATTGTATTTTAGTTAGTAGCTTGTGTGTTACATTAGAGACAGGCAGCTGCTGCAAGCTTACAGGTTTAGGCCTCAGGGGGGCCTTGCCTCTGTGGGCAGCTGTCCTCTGTTTATTTCTCTCATCTATACCAGTATTTCTGCTGTCCTTTACTAATAGTATTGTAGTTATACTGTACTAGGAGTAGGACACTCACTGACTGTCACTGTTTATAGGCTACTAGCTAGCTCCTGCGTGTGTGCACTCACTCACTGTCTGTGTGTACACACACTCTATTTCCTTCTGATTACTGATAGATTATTGTTAGTTAGTTGTACTTACTGTTACTACTTACTCTTACTGTACTAGGAGTCTAGGACACTCAGTCAGACAGTCACTGTGTTCATAGGCTACTAGCTCCTGCGTGCGGTCACTCACTGTCTGAGTGTACACACACCACCCACACTCCATTTCCTTCTGATCGCTGATTGATTATTGTAATTAGTTAGTTCTACTTACTGTTACTACTTACTCTTACTGTACTAGGAGTCTAGGACACTCAGTCACTGTGTTCATAGGCTACTAGCTCCTGCGTGCGGTCACTCACTGTCTGAGTGTACACACACCACCCACACTCCATTTCCTTCTGATCGCTGATTGATTATTGTAATTAGTTAGTTGTACTTACTGTTACTACTTACTCTTACTGTACTAGGAGTCTAGGACACTCAGTCACTGTGTTCATAGGCTACTAGCTCCTGCGTGCGGTCACTCACTGTCTGAGTGTACACACACCACCCACACTCCATTTCCTTCTGATCGCTGATTGATTATTGTAATTAGTTAGTTGTACTTACTGTTACTACTTACTCTTACTGTACTAGGAGTCTAGGACACTCAGTCACTGTGTTCATAGGCTACTAGCTCCTGCGTGCGGTCACTCACTGTCTGAGTGTACACACACCACCCACACTCCATTTCCTTCTGATCGCTGATTGATTATTGTAATTAGTTAGTTCTACTTACTGTTACTACTTACTCTTACTGTACTAGGAGTCTAGGACACTCAGTCACTGTGTTCATAGGCTACTAGCTCCTGCGTGCGGTCACTCACTGTCTGAGTGTACACACACCACCCACACTCCATTTCCTTCTGATCGCTGATTGATTATTGTAATTAGTTAGTTCTACTTACTGTTACTACTTACTCTTACTGTACTAGGAGTCTAGGACACTCAGTCACTGTGTTCATAGGCTACTAGCTCCTGCGTGCGGTCACTCACTGTCTGAGTGTACACACACCACCCACACTCCATTTCCTTCTGATCGCTGATTGATTATTGTAATTAGTTAGTTGTACTTACTGTTACTACTTACTCTTACTGTACTAGGAGTCTAGGACACTCAGTCACTGTGTTCATAGGCTACTAGCTCCTGCGTGCGGTCACTCACTGTCTGAGTGTACACACACCACCCACACTCCATTTCCTTCTGATCGCTGATTGATTATTGTAATTAGTTAGTTCTACTTACTGTTACTACTTACTCTTACTGTACTAGGAGTCTAGGACACTCAGTCACTGTGTTCATAGGCTACTAGCTCCTGCGTGCGGTCACTCACTGTCTGAGTGTACACACACCACCCACACTCCATTTCCTTCTGATCGCTGATTGATTATTGTAATTAGTTAGTTGTACTTACTGTTACTACTTACTCTTACTGTACTAGGAGTCTAGGACACTCAGTCACTGTGTTCATAGGCTACTAGCTCCTGCGTGCGGTCACTCACTGTCTGAGTGTACACACACCACCCACACTCCATTTCCTTCTGATCGCTGATTGATTATTGTAATTAGTTAGTTCTACTTACTGTTACTACTTACTCTTACTGTACTAGGAGTCTAGGACACTCAGTCACTGTGTTCATAGGCTACTAGCTCCTGCGTGCGGTCACTCACTGTCTGAGTGTACACACACCACCCACACTCCATTTCCTTCTGATCGCTGATTGATTATTGTAATTAGTTAGTTCTACTTACTGTTACTACTTACTCTTACTGTACTAGGAGTCTAGGACACTCAGTCACTGTGTTCATAGGCTACTAGCTCCTGCGTGCGGTCACTCACTGTCTGAGTGTACACACACCACCCACACTCCATTTCCTTCTGATCGCTGATTGATTATTGTAATTAGTTAGTTCTACTTACTGTTACTACTTACTCTTACTGTACTAGGAGTCTAGGACACTCAGTCACTGTGTTCATAGGCTACTAGCTCCTGCGTGCGGTCACTCACTGTCTGAGTGTACACACACCACCCACACTCCATTTCCTTCTGATCGCTGATTGATTATTGTAATTAGTTAGTTCTACTTACTGTTACTACTTACTCTTACTGTACTAGGAGTCTAGGACACTCAGTCACTGTGTTCATAGGCTACTAGCTCCTGCGTGCGTGCACTCACTGTCTGAGTGTACACACACTAAATTTACTTGTGATTACTACTGATTATTGTAACTGCTAGTTGTACTTCCTGACTGTTACTACTTACTTACTGTACTAGGGGACACTCACTCAGTCACCTCACCAACCAACCCACTCCATTAAAGTACCCCACTTTTCACCCGCCCTTTTACAAAACTTTTGTCTATACGCCCAAAACATTTAAGATGTCTGGAAGTGGCAGCCAGCGCGGTTTGGGCAAGGGGAAGGGCAGCAAGGGAATCAGGAGCAGAGGGAGCAGCATTGTGGCAAGCCGCGGCCGCGGGCGCGCCACCATGCACAGTTCCGCAGCAGCAGCAGCAGCGTCAGTGGCTAACATTCCTCCCATAGCCACTGGCCGTGGACGCCTTGGGCGCCGCCCAGCAGGAGCATCTGCAACTCACGCTGCAGAGACACAGCAGCAGCAGCGTGTAGCACCTGCTCCGATTTTCCTCCAGCCGGGTCGGAAACGTCCCATTGAGGAAAAGGATGCAGACACTGTGGTGCAACTCATGACGGAGGATGAGCAGCCCGCCATCAGCTCTGCATCCGAGGCCTCCACCCTCACCACCACCACCACCACCACCCCTGTTCGCAGCAGCCGCCCAGCAGGGTCTGGGGAGGAGGCCAGTTCACCGTCAGTCGCCGACCTCTCATTCAGCACTCTTTTGACCCCAGGCATGATGAGTCAATTGTCTGCTGTTGTTGGCGATTTTGAGGAGGAGATGCTGATGGGCACTTTGGGGGATGAGGGATTGGACAGCAAGACTGTGGCGACAGTCAAGCAGCCCATCCATGCATCAGGAGAGGAGTTTGGGGGGTCATCATCCCTGCAGGACATGTTTGAGGAGGGGGAGGATGATGTTGATGACCCGGTGACAGACAGAGACTGGGTGCCACCACCTCCAGGGGATGTCGTCCTCAGCAGCTCGGAGGAGGAGGAGGATGCGCTTGTGGGCCTTGCAAGGAGGCGCATCATTGCAAGCATTGGCAGCGACCCACAGCCTGCTGGTGTCTCAGGCTCAGCAGCAGCAGCAGCAGCATCAGCCAGTACCACCACCAGCCGCACCCAAGCCCCCCCCCCAACCACCACAGGGAGACAGGCAGCAGCGCTTCCATGCCGTAGGGGGATGTTTCTGTCACCAATCTGGCGCTTTTTCACCATGCCCACTGTGTACAGCAAGTACGCCACTTGCAACCACTGTCAGCGGAAGTTGAGCAGAGGTGCAGACCCCTTAAAGTTCAGCACCAGCTCGCTGATCAACCACCTTGCGGCTAAACATTTCCACCAGCATGAGGAGTTCCAGAGGCTGAAGGCATCTGGTGCTGGCAGTGGCACCACACCCATCACTGCACAGCCTTCAGCAGCAGCAACAGCAGCCACCCGCCCTCCTGCTCCTCCAGCAGCACCAGCAGGAGTGCGGAAACGCACTGCTCCTCCCCCCTCTGCAACTCCTGCCGCCGACACTGAGGCCTGTTCTGGCAGCCAGTCCTCAGTGGCCTCCTCCGCTGTGTCTGGTGATTCCCGTGTCAGCAAAAGGCCACGCCAGAGCCTTTTGAGCGAGTCCTTCCAGGGGGTGGTTAGGGCTCTGCCTCCCAGCAGCCGTCGCGTGCGGCAGCTGAACGGCTTGCTGGCACGGGCCATGTGCTCCCAACTCCTGCCGTACACGCTCGTGCAGGAGGGGAGCGACATGCGGGCGCTGCTTGCTTGTGCAGCCCCAGACTGGCAGCTCCCCAGCAGACACTTTTTCTCCCGCAAGGCCATTCCAGCACTGCACCGCTTTGTGATGGCCAATGTGGAGCGAGGGCTGGAGCACGCGGTTGGTGAAAGGGTCCACGTCACCATGGACTCCTGGAGCAGCCGCTTCGGGACAGGCCGCTACCTGTCCTTCACTGTCCACTGGGTCAGCTTGGTGGAAGGGGGTGAGGATGGGAGAGCAGCAGCGGGCACAGCAGCAGCAGCAGCAGCAACACAGTGGGTGGTGCCACCCCGCAGGGTCAGGGGAACTGCAGCGGGTTCCTCCGATCCTCTGCCATCCTCCGCCACACCTGGCCAAACCCCCCGCCTCAGCAGCAGCGTGAAGGCCCGCCACTGCCAAGCGCTGCTGCACTTGGTCAGCCTTGGCAAGACCAAGCTGACGGCAGCCCACGTGTTGGCCAAACTCCAGGAGCAGGAGAGGATTTGGCTGACCCCCAGAGGCCTCAGAGTCGGAGAGGTGGTGTCCGACAATGGGGCCAATCTGGTTGCTGCCATAGACAGGGGAAACCTGACCCACATCCCCTGTCTTGCCCACGTGCTGAACCTGGTGGTGCAGAAGTTCCTGCGCACCTACCAGGGGATGGGCGAACTGCTGGAAACGGCAAGGAAAGTTGTGCGTCACTTCCGGCGCTCGGCTGCAGCCTGTGCGAGCCTGGAAGACGTGCAAAAGGAGCTGGATCTGCCACGCCATCGGCTGATCATTGACGTTCCGACTCGCTGGAACTCCACCCTGGCGATGTTGGAGCGTATGGTTGAACAGAGGCACGCTGTCAACCAGTACCTTGCCCTGGCCACTGTTTCCGCAGCTCGGAGAAGGGACAAGACCAGCAACATCCCGTCCATCGTCCCCGATGATGACTGGAGGCACATGCAGCAGGTGTGCTTTGTGCTGGCTCCCTTCCTGCAGGCCACAAACATGGTGAGCAGGGACCATGCTATGGTCTGCGAGTGGGTGCCCCTGGTTTCTCTGCTGAACAGGGCCCTCGATGGTTTGCTGGAACAGGGAGCGGCAGCCTTGGACCAGCAGGAGCGGCAACCAGCTGCGCAGTCCACCTCTGAGGGGGAGGAGGAGGAGGACTTGGTGGAGGTCCCTGACCTGGCTGCTGATGAGGGGGATCAGCACAGCGCAGCTGAGTTGGTGCGGGGGTGGAGAGAGGATGAGGCGGCAGAGGAGGAGGATGAGGACAGCACTGACGTCGATGTGCCAGCAGACGTGGCCCGCCTCTTCCCAATGGCAGCGCACATGCTGGCGTGCCTGCGCAGGGACCCCAGGGTGATCCAGATGAAGCAGAGGGAGGACATCTGGATCAGCATGATGTTGGACCCACGCCTCAAGGGGAAGTTGAGCCAGTTCCTGCCGCCTGCAGGAGGAGACCCAGCGCAACAAATAAGGAGCTTGCAGCAGGCCCTTGTTGAGCGCTTGGAGGAAGCCTTCCCCCAGCCTTCCACCCCCACTGTCCAGCAGCCAGCACAGAGGCAGCAGCAGGTGCCTGCATCCAGCAGCAGCAAGCGCCCCACAGACCTGCTGTCTCTCAGCCACGAGCTCTACAGGACTGTAGAGGCTCCGGCAGCAGTGACTAGAGAGGAGATGCATGCAGCAGCATCCTCCTCCGGTCACAGCCAGCGCCTGACCCGCATGGTGGCTGACTACATGGGGTCGTACAGCGGGCTTGACAGCGATGCCCCTGTTGATCCCATGGAGTATTGGGTCAAGCGCATGGAGATCTGGAGCGAGCTAGCGCAGTACGCCCTGGAAGTGCTGTCCTGCCCCCCTTCCAGCGTGCTGTCCGAGCGCTGCTTCAGTGCAGCTGGTGGCGTGGTCACCGAGAAACGCTCACGTCTGTCTCACAAGTCTGTGGACAGACTGACGTTTCTCAAGATGAACCAGGCGTGGGTGGAAGGCGAGTTCCTGGCCCCTGTTGTCGGCGAGAGGGGGACATGAACTGGCTGCCGGAACCATCGTTAATGTGCCTTACCACCCTTTACCACCTCCTGGCTCCTGCTCACTAAGCCAGCCTGGTTCACTTTGACTATTACGTCGCCTGCAGCCACACATTTTACACCTACAGTGGGCTGCTGTGTACTGCCCTTCTGCTGTCTGTCTGTGTTTCCCACTGCCAGGGTACACAGAATGACCTTCTTCTGCTGCCACTCTGCCACCAGCTATTACGTCAAACAATAGCTATATTGGTTGCAAAACCGAAACCAAACAAACCATTAAAAAAAAAAAAGGTTTAATTTTTCTGAGGTGCCCGGGTTGAAAACTGTGTTGTCCCAGTTGTGTATTGGACACAATGTGGGCTGCACGACCGCTGTCTGGGACCTCCTGTTGTGTTTATTTACGGCCCTGGTATCACCGCTAGGTACCAGGGCTATTATGTCACGCTGCCTACCTGCTGCCACACTCACACTACTCCTCCATTCCTCCTGCTGCTGCTGTCTGTCTGTGTTTCCCACTGCCAGGGTACACAGAATTACCTTCTGCTGCCACACTGCCACCAGCTATTACGTCAAACAATAGCTGCTCACATAATTACTCTCCTCCATTCCTCCTCCTGCTGCTGCTGCTGTCTGTCTGTGTTTCCCACCGCCAGGGTACACAGATTTACCTTCTGCTGCCACTCTGCCACCAGCTATTACGTCAAAAAATAGCTATATATCTGTGTAATTGGTTGTAAAACCAAAACTACAAAACCATTACAAAAAAAGGTTTAATTTTTCTGAGGTGCCCGGGTTGAAAACTGTGTTGTCCCAGTTGTGTATTGGACACAATGTGGGCTGCACGACCGCTGTCTGGGACCTCCTGTTGTGTTTATTTACAGCCATGGTATCACCGCTAGGTACCAGGGCTATTATGTCACGCTGCCTGCCTCATTGACTGCATGCTGCCACACACTCATCCTCCTCCTCCTGCTGCTAAATTTACCTCCTGCTGTCTGTGTGTTTCCACTGCCAGGGAGCACATACAATGGCGCTTCCAACATGCGTGCGCCACCAGCTATTTGTTGTTACGCTCAAAAATAGCTGCATTTCTTTAAAAAAAAAAAAATGAAAAGAGAAATAAGTGACGAAGAAGACGATATAGAAGAAGATGAAGAAGAAGAAGAAGATGAAGAAGATGAAGAAGAAGATGAAGAAGATGAAGAAGAAGATGAAGAAGATGAAGAAGAAGATGAAGAAGAAGATGAAGAAGATGAAGAAGAAGATGAAGAAGAAGAAGAAGAAGAAGAAGAAGATGAAGAAGATGAAGATGAAGAAGATGAAGAAGAAGATGAAGAAGATGAAGATGAAGAAGATGAAGAAGATGAAGAAGAAGATGAAGAAGATGAAGATGAAGATGAAGAAGATGAAGAAGAAGATGAAGAAGATGAAGAAGAAGATGAAGAAGAAGAAGAAGAAGAAGAAGAAGAAGAAGAAGAAGAAGATGAAGAAGAAGATGAAGAAGATGAAGATGAAGATGAAGAAGATGAAGATGAAGAAGATGAAGAAGAAGATGAAGAAGATGAAGAAGAAGATGAAGAAGAAGAAGAAGAAGAAGAAGAAGAAGAAGATGAAGAAGATGAAGATGAAGAAGATGAAGATGAAGAAGATGAAGAAGAAGATGAAGAAGATGAAGATGAAGAAGATGAAGAAGATGAAGAAGAAGATGAAGAAGATGAAGATGAAGAAGATGAAGAAGAAGATGAAGAAGATGAAGAAGAAGATGAAGAAGAAGAAGAAGAAGAAGAAGAAGAAGAAGATGAAGAAGATGAAGATGAAGAAGATGAAGAAGAAGATGAAGAAGATGAAGATGAAGAAGATGAAGAAGATGAAGAAGAAGATGAAGAAGATGAAGATGAAGAAGATGAAGAAGAAGATGAAGAAGATGAAGAAGAAGATGAAGAAGAAGAAGAAGAAGAAGATGAAGAAGATGAAGATGAAGAAGAAGATGAAGAAGATGAAGATGAAGAAGATGAAGAAGATGAAGAAGAAGATGAAGAAGATGAAGATGAAGAAGATGAAGAAGATGAAGATGAAGAAGATGAAGATGAAGAAGATGAAGAAGAAGAAGAAGAAGATGAAGAAGAAGAAGAAGATATAGAAGAAGAAGAAGAAGATATAGAAGATAAAGAAGAAGAAGAAGAAGAAGTATATACAGTACTGAACAAAATTCTGGACACAACTTCTCTTTTCACCTTTTTTTTTTTTTAAAGGAACATCCCCACATAATCACTTGCTGTTGTCACTTGGAAAAAAATATGTTTCTTGCATCATTAACCCTCAAAACAAGTGTTGGGAAGCTATTTAAGGCCAATTCGAATAGTCAGCTCGAATAGTTAGCTCGAATACCGACTCAAATAGTGAGCTCGAAGTCCGAGGTCGAATCGAATAGTAAAAATTATTCGACTCGAATATTCGACTGACCTCGAATAATTTACTATTCGAATTCGACCAAACTCGAATTTTAAAAAGGGGTATTTGAGCATCTTTCCTGTACCTTCCATTAAGCCAAAGTGCTCAGAAAATGGTACATGTAGCGCGTTTGCGATTTTAGTAAAATTGAAACGCTTACATGTGAACACTCACATAGGGAATCATTGCACAAGTGCTTTAGGGGCAATTTCTAAAATCACCAGCGCTTAAAAGACTCGCAAACATTCATTGGGCTTGATTCACAAAGTAGTGATAACTGTTATCACGCTGTGAAAAGTGCTTTGTGCGAAATTTTGCGTGAAAACGGTTATCACACGCAAAAATTCGCTTTTGTGCGATAACGCAAATTTTTCACGCGTTAGCGTTCAACGTACATGTAAAAAATTTGTGTTCTCGTGCGAATGCAAATTTTTGCGCGCGATAACCGTTTTGCCCGCTAAAACGCGCAAACCACTTTTTCACAGCCGTGATAACAGTTATCACTGCTTTATGAATCGAACCCATAGTGTGAACGAGTCCTAAAAGCTCGTGAAAAAATTGCACTACTTTTAGACCCTAAAATCCATAAATAATCATACTGCCAGGAAGGTTAAAGGGGAACTGAAGTGAGAGGTATACGGAGGCTGCCATATTTATTTCCTTGTAATCAATACCAGTTGCCTGGCAGCCCTGCTGGTCTATCTCACTGCAGTAGAGTCTGAGTAACACCAGAAACAAGCATGCAGCTAGTCTTGTCAGATCTGACATTAATGTAAGAAACCAGATTTGCTGCATGCTTGTTCAGGGGCTATGGCTAATAGTATTAGAGGCAGAGCATCAGTAGGATAGCCAGGGAACTGGTATTGCTTAGATGGAAATAAATATGGCAGCCTCCATATACCTCTCTCTTCAGTTGTCCTTTAGAGGGGCAATGTTCATTTTAAAGCAGGTGAACAAAGAAGTGGCCACCTACTATATTTACAAACAGACTCCAAAGAGTGAAAAAGCAATTAAAGGTATTAATATATTTTGTCACTTAGAAGATTGCGGTTTCCAGTGAAGTTGCAGCCAGTCTAGGGACCTTCCCGGTGGAATAGATTAGCAGAACTGTGCTTCCGCATACACTAAGCAGAGTCAGACAAAAGCGCTTATGAAGAACAAAAGAAAAATAATCGCTTGCTCAGTAAATATGCATTTCCACACCGCCGGGGATTACCTAAAGCTCTCCTGCAGTGATCAGCCATATTAATTGCTGGAGAGTGTGTGCCCTGTGTTTCCACATCAGCTGTAATATACAAGCAGAGTGAGTGGAAAGGGTCAGTGGGGTGTCCTAGTAGCACTCATCATTATCACTTCCACCAGGCTTCTAAAAATAAACCTCTCCAGTTAATGATGATCAGGGCCACACCTTTACAGATGTCACTTTATTTATAGCCGGCTGCAGTCACACTCCAGGCACATATGTAAATGTGGCATTTAAACCAACCCAAGAAACCTGGAATTTATCTTGTCAGTCTGATTGCCCTTCCAGCAAAATCTGTACATTATCGTACATATTGGCCCATATGCAATTTACTTATTTTGGTTTTGAAAAATCCATCCAAGTTGATATTTCCACACCTTGTCAAATTTTTTCCTTTCAACCCCTAGAAAGCAAGAAAATACTCAACATAATTTTGATAGTACATTTTCTACTACTCTTGGTTCTTTTTTTTAAATTACTAAATGCTCTAAAATGATCACCTAGGACAGTGATGGCTAACCTTGGAACTCCAGCTGTGGTAGAACTACAAGTCCCATGAGGCATTGCAATACTCTGACAGCTCTAAGCATAACTTGGGAGGCAGAGGCATGATGGGATTTGTAGTTTTGTCACAGCTGGAGTGCCAAGGTTAGCCATCACTGTCCTAGGAGAAAACGTAGGAGAAAAAACGAATTGCATATGGGCTATTGAGCATACTGCACTTCTGGTTTTGGAACTGGCATAAAATCAGGACAGTTCACATTGCTGGAAGATATGTTGAACCTGTTAGTGATGCCAGAGTCGGGACAAGGTCCTCCAGCACCCAAGGCTGAGACACCAAAGTGCGCCCCTCCACCCCTCCCACTCCAGCCGTCACACACTGATTGCTATTCGACTAAGAGGCACCCCCAACCCCTCCAACACCTTAATATCTAGTTATCCGGCTTGCAGTCACTGCCATGTATCCCCTTTTCTTATTTCTCTCTGCTTCAAACACAATAGGGGAATGATAGCTAAGTGAGTTGTGCGCCCCCTTCTACACTGCGCCCTGAGGCTGGAGCCTCTCTCGCCTCTGCCTCGGCCCTGGGGTGATGCATTCACTGAACTGAGGGGACTTCTATCAAAACCAATGGCGTAGCAATAGGGGATGCAGAGGTTGCAACCGCACTGGGGCCCCTGGACAAAAGGGGCCCTCCTTTATCCATTTTGTTAGCTTTTCAATAGTGTTATGCTGGTAATGATCACCTCTATATGTGCATTGTATAGTAGTAGCCATTAACAAACTGTTTTCTTAGGCCTCGTTCAGATCATTTAGCGCAGATGGCTGTGCGATCAGAGCGCAATGCATATGATCGCACGCCATCATCGCTACTATGCGCATCGCTACAGATCCCATTCACTACAGTGAAGGGGTTCTGCGCATGCGATTCCCGAAAAATACATGCAGCAGTGGGATAGTGCATTGCAGTGCTGCGCAGCGCATATGATAGGAATGGTAGAAGGGCTGTCTATGCCCTTCTACCGTTCTTGTGTGTCACACACTATATGCACTGCCAAATTGCGCACGGCAGTGCATATAGTCTGAACGAGGCCTTCCTTCAATTAAACCTATCTGACACTGCAGCTGTACTTGGTAGGTTTTGGGGCTCAATATCAATAGAGTGCATGGGGCCCCATGCAAAACTCACAGTGGGGCCCCAAGCTCCTTAGTTATGTCACTGATCAAAAATGAAGCTCAAAGACTCCATCAGCCTGCTTAAAGAGTGTTTGTACTTAAAGGACACCTGAAGTGAGAGGGGTATGGAGGCTGCCATATCTATTTCCTTTTTAAACGATACCGGTTGCCTTACCAAACTTCGGTCAAAGAATCTGAATTGCATGCTTGTTCAGGGTCTATGGCTAAAAGGATTGTAGGCAGATGATCATCGGGGCAGCTGAGTAATTTGCATTGTTTAAAAGGAAATAAATATGACAGCCTCCATACCCTCTCACTTCAGGTAGCCTTTTAACTTACATGCGATTAAAATGTTTCACAACAAATCTCTGATCAGTGATACAATAGGCCGTATTCACTAAACATCGGCAAGATACCATGAGCATGGAGCACACAGAAATGTTACTGCTACTTATGCTATGAAGTGTGTGTTGCACAATTAGCACAACTTGCATTTCTCACTAATTGCATATTGCAAGTTACCCTAGCAACCTAGCAACGCTTACATTAATTAGGTAAACTGTCAGGGCCATGGTCCTGACATCACACTGTGGGAGGGGTTTCACCACAATGCCAGCTATCCAGATCCCTGATGATCTATTTGTGAAATGATACATTTACTGTCAGTATAAGCTTCTACTATACATGCTGGAGATGTTATGTCAGTGTTAGAAAATAAGGTTAAAAAATAACGATTTGCAGTTTTGTGTACATCAGGTATAAATAAAGATTATTTGTTTTGCATACATCAATATGTCTAAACTCCAGTTATATTACGACTGTGGTGTTAATTCCTGAACTTAGCGCATTTCATGATGAGGAAATGATGCTTTTGTGTCCTGGCAGTGTTATTTACTTAACACCCGCAGTAATGCAAATGGTTGGCATGGTGGCACTTGTTATGTGGGCAGATTAATACTGCAACTCGTTATATGAGAGGGATACAGCAACAGTGGCTCAAAGTTGACTAAAGAAGCCATGTATGGCATCCAAGAGGTAATTTACCAACCAAAAATACAGGAAATGGTGTTTCCATGGCAACACCTCTAATGGCTAGACAAAGCCAGAAACAGAACACATAGGCCTCAATTCACTAAGCTTAACTCCTGTCTTTAATAACTCTTCAGAGCCGTTTTACAGTTATCACAATTATATCACCATGGAGATAACTGTAAAACAGCTCAGAAGAGTTATTAAAGACAGGAGTTAAGCTTAGTGAATTGAGGCCATAGTGGTGGTAATCATGAAACATGGTAAAAATCTTGTGTGCTACCATTTAATGACTGCTGTCCCAGTGGCCTCTCTATAAACTAAACATAATGAAAAGATGGGAACACCTTCACACTACACTTTGTATTTAATAACAGGTTGTTAATGTCGCACCTGACTGCATGGTGCGACATTAACAACCTGTTATTAAATACAAAGAAGACCAAAGAAATTATTCTGGACTTTAGGACCACCAAAAAGACCACTCACCTACCGCTAATGATCAATGCAGAGGCTGTGGACAGAGTTTCCAGTTTCAAATTTTTGGGAGTCACCATCGCAGAGAACCTGTCCTGGGCTGACAATGCTTTAGCTCTAACTGGCAAAGCACAACAACGCCTCTACTTTCTGAGAAAACTAAGGAGCGCTAACCTCTCCCACAGAAGCTGCTGGTTAATTTCTACAGATGCACTATAGAAAGCATTCTGACCAATTGCATGACGGCCTGGTACAACAGCTGCACGAAGGCTACTAGAGAAGCCCTGCAGCGAGTTGTTAAAACAGCAGAAGTCATTATTGGCACTGAACTATAATCACTGGAACTTTTGTATAATACTCGCAGCGTGAGAAGGGCCAAAAACATGATCAAGGACAACACTCACCCTGGAAATGCCTTGTTTGAGCTCCTTCCATCAGGTAAACGTTTTAGATCAATCCGCACACACACAAACGGACTGAAAGACAGCTTTTTCCCATCTGCCATAAACTTGATGAACTCTGAATCCTTTCTGAAATAATTAACACGGTGTACAAATTGTTTAAATATCTGTAATACCTGGCATATGTGTATAATTTCTTCTCTTCCTTGTTACTATCACTATGTTCCCTATATGCACCGTGGGGTTGTCAGGAAAAGTAATTTCGTTGTGTTACACAATGACAATAAAGTGAATTGAATTGAATTGAATTGAATATAATTAGTACAATTTAAAATATCACGTAGAGTAGTCATTATAGTACTGATAACATTACTAACAATGATAAGATTTACGAAAGACAATAAACAATATATGGTAATTTCTTGTCAGGCATTTCTCCAGCTTTAGTAAATTGACATTAACAAGGATGGTAAATAATAATAATGCTAATAAAAATGGATGCAGTTGATGTAGATTTTTTTGCAATTTTGCAAATGTATTCAGTTTGAAAATGAACCAATCAAATACAGCAGTTCCTGGTCAACTTCAAAGCTGATTACTGTATTTTCTGGCATACAAGACTACTTTTTAACCCATGAAAATCATCACAAAAGTCGGGTGTCGTCTTTTACGCCGGGTGTCGTCTTATAGGGCGGGTGCTGAAACGCTGAAACTTCCGAGCCGGACTGGAGAAGCTGTGGTTGCCGCACATGGTGGGAGAGCTCAAAAACGCCTGCGGTCATATCCCCATTGTATGCATCGACCGTATGAAAGCTGCAAGGGCAGTGCTGTACAAGTATGGTTGAAGAAAATCCACTCACCAGGATTCCTGGAAAGAAGTGACTTAATGCGGTCTTGATGATGAGGTGAGGGGGCACCTCACTGGGAAGATGTAAGTGAAGGGCGGAGCAAGCTGCAGGCGTCTTGGACGCCCGGGGTATGGAAAAAAAAGAGAGCGGCGCTGTGCCCAGAAAAACACGCCTCTGTCTGGCCCACTCTTCTCCTATGACTCCTCCTTCTCTGCCTCTCAGATCTCACTCCTGAGGGCAGTCCTTCACTATAAGTGAAGCAGCGCAGGCGCGCATGTGCGAGATCTGAGAGGCAGAGCAGGAGGTAATAGTATACAAGGGCAGGAAAGACGGGTGAAAGAAGCGTGTTTGCGCTACCACTCTGATAGTCTTGGTGACAAGGATAGCTGACCAATCCAAACAGGCTTTGTATACAACAACCAGCCAATCGCCGGTAAGGTACATCGCTGATTGGCTAATTGTTGTATACTAGGTACCACTTACAGTACAGCACCAGTATCTGTACCTGTTTATACAGTAAAGCACCAGTACATACAGTACAGTATAGAAATGCCCAAGAGTCAAGAGGGGTAGTCTTATAGGGTTAGTATATCCCAAAATGTATATTTTAACTGGAAAACTTGGGGGTCGTCTTATTCGCCCAGTCATCTTATGCACTGAAAAATACTGATATACTGATATATGTGTTTTCCAATGTTAGTAAATAAACCCCAGTTTTTGGGCTGTGGAGTAGCTCCAGAGTGCCTCCAAAACCCATGGGAAAAATACACAAACTCCTCACTCATGGGTCGCGCTTGGATTCATTGCAAAACTTTACCAGTTAAAGCACAACATATTTTTTGTGAGTGGCATGATATAAACCTAAAAACCTGTCTCTTAGCTCCTCACTGATAGCAATAGTCAACGAAATGCAAATCATTTTAGTTGATACAGCATTAAGAAAATGTATACAAATGAATCCAGCTTTAAAATGGACCAATAGAATAAAGTGCGGTTGGGTTTTACTGGCCCATTTTTGAAATTTGGCATTAACTTGATTGATCATCCCTACCTACAGACTATACAATGATCTATACAATGGTGCATTTCTCTGTGTTTTCCTTCTGTCCTTTGCAAGAGTCCAAATCCACTATAAAAAATTGTTTGTTTTTAGAACTTCTAATAATTTGACTAATCTACTAAAACACTGGTTATTTTTTTCTTTAGTTCAACTTTAATAGTGAGACAAAATAAACAAACAAAAAAAGAAAAGAAAAGAAAAACCCCAGCTTAGATTTGGTGAGACCTTTATGTTCTCTAATAATTTCTATCTTTAGTTATCGCTTCTCCAAAATAGACCTTAGGACTTTAAAGAGACACTAAAGCGGAAAAAAAAAATTATGATATAATGATTTGTATGTGTGGTACAGCTAAGAAATAAAACATTAGCAGCAGAGATATGAGTCTAATATTGTTTCTAGTACAGGAGGAGTTAAGAAACTCCAGTTGTTATCTATGCAAAAAAGCCATTGAGTTCCACGACTTTCAAAGTCGCAGTGAGCTCAGTCTTCTGAAGCTTATTATCTCAAGTGTCTGGCACTGTATTTTTTTTTCTGCAGAGAACAGTTCAAAAGTTCACTTGCCTGCTCTGTAAAATCATTTAGAGTGCTAAGTAGTGTGTAAACTACAAATATTAGAGAATGATGCAATGTTATAAAAAAAACAACTATATAACTGAAAATAAAAATCTTTTCTTTGCTACTAATGTTCTATTAAATATCCGTACTACGCAACCAATTCATTATATCATAATTTTTTCTTCGCTTCAGTGTCTCTTTAAAGTCACATGTTAGAAGGACTGAGGCTGCTATTTACTAATGAAACACATATTGAAGAAAAATATTGTTAATTAAGAAAATACTGAAGAACCGGAATGCAAATGATAGACCAGCTTTAAATTCTGTAAGCAATGCATTCTAGCTTCACGCAGTCATTTAGGTATGAGTCTGACTAGCTTTATGAATATATATTCATTGATCAGCATATCATTATTCCTCAGTTTCCCTTCCTCCCAATTAGCGATGTATTATAATTAGCAGTCTCAGGTGTTAGATCGATGACATATAGATTGGAAGAAACTACTCGAGTGTCTTGTAAAGAGAACTCTCACATAAAACTGGCTTTACACACACCCCGAGGCAAAAACAAAAGAATGAGAACTATAACCCCATTATATAGACCAAAGCATTTACAGGTTCTCAGAATCAATAATGCAGCCCAAGTCTAGCAGGCCAATTAACAAGTAACAAGATAAATAATATATAAGTGAAATAAAAAGTTTGCTTAATGCTAAAAGTGAGAAAATCAATAATAAGGCTTATTCACTGGGAGTGAGAGAAACAATGAAATGAAAGAGAAATTCAGAGATATAGAGTGGGGAAGGGTTAGAACCCCAACAGGTTTTTATTTCTGTCTTTGTTAGGATGGTTCCCTCATTCTTCCTGGTTAATCACTTCAGTACTAGAAGTCTCTTAAGAACCAGAGAATTCTGGTTAGAAAATAGGGCTTACAAACATCACAATGCGTGGACCAGTTGCTATTGCCATTCACACTTCACTCCATCGCTGAAGCCCACTCGCACTGCTGTCGGTATGACAGCAGAGCTCGGTGAGCCAATCATGAGCCGATTTAATTGGCTCCTGACCCTGTGATCACTGTGAGCTAATGTGATTGGCTCACAGTGTTCACAGGGTCAGATGCCAATGAAATGGGCTCCTGACCAGCTCACGGGGGCCTTGCTGTCATAACAACAGCAGCAGATGGAGTGGGCTGCCGTAGTGAGAGAGCAGCGCAATCGGCGGCAGCGGGTAATGTGGGAAATCTTCACAGTGGAATTCCAGACAGCAATAAAAGGCTAACACAGTGTTTGTAACATTTTCCAATACACTATAAAACAAAGTTTTTGGCTACGGTTTCATTATAGCTTTTGTTAAGCTTTCAATAAAAATTGGGTAATTTGGTGAGAAAATTATTTTTACAAAATGTATTGTAATTAGTGTTCGGATTCATCACTGATTTTCACTTTGCCACTGTCTTCAGTAAAAACTGTAAAATCAAAAGCCCTAGTTTAAGAGCACCAGATGGAATCTTAATCCAGGTAACCATGATATTTAATATTAATGGCCACCCACGCCCCACCAATTAGTGTAATCTTGTCCAACATCTCTTCTCGAAAAGTCCACAGTGACATGATTTGGTCTCTTTTGGTCCAGTCTCCACTATCCTACATTTCCTTTTGAGATGGCACACACTGGCACTTACCCTTCTTTCCATCATTCCTGGAGGAAGGAGAACATGTTTACAACAGTCATTCACCTGCTTGCTTGCAATGCAACATGAGGGATTATGGGAAGGGGATGGCCAGCCACTTAGTCATCCTACTTCTCATATTGGGCTCTGCAGGTCGAGATGGAGGTCAGGAGAACCAGCTTTTGAGTTACAGTTTAGTGTTTGCTTGGGAAGGCGGTGCGGGTGGGTGATCATGTGACTTAAAATGTTCAATGTTGTAGACTTCATAGATAAGTTTAAGGGGTCTTTATGGGGATGGACTGTCCTTTCTGTGATCTAACACAGCGAATCCAGTGCAGGAGAATTGGGTGCAACCGGCGTCACCATAGACTGCATAATAGGAATTACAGCTATAGAGGGAAAAAGTGAGTAACTTTCGGCGTCATCAGAAGATTAAGCTGAAGTTACATTTAAAACACTGTAATTCGGCCGCCAGCAATAGCTGAAAACCGTATTACATAATTCCCCACCATCCATGTGGGGGGAATAGTAATTAACACCGCCGGGACTTGTGCAGCAGCAGGATAAGACATATATATCGGCTGCATCCTGCACCCAAGTCTCCCGGTGGCGATTGCCGTAAGTTCCATACAAATGCTAGAATGCAGTTGTTAGAAATGAACAATAAATGAGTTGGAGGAAAATCATTTAAAAAAAGCGTCTCAATGATGGTAAAAGACAGAAATAATTATCCATACAGACCAATCCATCTTGGCACATTGGTTCACATGATAATCGTTGCTATGTTTTGTGCAGAATGAAAATATACAATGAATCCATTCAATGGATTTACGTGTAGTGATTTTTGCACTTCTAGGTCCTCATGTTCGTGCTTCTGGTAACAATCCGATCGGCAGACTACCGTTGTGCTGTAGCCGAATTCAGGTGTCCGGCAACGATGTTCAGTCATCACTAACCATTCGGGATCACTTGCTTTCCATCGACTGTAGTCTAGCATGCACTGTATATGGAGCTTTAATCTACATAGTCTACATGGAAACTTTCCTGATATGAGCAGATTTAACCTATTTTGATAATATCAACTTTTTGGTGGGAGGAGTCTGAGTGAACTTACCCTCTCCTGCGGGTCAACTTACCCTCTCCTCCTATGGTTTAAAGCCATTTAGAAACTCTATTGCCATTACCTTGGGGCAATAAATCTGAACTTTCTACACAATGATCAAATTATCCATAAACTATGATAGGATTCACTGACCAAGGTGGGTACGTGACATTATGAGCGTCTTTGAGGGACAGTTAGTGACTTGAAATTAATATTAAGTGTTGCCCAAATGCATGATGCTTTTTAACGGTATAATCATATTATGGTAAAGTATAATGATAACCTTGTTTGGTGATCTGATATAAAATATATTAAAGGAGAACTGTAAATGAGAGGGATATAGAGGCTGCCATATTTATTTCCTTTTAAACAATACCAGTTGCCTGGCAGCTCTGTTGATCTATTTGGCTGCAGTAGCGTCTGAATAACACCAGAAAAAAAGCATGCAGCTAATCTTGACAGATCTTACATTAACCAGTTTACATCCCGCATACAGTATAATCACGTCATTGCAAGTGGCTCCTGAAAGCCACATGACGTGATTATAAGTTGCTGTCATTTAATGAGCACAGCGGGCGTGCTAGCACGCTCCTGGGCTCATTAACCCCCCTCCCCCTAACTACACTACACTAGCATCCCTTCCTGGGTCTCCGATCCTCCCACCCCCCGCCCGATCCTCTGTAATACCCCCCTTCCCCCTCCATGCTGCGATCGGGCAGCATGGAGGATTACAATGTATCAATCTTTACCTGACCTTGTTCCAGCGCCGATCGCGATCCTCTCCCTGTAGTCCCGCTGTCAGCCTCACTATGCTGAGTAAACCGGGTCCCGGCTTGATGACGTCATCAAGCCGGGACCTGATCCGGTCAGCATAGTGAGGCTGTCAGCGGTACTGCAGGGAGGAGATCGTGATCTGCGCTGGAACAAGGTCAGGTGAGAGATTCTTACTCCTAATGCTTCCCTGCACCTAGCTCTGCAGAGGGGGTGGAGGGGACACCTGGCATTTGGGGAAATAAAATTTCTTAAAGGGCCAACACCTGGCTATCCATGGGGGGGGATACAAATTAAAAGGGGCACACAGCTGGCTATAAATGGGGGAGGGGGAGGCATAAAGGGCATACACCTGGCTATGAATGGGGGGAGGGAGGTAATAAAAAACACATCTGACTAACTATGGGGGGGGGGGGAGATAAACAGGCACGTCTGGTTTACTGAAGTGGGGGGGGGGGGTTTACAGAGGCACATCAGGGGCTGGGGAAGGGTAACGGGGCACATCTGGCCAAGTATGGGGGAGGGGGGTATAAAGGAGCACGTCTTGCTAACCATGAAGCGGGGAGGATTAAAAAGTGCCACAACAATTAAAGAAAAATACAAAGCCGCAAAATGGAAAAAAATGCACCTTTATTTCCAAATAATATATTGTCGCCATACATTGTACTAGGATCATACTTTAAACCCTGTAATAACCAGGACAGACGGGCAGATCAAATGTGTAGGTTTAATCTATGGTACCACTTATTATTTTCAAATTATAATTGCTGAAAACTGAGAAATAATTCCTTTTTTCATTTTTTTCCCCATTATTACCATTCAAATCTGTTCAAAATTAAATAATTTTAGGCAAAATGTACCACCGAAAAAAACCTAATTGGTGGCGAAAAAAACAAGTATAGATCATGTATGTGTGATAAGTAGTGATAAAGTTATTGGCTAATGAATGGGAAGAGTGTGAAATGTAGAAAACTGTTCTGGTTTTTTAGGGGGAAAACCCCAGGGACGCGAAGTGGTTAATGACAGATATCTGATGCATGCTTGTTCAGGGTCTATGGCTAAAAGTATTAGAGGCAGAGGACCAGCAGGATAACCAGGCAACTGGTATTGTTTTAAAAGGAAATAAATAAGGCAGCCTCCATATCCCCCTCATTACAGTTGTCTTTTAAGATGAGCAAAGGATTGCTGCATTGTTCAACTTCTGCTCATTAAATTCTACCATTTTACCTGCAGGGAAAAAAAAGAAATTTAGCAGATGTATTTTTTGTCTTGCCAAATCAAGAGAACAGATTATTTATTATCTTGTAAATACCTTATTTTGAATGATGATCTCATTTGCATACTCAATTTACAAGCCAGATGGATAGACACAGCTGCAAAGATACCACAACCCAAAATGGAGTAATCACAGTTATGTACCGGAATGCCTTTCCAGTTACAAGCCACTTTTGTATTTTGGGAATATCCGTTCCACATTCAAGACTTGCATTTCTCATGAATTAAAGGTTTTAGTTAAACTGAGATTACACAAAATAATAAAATAAGTACGTCAACCCTCTCTCTGTATAACTCTATGTACAAAAGAGCGTTCCATAGTGTGTTATCTTCAATAGCTTTAATTGGCAAAAGAACAGATTATACTCACAAGATTAAAAACAAGTGGTCGCGTATAGAATACATGGGAGGGATTCTCCGATCAGCCACTGATGCGTTTCTCTATTCCGTGCTGTGGCCAGCAGGGCGGAGTCCGGTGGATGGGACTTGTAGCACACCAGGCCGGGCTGCGCATGCACAATGTAGAGGAATTCCAGGCTTTGGGGCTGAATTGCGGGGGACCTGAGCCACCCGTGGAGACGGCAAGAGACGAGCTCCCTTAAGTGGGCTTAAAGAGAACATGTACTGAGTAAAAATATTTAAAATAAACACATGAGGTAACATTACATAGTTACCTTGCCATCAGATCCTCTCAGATGCGCACCATTTTCTTCTGACAATAATCCCTTCTAGTTCTGACAATATTTTGTCAGATCTGAAATATATCAGTTGCTGTCAGTAAAATATCAGTTGCTGTCAGTTATAGCTGAGAGGAAAACTGATGTACCAGGTAATGTCAATGTTTCCCTATGGCTCAAGTGGGCGATATTACAGTTTAACTGTGTGCTGACAAGAAAGCTGTTATGGGTAATGGCCATTTTCAAAATGGAGGACGGAAAATTCCCTTGATCACAGTGAACAAACAGGACACAGGACAGGAGAAAGACACTGAGGAGTAGACTACATGGAAGGTAAGTATGACTTGTGTATGCTTATTTTGACTTTTAATTTTCAGTTCAGGTTTTCTTTAAGGAAGCCCCAGGTAAGTATGGAACCTGAGATGCTTCTCGTCTCGGGTTCTCTTTAAAGACTGTAATAACTTTCTCAGTCTTCCATTGCTGAATGTATCTATCTATTTATCTATCTATCTACTGAATCTGCCTATTAATATTAATACTTTTAAACTAACAACATATCCCATTTCCTGTAGACTCCATCTGTATGTTACACACATTTATATTGACTCTACATCAGCTAGACAGTTTTCAATGCGTCTGGACAAGTTATATTTTCAGAGTTGTTTATGCAATGGATCAATGCAAAGCAGCCCCAGGCTAGAAAACACAAGGTTATGTACTCTATTAGTTTAGTAGGTCAAGTAATAATTAGTAGCTGGAGGCGGCAATATATTACAGCGGAAAAACAGGCCTGATTGGAACTTTACCCCATACATAGGATTGTAGATTTAATGAATATTAGTGTTACAGAAACATTTTAACTTAGACCAGAGACAAGCAGAGAAGCTATTGTCCTATCTGTGGGATGGTACGCAGCCTGGATAGAGAAACACTTGTATGTGGACAGAATATAATTACAAGAGAATAATAGCACAAGCATCATCTATTCTTACTGAAGTGTGCTATCTCTTGAAAGAAAGATTGAAATATTGTGGGGCAAAAGTGAAAGACATCATTCCTTGGGGACCCCGACTAAATCTAGCCTAAGCTTATAAGCCCTTGGCTATTTTCTCTCTTTAGAAGAAGATAATATTTGTTCTGTATTAAGAGAAAAAAAGATCTTGTTTTTGCTGAATTGAAACAAAGAACCTGGATCAAGTTCAGGCTAAAGCTAAAGCAGGCAGTATGATTGTGGAGATACTGCCTGCCACAGATGTGATTGGAAAAAAAAATTAGACATTCCAGTGGATGCTCTGGTATCTCATGGAAGGTAAAACTAACAGCTGTCTTTTTTTATCAGAAGTTAAAAAAGAAAGACTGACTGATAAGTAGAGTTGGGCCGAACGGTTCGCCTGCGAACGGTTCCATGCGAACTTCCGTGGTTCGCGTTCGCGTCCCGCAGGCGAACCTTTGCGGAAGTTCGGTTCGCCCCATAATGCACATGGAGGGTCAACTTTGACCCTCTACATCACAGTCAGCAGGCCCAGTGTAGCCAATTAGGCTACACTAGCCCCTGGAGCCCCACCCCCCCTTATATAAGGCAGGCAGCGGCGGCCATTACGGCCACTCGTGTGCCTGCATTAGTCAGAGTAGGGCGAGCTGCTGCAGACTGTCTCTCAGGGAAAGATTAGTTAGGCTTAGCTTGTTCCTGTCTGGCTGCATACCTGTTCTGTGAACTCACCACTGCATACCTGTGCTGTGAACCCACCACTGCATACCTGTTCTGTTCAGTGGACCCGCCACTGTATACCTGTTCATTGAACCCACCACTGCATACCTGTGCTGTGAACCCACCACTGCATACCTGTGCTGTGAACCCACCACTGCATACCTGTGCTGTGAACCCACCACTGCATACCTGTTCTGTTCAGTGGACCCGCCACTGCATACCTGTTCTGTTTAGTGAACCGCCACTGTATACCTGTTCTGTTTAGTGAACCCGCCACTGCATACCTGTTCTGTTCAGTGGACCCACCGCATCAGTGCGCATACCTGTGCAATTAAGTGAACCCGCCACTGCATACCTGTTCTGTTCAGTGGACCCGCCACTGCATACCTGTTCTGTTTAGTGAACCCGCCACTGCATACCTGTTCTGTTCAGTGAACCCACCGCATCAGTGCGCATACCTGTGCAGTTAAGTGAACCCGCCACTGCATACCTGTTCTGTTCAGTGGACCCGCCACTGCATACCTGTTCTGTTTAGTGAACCGCCACTGTATACCTGTTCTGTTTAGTGAACCCGCCACTGCATACCTGTTCTGTTCAGTGGACCCACCGCATCAGTGCGCATACATGTGCAGTTAAGTGAACCCGCCACTGCATACCTGTTCTGTTCAGTGGACCCGCCACTGCATACCTGTTCTGTTTAGTGAACCCGCCACTGCATACCTGTTCTGTTCAGTGAACCCACCGCATCAGTGCGCATACCTGTGCAGTTAAGTGAACCCGCCACTGCATACCTATTCTGTTCAGTGAACCGCCACTGTATACCTGTTCTGTTTAGTGAACCCGCCACTGCATACCTGTTCTGTTCAGTGGACCCGCCACTGCATACCTGTTCTGTTCAGTGAACCCACCGCATCAGTGCGCATACCTGTGCAGTTAAGTGAACCCGCCACTGCATACCTGTTCTGTTCAGTGAACCGCCACTGTATACCTGTTCTGTTTAGTGAACCGCCACTGTATACGTGTTCTGTTTAGTGAACCCGCCACTGCATACCTGTTCTGTTCAGTGGACCCGCCACTGCATACCTGTTCTGTGAACCCGCCACTGTATACCTGTTCTGTTCAGTGAACCCACCGCATTAGTGCGCATACCTGTGCAGTTAAGTGAACCCACCTACCTACGTGAGTGCACGCAGTGTGATATACCACTCCGTGCATACCCGATATGGACAAAACAGGTAGAGGAAGAGGTAGTGGCAGAGCCAGAGGAAGGCCACCCGGCAGGTCTGCGCGAGGTCGTGTAAATGTAATTTCGTGTGGACCTGGCCCACAGTACAGTGCTCGGAAGAAGGCACGTCCCATCACCTCCCAAGATTGTCAGGACGTGGTTGAGTATTTAGCGACACAGAACACCTCATCTTGCTCAGCCACCAGTGCTACTACTAGCACCACTTCCGCTGCATTTGACACTTCGCAAGAATTATTTAGTGGTGAAATCACTGATGCACAGCCATTGTTGTTACAGCCAGATGAATTTTCACCAGCTCATATGTCTGAGTTACGCGGCAACATTATGGATGTAACGTGTAAGGAGGATGAAGGACCTACTGATGTTGGTGCATGTTTGGATTTGTCTGAGGCAAGCGAAGCTGGGCAGGATGATTACGATGATGACGATGATAGGGATCCTCTGTATGTACCCAATAGAGGAGATGAAGAGGGGGACAGTTCAGAGGGGGAGTCAGCGAGTAGGAGGAGAAGAGAAGTTGCTGAAAGAAGCTGGGGCAGCTCTTCGTCAGAAACAGCTGGTGGCAGTGTCCGGCACCATGTATTGCCACCTATGTACAGCCAGCCAACTTGCCCTTCAGCATCAGCTGCTGAGGTCCCCATAGTGCCCACATCCCAGGGTGGCTCAGCGGTGTGGAAATTTTTTAATGTGTGTGCCTCAGATCGGACCAAAGCCATCTGTTCGCTCTGCCAACAAAAATTGAGCCGTGGAAAGGCCAACACTCACGTAGGGACAAGTGCCTTACGAAGGCACCTGGAGAAAAGGCACAAACAGCAATGGGATGGCCACCTGAGCAAAAGCAGCAGCAGCACACAAAAGCAAAGCCACCCTCCTTCTCCTCTTCCTCCTCCATCAGGTGCATTATCTGCTTCTGCCGCTTTCTCCCTTCCACCTTCACAGGCACCCTCCTCCACTCCGCCTCTGCCCTTGAGCGGGTCCTGCTCCTCTGCCCACAGCAGCAGTCAGGTGTCCGTGAAGGAAATGTTTGAGCGGAAGAAGCCAATTTCGGCCAGTCACCCCCTTGCCCGGCGTCTGACAGCTGGCGTGGCGGAACTGTTAGCTCGGCAGCTGTTACCATACCGGCTGGTGGACTCTGAGGCCTTCCGTAAATTTGTGGCCATCGGAACACCGCAGTGGAAGATGCCAGGCCGCACTTATTTTTCGAGAAAGGCCATACCCCAACTGCACCGTGAAGTTGAGAGGCAAGTGGTGTCAACTCTTGCGAAGAACGTTGGGTCAAGGGTACACCTGACCACGGATGCCTGGTCTGCCAAGCACGGGCAGGGCCGCTACATTACCTACACAGCCCATTGGGTGAACCTGGTGGTGAACGATGGCAAGCAGGGCGCAGCGGACCAAATTGTGACACCTCCACGGCTTGCAGGCAGGCCTCCTGCCACCTCCTCTCCTCCTGCTACATGCTCTTTGCTGTCCTCCTCCTCCTTGGCTGAGTGGCAGTTCTCCTCTCCAGCTACACAGCCCCAGCTCCGCAGGGCCTATGCTGCATGCCAGGTACGACGGTGTCACGCCATCTTAGACATGGCTTGTCTCAAAGCGGAGAGTCACACTGGAGCAGCTCTCCTGGCTGCTCTTAAGAAACAGGTGGATGAGTGGCTGACCCCGCACCACCTGGAGATAGGCAACGTGGTGTGCGACAACGGCAGCAATCTGCTTGCCGCTTTGCATATGGGGAAGCTGACACACATACCCTGCATGGCACATGTCATGAATCTAGTGGTTCAAAGATTTGTGGCAAAGTACCCTGGCTTAGCGAATGTCCTGAAGCAGGCCAGGAAGTTCTGTGGGCATTTGAGGCGGTCTTACACAGCCATGGCACGCTTTGCGGAAATTCAGCGCAAAAACAACATGCCGGTGAGACGCCTCATTTGCGATAGCCCGACTCGCTGGAACTCGACCCTGCTCATGTTCTCCCGCCTGCTAGAACAGAAGAAAGCCGTGACCCACTACCTCTACAACTACAGTAGAATGAAACAGTCTGGGAAGATGGGGATGTTCTGGCCCGACAACTGGACACTGATGGAGAATGCATGCAGGCTCATGCGGCCGTTTGAGGAGGTGACCAACCTGGTGAGCCGCAGTGAGGGCACCATCAGCGACTTAATTCCCTACGCTTACTTCTTGGAGCGTGCTGTGCGTAGAGTGGCGGATGAAGCTGTGAATGAGCGTGACCAGGAACCGTTACGGCAGGAACAGGCATGGGACCAATTTTCATCAGACCCAGCTGTTTCCTCAACACCTGCGGCAGCACAGAGGGGGGAGGAGGAGGAAGAAGAGAAGTCATGTGCAGAAGACGAATCAGACTCAGAGGATGATGAGCAAGGTGTTTCTTTGGGGGAGGAGGAGGAGGAGGAGGAGGGGACAGCAGCAGGAGAACAACCTCAGCAGGCATCGCAAGGGGCTTGTGCTGCTCAACCTTCCCGTGGTATTGTTCGCGGCTGGGGGGAGGAGGTTGACTTACCTGACGTCACTGAGGAAGAGCAAGAGGAGATGGAGGGTACTGGATCCGACTTTGTGCAGATGTCGTCTTTTATGCTGTCCTGCCTGTTGAGGGACCCCCGTATAAAAAACCTCAAGGGGAATGAGCTGTACTGGGTGGCCACACTACTAGACCCTCGGTACAGGCACAAAGTGGCGGACCTGTTACCAACTCACCGGAAGGTGGAAAGGATGCAGCACATGCAGAACCAGCTGTCAACTATGCTTTACAATGCCTTTAAGGGTGATGTGACGGCACAACGCCAGCAAGGTACCACTGCCACTAATCCTCCTCCCGTGTCCACGCAGTCAAAGACAGGACGCTCCAGCGATCTCATGGTGATGTCGGACATGCGGACGTTCTTTAGTCCAACGCCTCGCCGTAGCCCTTCCGGATCCACCCTCCACCAACGCCTGGAACGACAGGTAGCCGACTACCTGGCCTTAAGTGTGGATGTAGACACTGCTGTGAACAGCGATGAGGAACCCTTGAACTACTGGGTGCGCAGGCTTGACCTGTGGCCAGAGCTGTCCCAATTTGCCATCCAACTTCTCTCCTGCCCTGCCACAAGCGTCCTCTCAGAAAGGACCTTCAGCGCAGCTGGAGGCATTGTCACAGAGAAGAGAAGTCGCCTAAGTCACAAAAGTGTTAAGTACCTCACCTTTATCAAAATGAATGAGGCATGGATCCCGGAGGGCTGCTGCCCGCCCCAAGACTAAGTCAGTCCCCGCACATACAGCATCTCTGCCTGCACGCCGTGTGACTGGCTGCCTGGCCTGCCCCAAGAAGACTAAGTCGCTCCCAGTCCCTCCACACAGCATGTCTGCCTGCAGGCCGCTTGACTACCTTCTCCGCCACCACCAACAGGGTCCGGGACTCCAGGCGGATTGCTGAATTTTTTAGGCCGCTGCTAGCAGCGGCCGCTGTAATAATTTTTCGGGTGCGTGTACATGACTGCCTAATTTTTCTGGCTGCACTGCGGGCAGCTGCAACAACAAAAGAAAAGGCATGTACATGCGACCATTCCCCTTCGTGATCATTACCTTGCCGTGGTGAAGGGGCTTGCGTATCACAATGGAGCAATGACCGGCGCCTAGATGAGTGTCTCGGGGGGCACACCCACGATAATAAGGTCGTTGCCTCATTGTGGTCAGACCAAATTTGATCAGCTGGACAGTCACTGTTCTGTCATTCAGCTACATCAGCCAGGTGACCATATGGGCTGTAAAGCCACCAAAACCTGCACTCTCGCCATGGTGCGCACCAGTAAAGCACGGCCGTCACTACACAAACAGCTGTTTGCGGTGCGTTACACGATGAGTTTGGTGTGTCAGTGTGAAGCAGTACCTTAATTACACTACCTGATTGATGTATACACATGCAAGATGTTTGAAAGCACTTTAGGCCTGTCATTTAGCATTCAATGTGATTTCTGCCCTTAAAACGCTGCTTTGCGTCAAATCCAGATTTTTCCCGGGGACTTTTGGCATGTATCCCACTCCGCCATCCCCCCCTCCAGGTGTTAGACCCCTTGAAACATCTTTTCCATCACTTTTGTGGCCAGCATAATTATTTTTTTTTTTCAAAGTTCGCATCCCCATTGAAGTCTATTGCGGTTCGCGAACTTTAACGCGAACCGAACCTTTAGCGAAAGTTCGCGAACCCGGTTCGCGAACCGAAAATTGGAGGTTCGGCCCAACTCTACTGATAAGCTGAGTCTACAGGAATTTTTTCGTTGTTGTTGATTTATCTCGTTAAAATTGCACCATTCTTTTACATGTTTATATGTACTGTATTTGTTGGACTATAAGACTCACTTTTTTCTCCCCCCCAAATGGGGAAAAAAGTCACTGAGTCTTATAGTCGTCTGCCAATATGAGTCTCCAACCCGTCGCAATGTCGGGGACTTCCTGTACTGTGCCCATGCAGAGGAGGACACAGGAGGACAAACGGAGGAGGCAGTGGGACACAAAGGGGCATAGAGAGGACACAAGGAGGACAGAGGCGGACACAGGAGGACACAAGGGGGGCAGAGGAGGACACAGGGAGACACAAGAGGTAAAAGGGGGCATGAGGTACAAAGGGGGCATAATCCACAAGATGCCCCTTCACCATGGATGCATTAGGTTTAGTATATATATTTTTTTCCTCTGGTTTTTGTCCTCTAAACCTAGTTGCATCTTATGGTCAGGAGCGTCGCATTGTTTCCAGAGCTGACAACTTTGTAGACAGGTCTAGAAGCGTACACTTAAACCATGGTCTTGGAAATGCAAAAAAGTTAATTTTGGTGTGACGGCTACCCAATAGACTGCAATCTAAATTTGCACCTATGGGGCATCAGGGTGTTAAAGACGTAAAAGGGCATCCAGAAATTCGGGTGCCAGGTGAAGCTGCTAGTAGAATAATGGCAATATTACCAATATTCTACTGTTGGGCACCGGCTTCTGCCAATAGTAGATTATAGGTAATTTTACTAATGTTTTACTAATGTTTTACCTAATCTTTCTCTCACACTAACCCTTACTTCGTCCATTACCGCTGGAGGGCACCGCTCAGGCCCTGGTGGGCTGATTTTCCTCATTTTTTTTTTTTACAACAGGCAGCTAGCACTTTGCTAGCTGCGTGTCTAGCCTGATCGCCGCCCCCCCCCCCCCCCCCCCCCCGAGACCCTGTGCGCAGCCTGGCCAATTGGTGCCAGGCAGTGCTAAGGGGTGGATCGGGACACCCGATGACGTCACGATGTCGATGACTTCCATTATGTCATCACAATCTTTGCCATGGTGACGGGGAAGCCCTAAAGGAAATCCCGTTCAGAACAGGATTTCCTTATGGGGATACGCGCCGGCGGCGATCGGAAGGGTGGGAGGGATGCGTAAGGGAGGGGGGAATCATGTAGCTAGCGCTAGGCTAGTTACATGATAGAAAAAAAAATTCAAAAAATATTGCTGCGCATCCACCCTGGCGCATTTAATAGAACGCCAGGGTGGTTAATCTACCTCCTATCTACTCCTAACACCTACTGACTACCTTCTTCTAACACCTACTGACTACCTTCTTCTAACACTAACCTTTCCTGCTTTTTATCAACTACACTGCAATATTACTTTATCAAAATATTAAGTAGATACCGTATTTTTCGGAATATAAGACGCACTTTTTCTTCCCCAAAACTAGGGGGGAAAAGTGGGTGCGTCTTATATTCTAAAGGTACGGTATTTGGGCCCCAAAACATACTTACCGGTTCCTGCTGCCGCGATCCTGTCCTCCTCTGTCTGACTGCCGCCATCCAAGGGTCATCCGAGGGTCCCAGCTGTGGTCATCTGAGGGTCCCAGCCATCCCATCCAGAATCCCGGCTCTTCAGTGTCCCAGTCGCCAGATCGTCTTCACTGCAGACAGCAGTCATGCGGTAATCGCGCTGCTGCCTCGCCGACATCCTCCATGGTAACGGCGTCCTCTTCCTAGTTACGGTGCCCCCTTCTGTGTGACGAGCGGCGCATGTGCGCCGGGGTCACGCATGACTTCAGGCGCACGTGCGCCGGGGTCACGCATGACGTCAGGCGCACATGCGCTGCTCGTCACACAGAAGGGGGCACCGTAACTAGGAAGAGGATGCCGTTACCATGGAGGATGTCGGCGAGGCAGCAGCGCGATTACCGCATGACTGCTGTCTGCAGTGAAGACGATCTGGCGACTGGGACACTGAAGAGCCGGGATTCTGGATGGGATGGCTGGGTCCCTCAGATGACCACAGCTGGGACCCTCGGATGACCCTTGGAAGGCGGCAGTCAGGCGGAGGAGGACAGGATCGCGGCAGCAGGATCAGGTGAGATGCTGCAGGGGCAAAGTGTAGTGTAGTTTGTGTTGGGTGCAGGATTTAGTTAGTGTAGTGTAGTTTGGGTTGGCTGCAGGGGTTAGTTAGTGAAGTGTAGTGTAGTTTGGGTTTCTACAGGGGTTACTTAGTGAAGTGTAGTGTAGTTTGGGTTGGCTGCCGGGGTTAGTTCGTGTAGTGTAGTGTAGTTGGTGGGGGCAGCAGGGGTAAGTGAAGTGTAGTGTAGCAGGATTTAGTGTAGATGAGCAGTTCAGCTTAGATAGAGACAGTTTTGGGGGGTTTAAAGGTCCATAAGACACCTCTGCACCATAGACGCACCTAGGTTTGGTTTTTTTTTTTTTTTTCCTGATTTTTGCCTTCTAAATCTAGGTGCGTCTTATATGCCGGAGCGTCTTATATTCCGCAAAATACGGTACTTATGTATGTTAGAGCTGCACATAAGCTTCATTGGAGTGTACATTTGAAAGAGCCGCAAGCTAATTTGGGCATGTTCTTTGCTGATAAAAATTTATCATTAAAGTTACCATTTCAGTAGTAGAAATATCAGCAAATTTACTAATATTCTACTACTACATTTTACATATAGTATAATATTGGCCTAACCCTAACTCCCCCTCGTGGTGCCTAAGCTTAACCCCCCTCCCTGGTGGGCACTGGGCAACTAACCTTAATCCACGTGGTCAAATATCCTCAACCCCCCCCCCCCACACTTTATTTTAAACTCCAGCATCCAGTTGAAAAGGGCGCCCACTATAGTAGCAGACGCTGGGGCCATCAGCTATTATAGCAGGCACCGTTTTTCAACAAGACACATCTGAGGAATTAGGACCCTAGCATATGGTAAGCAAAGACAAGCACCCAAATTATACATGTAGCCGCTAGCATGAAGCTTTACCGCAAAAGCTTGACTGTACAGCCGCGCCCAAATTAGCTCACATAGCTGCACCGTCATTGACGTGTATTCTATACGTCTTGGTAATTTGCATACAAAAACAGTGGACATACATTTTCCTGGGCGTTTGCAAACTACACAAGTATAACAAATAAGAAAACAGCTATGTGATACTTTATTTTTGACAAATAATTAACTACATATTGTGTAAAATAGAAAATACCACCAATGCTAAAAGTACTAATTCTACTACCACTATTATTACTACTAAAAAAACACCATTAACAACAAAAACAATAGCAACATTATTATTATTATTATTATTATTATCATCAACAAGTAAATAGAAACATTCTATCTCAGTCACCATAATAGGGAAATATATACATTTTCTGTTGCGTTTCATAAACTTCCCCCGATGTTCTGCAGCTCTCTAGAGATGCTGCAATCAATAGACTTGAAAAGATAAAAGAGTTGTTCTGCAAAAGACAACATAATAAGCTCTCTATAGAACAAGTTTATAAATCAATACTTGCTGCTACCCAATCTTCTGCCCCCTGCAAGGTGCACATTTAAGAGCCGAGTCTATAATTGTTTGATATTTCATTGGAGACCCATCTAGGAGGGCTGCAGGACCCGGTAACATACATCCAAGATGTTAAAGGCTGTAAATCGACTCGGGTAAACACCTCCATGGAAATTGGAGAAAGGTCATCACCCCATCTGCTATTAAATGCCACCTCAGTAGATGCAGTGGCAATCTGTAGAGCAGGTTTATAAAGGAACTGATAAGCATTATTTAATAAAAAACAATCCAACCAGCATCTGTTTTGCTAGCAACATTGCATGGTTTTTTCCTCTGAATCGCTTGAGAAATTGGTTACATTGCCGGCGGGGAAGCTCTATTGTAAGTCTGATTCCGAGATAATAAAGGTCAGTTCATAGAACGTATGCAGAATGTAGCTGAATGATCTTCCAAGGTGATTCGGGCCAAGTAGGACTCTTAGCATTGCACGATCTGAAAGGCGTGAAAGACTATTACAGCATTATTTTAGATTTTTTTTCCATTAATTCTGCCTTGCTGGCGACTGAAGACAAGCTTTAAAGTGTTACTCCAAAGTTAATGTTATTAAAATGACCTTTCCAGTTCAGCCTTGCGTCAGCTGTGATTTTCTTGACATCCCGAATTAGGCTTCCTGCAGCCATGGCAACAGTCCACTGTTTGGTTGATGGAACAGCTCCAGATTTTCATTTTCTGTATTTCCTTTTTGCACTAAGTCTGTCCTGGATGCAGGAGGGGCAATCCATCTCTAGAAAATAACGATGAGCTCAAATTTTGCATAGTAGTAAATTTGCAGTGAAACTCAGAATTGTAATGCAAAATCATAATGCGAAGTCGTGATGAAATTCTAATCATGATACGTGATTTGTGAAAATATAACTTTCTCTTGCCTTTAACCCTTGTAGCAGACAACTTATTTAGAGGCTTGCAAGTGCTCCAGGCCAGTTTATTTTAGCACTTTTTATTTTATTTGTTAAATTTCCCTGCTTCTAATTAGTACTGCTGCACTGTGTATTTATGGTCACTGATCACTAGGGGGCAGTGTGAGACAATAATAGAAGACCTCTGCTTTTAGTTTCTATATTTACTGATAGTAGAGAGACATCAAAGCATTCCAAGAATTTACAGCACAACGAGTTCTGCTGAATGAGGTCAAAAGCAGTGCACTTCTCCAAAACGAGATAACTCTATTGAAGCTGCTAATGGGTTAATACATTGGTGCAAAAATGTGTTTTCTCATGTGCCATAAAGTGTTCTCATCATGTCCATAGACTTTAATCATCTTATTTGAAAGTGCGCTCCTGCCCATACCCCTCATGCCCAAACGTTAGTGGAGTCTTTGAACACAATTTTGCATACCTTGAAAAAATTATTGGAAATATGGGAAAATTAAGTAAAATTAAGATCACCCTCAAAATTGTGATTACAATCAGTATTGTAATATTGAACATAACGTTAAAAAAAAATCACAAAATCGATATCAGCTATTACAACACTACTAGAAGGCCACTTTTGCAGTGCGTGTGCAAACTTGTCTGATTCATTTCCCTATGAGTTCACCTATGGTGCCGTGGTTTGTACTGTACATACACATGTGTATCTCATCATGTCACATTTCACCTTGGGTACACTTTAACCTGCCTGGCATTCTGATTCCCGCGGCCCTGCGGCTGCGGGAACGTTTTTTGAATTTTTTTTTTAAAATTTATCATGTAGCTAGCCTAGTGCTAGCTACATGATTCCCCCCTCCCTGCGGCATCCCTCCCACCCCTCTGATCCCCGCCGGCGCAATCACCCATCCGGAAATCCCGTTCTGAACGGGATTTCCAGGAGGGCTTCCCCCGTCACCATGGTGACGACCGCCGTGCTGTCATCGACGTCATGGACATCATGACGTCACAGGGAGTCCTGATCCACCCCTCAGCGCTGCCTGGCACTGATTGGCCAGGCAGTGCACGGGGTCTGGGGGGGGAGGGAGGCTGTGTCGTGGCGGGTAGCGGCGGATCGGCGGCGAGTGGCGGCGATCAGGCACAACACGCATCAAGCAAAGTGCTTGCTGCGTGTTTTTTTTTTTAAAAATTATTCAAATCGGCCCAGTGGTGCCTGAGCGGCGACCTCCAGCGTCTCTGGACGAGCCTAGCTCGTCCAGAACGCCAGGGAGGTTAAGTAAGCAGGGAGGTTGACGTATACAATAAAAATGTAACTGTTGGGGGAACCCTAATCCTGCCTACAGTTTAATACAAATCACACCACCCCGCAAAAATACAACATGTTTTGTTTCCTCAAAAAGTGGGAATATGTCAGGGGTACAAAGTGATAAGAGTAATTCTGCATTCAGTCACATATATACAGCCTTTCAGCAGCTACCTGAGTTAAAAGGCTGTGTATATGCAACAAAATGGCGTATGAATTAGTACAACGCAATCAATTGGGTGTGGATGAGCCGATTGCCCTGCTGCTGCGCTCAACCTGCTGCTGCTAAATTTCCCAGGGCATTAAGTATTATTCCCCCTCTGAGTCATAGCAGTTTGTGGGGAGAAGTAATTTGGTGTCCTTCGAGAACCCCGAATTACCGGTGTGCAGGCCGCAGACTATAGCATTGTTGCTATAGCAGCGTCTAACTCTGGTACTACGCGGCTCGTGCGCAGCACTGAGATGATCTGCTTCGAACTGAAAGTAGTATTGCACAGAATGTTTCTGGCCTCCAGGAAGGAAACAGGGCCAGTTCTAGACTTTTTGCTGCTTTTGGCAAACTTGTGAGGATGAGCCCCCTCCCCTTCCTGATTCGGAATGATCGCACAGCACCCAACAATTTACACTGGCTGGCTGTGAGTCTGTGACAAATAAACTGCTCACCCTCATTCCTCCTCAATCAGGACAGCAATGCCACCTCCTCCCTTTTGCTGTGCAAGTCAAATGAAACACTGATGCTCTTCTGCCTCTCCTCACTGTCAGACTCCTCACACAGCACAACAAGCTGCTTTTCCCCAATGATGACCTCTTAACCTCTCTCCTTTCGCTTCTCCTCCTACCCTGACTGCTGTTAGAGTAACCCTTTTGGGACCAGCACCCTCTGCCCCCTTAAGGACCAGAGGGTGCTGGTCCAGCAAACCGCCGATTTCCAACGAATCATCGCAAGTTACCGTCGCTCCCGCCGGACACGCCGCTCTGTCCCCGCCGCAGGCTGCTCTCTCTGCCGTTGCTATGAAGGCAGAGCGCCGTGCGCCGGTCAGGAGCCGCTTTCATTGGCTCCTGACCCTGTCATTCCATGTAAGCCAATGGGAACGGCTTACATGAATGACAGGGCCAGGAGCCAATGAAAACGGCTCCTGCCCAGCTCACAGTGCTCTGCCGTCATAGAGGCGGCAGGGCATCACATTGCGCCGGGGGCAGAGCGGATCGAGCGACGGGGATGCGCGGGGGTGCGCGGTCAATGGGACATAGAGTTTACGTCAGGTCAGGACCGCAGCGCCCCCTGCCCGCCATAGATTCATACTCGCTTGGTCCGCAGGTAGGTAAACACAGTACAAACATGCTGCCCCTGTAATCTCTGTGCCTGATGCAAATGTTTCACATTGCCTCATGAGAGAACCGGCCCTGAAACAGCCACAAGCGTAAACTGTTCTCCCTGACTAAATCACCCCAGCATTTCTGCCCTTTTCTCATTCTCAGCTTTTCCTAAATATGGTTAAAGAGGCCATTTGCTTCAAGTTTTCATGAACCAGGCCCCCCTTCACTCAGGAAGAAGCTGTAAGTGGCATTGAAGAAATTTTAATCCAGTTTTTTATTTTATAATAATAATTACACGCCTATAACCAACAAACCTATACCGGTAATCAACTGATGAGTATTTGCAAACAACACAGTAAAACACACACTTTTCTGAAAGCTTACTAATACATATAAGTGTGCACATAACAGAATCCTGTCTTTTATCTAACGTATTAACAAATCAACATAAAAAAACAATAATTGCCCTTAGACCATATGTTCTATATGTTCACACAAGTGAGGAGCTCACATTCAACAGCCTTCTATGAATCATTTCACTTTTTCCTTCAGATGAACCAACAGAGCTGTAAACATATCATGATAATTAATGAGCTGCAGACATGTCCAAAAATAGACAAATGTGAGTGATGTGTACAAGAAAAAAAGGCAAAAATGGGGAACTTTTGATCAATTTGCCTTCACCGAGGGATTCAGCAGTGACTTCCAGGGTACTTTATGCATATGAATAATTTAGTCCGACAGCCACATTTTACGAGCTGATGCTGTACGGTGCTCTTGGGGACTTGTTTTTCAGTAATTGATGAAATGTTGACTGTAAGCTGCGGAGGAACTTGTACAGAGCTCCTTGTAACTGGGAAGGATTTCATGAGACAGAACATGGCAAGCCACTGCTGTGATGGGTCTGCAGCATGAAAAATGAAGGGGGGCTAAAAAATATTCAGAAACAACTTACATCCTCCGCTTAAAGGATAAGTGAACTTATTACATAAATATGGCAATAAACCTCAAAGTTTCAGAGTAAAAGCTAAATATGGGATAGAATATTCTAAGGTACCGTTTTCCTTCACAGGCAAGTGGCAACATATAAATACCAAATGTAAATAAATGTATACAGTAAGTAGTGATGCACCAAAATTTTGCATATGCATAATTTTTCATCATAAGTTGCAATTACGATGCAAAATTTTAATACATGATTTTTAGCAAGCTCATAATTTTTTTCGCATTCATTCGTAATTTGGCATCATACCTTGCAATTACTTGTAATTATGTGAAAGGTTTGCATAATTACTCATAATTATGCATAATTTTGAGTAACTTTACTCATAAGTATGGATTAGCTATTACGTTTATAATTGTAATTATTAAAATTACACATTATAACTTGCAATTATAATGTAAAATTGTAAAGCATCATTTTGTAATTAATTTCACTTTCAATTGTAATTTGGCATCATAATTTGGCATCAACTTGTAAGTATGCACATATTTGTGTAATTACGCAAAATTTTGTATAATTTCACAATTTTGTGTAATTACTCATATTATGCAATAAATGGTGCATTATTACTTGCAATCACACAAAATTTTGCATACATTAATGCATCATTTTTCTAATTATGAAATATCTATTACATTCAAAATTGGAATAAGGAAAATTACACATTACACATTCACTTGTAATTAGTCAAAATTTTGCATAGTTTACACTTCATTTTCACAATTATGAATTAGCTATTATGATCATAATTGTAATTATGAAAATTACGCTAAATTACAAGTAAGCAAAATGTGTTAATTGCTATCATCGCTATAAATAAACAGAAGGACTGTACTGAGAGTTTAGTGGTATTATGTTCATGATCATCTTAACTAGAAGTCTGAAGTATCAGTGCCTCCTGACTTCACTTTGTTGATTTTCAATTTGTGATGTCGGAACTTCCAGTGATCTTTTTAAAATGATTTTTGAAAGCATTTTTGCACTTAAGTCAAATTTTTTATTATTTTTCAAAAAATAAATGCAAAAAGAATTCCGGAATTCTTGCTTATCACTGCTTACTGAAGCCTAATCCTAATCTCTACCCTAAAAATATCATATAAGATAAATCTAGCCTTCCTTCCTGATGCCTAACTGTAACCTGCAACTTAAAGGACACCCGAGGCGAAAATAAACGAATGAAATAAACAATTGTATCTATTTTCCTTCTCCTAAAAATGACTTTCTAAGATATTCCACAGTTTTATGTTATGTTTAAATTTACTTTTTAAGTTTTAACTGTTTTATTGTTTTTGCTCAATGACACATTCATTGAAGTATGCCAGAGCTAAAATCTATAAACTATTGACCCTTTTAATCTCTTTCCTGCTCTCAGAAGCCATTTTCTGCTAGAAAAGTGTTTTATAGTTGAAATTTCTTATCAGTGAGGGTCACACTGTAGTCACTTCCTGTCAGGACTGAGTCAGCCAATTACATCTGATATTTAACTCGGGCAGGGAATGAAAACAATGAACAATGCATAGTCATTTGTGTGCTAGGCACTGTACATACCCATGTCTATCTCATCATGTCACATGTCACCCCAGGTATCCTTTAAAATGATACCTAACCCTTATCTTACCCCTTCAAACAACAATTGACTCTTATTCCCCTTAAGGGACACCCAAGACCAAAAAATGATGTGTAATGTAGTACATTATTTTGTTACTAATGGCATCCTTTGGCAGGCTGTGTCCCTCCATTCCCCCTCATCTGCCTTCTTTTGTTTAATGTTATGTCTCGTTAGTAGGCCCCAACTAGTATTAGTCAGGACCTTTCAACTAGTAATAAGTAATGGCCCTTATGCATGTGCAGTAGTCTCTTCATAGTCATGAATGAGTTTCAGGCAGATGGAGAACCACTGGAAGCGCAGACAGCGCGACTATGGGGAGGCTATTGCAGGGGATTGACTGTTGCACCTGCTCAGTTTACAAAGAACATACATCATGGTGAGGAAATATTTCACAGTGTGCAAACATTGACTAAAAATATAAATTAATACTGCAAAAATAAGCAATTAGAGGTATTAAACACATACAGTTACAACCCTCTTAAAGTGGATCCAAATTAAAAGTACAAGATTTCAGAAATGAAATCTATTTTCTAAATTATAATAATAAATAGCAGCCTTTTTTCAGCTGCATGATGACAAATATAAAATATTTTACATTTATTGGAGAAACCCCTCCTTTCCTTTCATATTGCCGGGACAGAATCTGGCAAACTGGTGGAGTAGGTGGTGCCCGGCAAAGAAGGAATTGCTAATAGCTGCCACCTGTATAACCTTATTATGAAAAGAGAAGGGCGAAAAGCATGCACTGAAATGCTCATAGGCTTGAAGGAGTGTTTATTTATCTTTGTATGTGTTAGAGTGGTGCAACTCAATATTTTGAATTAAAAAATTGTTTGGTTTGGGTCCGCTTTAAAGGGTACTCCTACCCTTCTCATCCTAACCAGTATAACTAACTCCCCCCATTTTGCCCCCTAACTTTGACATTGCCTACTGATGTCTTGTTCTAACATTTTGATGCTTGCCTTTTGGCTTATTTTTATCTGTAGCATTATTGATATCTTTTTTTGGCTCCAAGACCCAATCCACCGCTGACAAACTATTACCTACCCTACTTAGTACCATCACCCAAATCACCATATAAAATCAATCTGCTTCGTTGTAAACACTATACACAAGTCCAATAAACGTATTTGATCACTTAAATATCCCAGGTTAGAAGATAGCTGCACATCCACATTGTGATGTACTGCTGTTGTAAGAGTGAAATGCAAGCTGTATGAACTTTATGCTATTGATACATGTTGCTTAGAATCGTCTGACTTGCAAAATTATACCTCTTTAATATGGGCCATAATTCCTCTCACTGTTCAGGTGTACTTTATGCATTTTTACGTGTTTCCTACCGATGAAAGGGACCAAATTAAACGAGAAAATTTTAAATTCAAGTAAAACAACTTCCCCTTATTTACTGAGAAGCTCGTAAAAATTTCCAGCAGAGGAGTTAGGAATGTTGTCATCGTGGCGTGTACAGATGTATGATCACAAAGTAGCATCGTAAGGCTTTGACTTGGATATTTACAACCCATCTGCTGTAGACATAAACACAATGTAATAAACTTTGCCCGTTTAGCATTTGGTTGTATTTCAAACTTCATAAACTGCTCAGCCGAAGTCGACTTCCTTCTTTTGATTTTGCAGCAGGGACGTGGACTGAGATCAAAGACATTCGTAAGGATGTTCCAGAACTGGACGCTGGATGTGTCCTCTAACCCAACTTTGACATTCCTTCATTACGTGTTGTTTATGTATGAGATAGCTGTGTTTATACATTTAATTATGATTTATTAGAACTCAACGGCAGGCAGATGGCTAAAATAGCAGCTTAAATACAATATGGTACTAATTTGACAAAACCACAAACAGGAATAAAAATCTTAATAGTTGATATACAAAACAAAACTGAGCGCACTTAAAGTCCTGTGCTTGACTCCGTAATGGAGTCAGTCATTGACTGCAACGCTGTTTTTCCATTTGCCACTACAATACAGATTTTTTGCCAGCTGTCCTCCTGCCAGTGGTTGCCATGAGGATAAACCAGTGACAGGAAGAAAGCACACAATACATTTTCCTCTGCGTCCTGGTCAGTAATGGCTTAGTGACATCTGTCATCAGGAAAACCGCTGGTGCCAGTGGGTCATGTGATGGCATAAGCCACTGCAGCCATAGAAACTAGATAGGCAAGTCACTTCACCACCCCACTCTGCATGGGCTCACTTCCCCTACTCCGCCATTTCACTCTGGGTGGTGACCCACTTCGCCTACCCCTGAAAACGGCCCTGATTCTGCGTGATATTTTTGCTTGAAAATTTGGTAATTGAGTATGGAGGGGATAACTAAGTAGAAAACTAATTAGATGTTTTCTGAATCAACCCCATACTGTCTCTATTGAAATTCAAAAAAAGTCTGTTGTGACTTTAGTCTTTGGTAGTGCAGCAATCTCTTATGAAATTTGTCTCTGGTGTCCCAGCAGTCTCTTCATGCATGGGTGTTTGATAACTTGTCTCTTTTGACACTAACCTAGGACTTCACAGACAATTTTAAATCATTCAGTTGCATTACTAAAATGTATTGGGATGGACCACTTTTCTTTTATATGGGTTAAAATGAGAGTTGCTGCACAAGACCTGCCACACAGGAGAGTTTCAATAATGTAATTAAGTTACTGATCTCCTTCGATCACTCAGTTCACTAAAGCATAGAAGTTACCACCAGTAATCATTCTCTTCTCCTATGATCTATAGACTTTATTGCAGAAAAGCTCTCAGTCTAGAAACATGACAGTCTTATCTGCTAATGCTTTACAGCAGTGGTCCTCAAACAAAGGCCCGCGGGCCGAATGCGCCCCCCTGAGGCTTTTTACTGCCCCTCCCCCCCCAAACACACACACACACTGTATTACTTATAGATGCGGACTGCTGAATCTTTAAAGAGACTCTGTAACGGAAAAAAGTTCCCCTGGGGGGTACTCACCTCGGTAGGGGGAAGACCCTGGACCCTATCAAGGCATCCCCCGTGCTCCTGTGTCTCACGGCGGTCTCACTGCAGCCCACAGAACGCACAGCTGACAATTTGTCAGGCTGTGCAATATTTACCTTTTCTGGCTCCAGCGGAGGCGCTGTTGTGGCTCCCCGCTCGGAAATAGCCAATCTCTGTCGGGTCCGCTCTACAACACAGGCGCAGGAGACTTGCATCTGCACAGTAGAGCGGACCGACAGAGATTGGCTATTTCCGCCTATCTCCGAGCGGAGAGCCGATACTGCATCTGCGCTGGAGTCGGAAAGGTAAATATTTACATCCCCACTGTTCGGGGAGATTTATCACCGCTGGCGTGGGTCACAGGAGGACGGGGGGAGCCTCGATATGATCCAGAGGCTTCCCCCACCTGAGGTAAGTAACCCCCAGGGGAACTTTTTTCGTTACAGATTTTCTTTAAAAATTGGCAGTCCACATATAGAATAGCAGTGCTGACACCACCCTTTCACATGGAAGCCAGAAAAAGGTCATTCACTGGGTTCCAATCATTCACTGTTGTCCAATTGGATGCCAGGTTGTGTCACCTGGGTATGCTTCTTTGTCTGTCTGCATGTCACTGTTAACCACACTACCATTCTCCATACCTCTCAAGCCCGCTATCTGGGTGTCGCCCTGGACTCTGCACTCTCCTTCACTCCCCACATCCAAAAATTCACAAAGTCCTGCAACTTCCACCTTCGCAACATCTGCAAGATCCGCCCTTTGCTGACCTCTGCCATCACCAAACTACTCATCCATGCCCTCATAATTTCCCGCCTTGACTACTGCAATGCCCTTCTGTCTGGTCTCCCTATGACCTGAATAGGCCCGCTGCATTGCATCATGAATGCGGTAGCCAGAATTATTCAGTCCTCCCATCGATCCACCACGGCGGCTCCCCTCTGTGTATCCCTTCACTGGCTTCCTATCCAGTCCAGAATCAGATTCAAGATACTGTGTCTGACCTACAAATCTGTCCACAAAACCTGTCCAACCTACATTTCTGGTCTTACTCAGAGGTACACACCTAGCCGCTCACTCCGCTCCTCGAATGAAGTTCACCTGACCGCCCCCCCACATCACCCAGTCCCATGCATGCCTCAACACTATGGATCTCCCTGCCTCCACCCATTAGGGCAGCCCCCTCCTTCAAAAGCTTCAAGAAGGCCCTCAAAACTCACCTTTTCACTCTGGCCTACCACCCCTCACAAGTGCTCTAAACCGGCAGCTGAATTCTGGTACCCTACCTTTCGTGTCCCTACCTCTCCCTCTAGATTGTAAGCTTTTGGGCAGGGTCCTCCTCCTTTTGTGTCCTACCTGATCATGCACCTCCATTACTGTAAACCCATGCTATGCATCTGAGTGAACCTAACTTACCTAATCTCCATGCTCCCATCCAGTGACTGACTAAGCATTACCTTGTACTCATACTGTGCTGCATGATCTGGTTTTTCTTGTATTCCTGTATTGTCATATTGCTGTATGTAACCCCTAAATATTGTCTGTAATCTAAACCAGTGTTTCTCAACATTTTATTGGTATGTACCCCTTTTCAAACCCTGTACTTGCAAAGTACCCCCTAGCATAGTAAACATTATTCCAAGTACCCCTTGAGAAATATACAGTATATTTAATCATAGTACATGATAATTGGTTCTAAACAATTTCTAAGCATTTACAATTGCTTCTAATTAGCTAAAACACTAATTTGGTGTTGTTTAAATAGGATTTATCCTTTTCTAAAACTCTAAATTTGTTATTCTTGGCTAAGTTTTTCAAGCCCGAGTACCCCCTGGAATCATCAGAAGTACCCCCTGGGGTACGCATACCACATGTTGAGAACCTAGGATCTAAACTAATGTCCAGCACTGCGTAATATGTTGGCGCTTTATAAATACAATAAATAAATAAAATAAATAAATAAGGTGCCCACACATCTAACGATGTATGGGCAGATGGACCAAGAGACAGATCTCTCTCTAAATTAAATTAGTTGGTGGCCCATACACCACAGGCCGATTCCCGATCAATTTCAGCATGAAATCTCTCAGGAATCAGCCTTGTGATGCCACCTCTTTCACCTCATTGCCTCCATCGCTGCCCCCCCATGTTAATTTGGTGCCTATGCATTAAAATCTCTTCACCTCCCTGGTCGCTGCAAGTCAAGCTGCTCCTTCTTCGTCATTTGTATCCCACATGGCTGCTGTGCATAGTACGTGGCGCATGTGTGACATCACACGCGCCAGTGCAGCAGCCAACGTGGATATTTGAAAAATGGAGCAGCTGCATTAGCAGTGGCCTGACAGGTGAGAGATTTTAATGCACAGCGAAAAAGGGGCAGCGCTACTTAGGACAAACTGTATCCAAATGACTACCTGCACAAGTGTGCAGAACCTATTAATAGACAAGATACACACCCTGCATTCAAATCAGATGCACCTAACTACCATTGGAGGATGTTGGTTTCCATAATAGCTTGCATGCAAATGATCAAGTACTTGACCCTCCCCCCACAATAAGGTCATCCACTGCTAGGAGAGGCCCTACCTGTAACTACATTAAAATTATGCATATGCATAACCTGGGTGTGACACAAAGTGAAGTTTAAACATGCAAAAAAAAAAAGTAGATCAGCGCATCACCAGGCCACCTCTGATTGGTTACCACACCAAGTGTTGCCCCTTTTTCACTGTGTATAAAAACTGTAAGGCAGGGAACACACCTGTCTTTCAGTTTTCCGCGCGCGTTTTCCTGCATACTTTTTCTGCACACCAAGTGTGTCTCTATGCAGGAAAACGCGCACGTTTTTTCATAGCAGCTGATGTAATCGATACAAAAAACTGACAAAATGTGCAGAGTCAGGATGCAGAATGTCAGTTTTTTTTCTGCGCGCGAACAAAATATTTAGTGTGTACTAGCCCATTGATTAACCTCCCCGGCGTTCTATTGAGATCGCCAGGGAGGCTGCGGGAGGGTTTTTTTTTAATAAAAAAAAAACTATTTCATGCAGCCAACTGAAAGTTGGCTGCATGAAAGCCCACTAGAGGGCGCTCCGGAGGCGTTCTTCCGATCGCCTCCGGCGCCCAGAATAAACAAGGAAGGCCGCAATGAGCGGCCTTCCTTGTTTTGCTTAGATCGTCGCCATAGCGACGAGCGGAGTGACGTCATGGACGTCAGCCGACGTCCTGACGTCAGCCGCCTCCGATCCAGCCCTTAGCGCTGGCCGGAACTTTTTGTTCCGGCTGCGCAGGGCTCAGGCGGCTAGGGGGGCCCTCTTTCGCCGCTGCTCGCGGCGAATCGCCGCAGAGCGGCGGCGATCAGGCAGCACACGCGGCTGGCAAAGTGCCGGCTGCGTGTGCTGCACTTTATTTGAAGAAAATCGGCCCAGCAGGGCCTGAGCGGCAGCCTCCGGCGGTGATGGACGAGCTGAGCTCGTCCATACCGCTCAGGAGGTTAACATGAGTTCTCTGTTTTTCTGTGCAGAAAACGCGTACGAAAACAGTCAAGTGTGTTCCCTGCCTAAGTATATTCTCCAGCCAGCTGCTCTCATTTACTAATTTTGCTTTTCGTGTATATGCAGAGCTTCTGTTTTCGGTTCAAGGTGCGTTGTTGTCTCTGGGGGGGCTCAGCGCATCTCTGTTGGTAACCAATCAGAGGCAGCCTGGTGATGGACTGATCTACTTTTTTTACAAGTTTATTTTATAGATTTTAATGCACAGGCACTAGGGGGGCACAATAACATTGGGGGGCAGCAAGTGGAGTTCCGTTGTGTTTGTTGTTGTCCCAATATTGCACGTTGTTACCACCACGCACCCAATCGACCACATCAGCCCTAGGTTTTCCAGCTTGCTCAATCAATACATTCAACTGATTTTGGCCCCAATTCAGTTAAATCCTTAATTAGGCATGTTTGTTGAAACACCAATTTTACCTGTAATTGGTAATAATTATCAAATCAGATGGTCGATCGGCCGCAACATTACTGGATGTATAGCCACCTTTAGTCTTTAACAACAAAACTGCCTCTTGTGGCTCCATGGCTTGTAATTCAGTTCAAGATGAAGAGGCAACCACCCTCTCTGCTAGCCTTCCTGAAAAGTAGACCCGGCACAACTCGTAAGTCATTGTAAAGGAGTGTTACAGTAATTGCCTTGACATTGGAATGATCTAGAACTTTTCAGAGCTGTTGGAGACAATCGTTCGACAATTAACGCCGGGATAATATATTCAACAAAGCAAAAATCCCAGGCAACCTTTTACCTCATTTAACGTGACCTCAATGCCATGTAAAATCCTTGAACAAATGTTAAAGGGCAAATTAATTAAGGACAAAGAGGGAGAGAAAGCTCTTAAGACAACATGCTTCAAGTTTAGCTAAAGGGAGTTCATGTCAAAATGAATCTGTTATCTTCCCTGGCAAGATAAGTTATCTCTAGTGGGATTGAAAGCCGTTGATCTGCACTGTCAAAACTCTAGCAAATCCCAAGATACAACCGCAATAAATTATTGGCTGAAATTAAAAAATGGATGGAAGGACACCAATATCCTAAATGAGATTTTTTTTTTCTTCCCACAAATGGGTATTTGTGCAAATGTTCTAATGTAAATGGTCACATGCCACGCGCTTCTATAAAATCCTGGCATATGGCAAAGAGCGTATTAATAAAATTTACAAATGACATCCAATTAGGTAGTTTGGCAAATCGAGAAGGTGGCAGATACATTATACAGGAAGATTTAAGCAGCCGACATACATTAAGAAGAATAAATGGAAGAGCCTTGAACGCTGCCAAATGGAAGGTCGCGGCCTTGGGAAAGAATAACAAGAGTTTTAAATGCAAAGTAAGGGAATCAACATTTAGAATAACAAGCTTTAACGATACTAAGCGCTGCGGCTAAAAACCCCTGGCATTTTAAAGACACGGAAATGTAAAGGTAAACTCAATTTTTTGTTGAATAAACACAATCCAATTCAGTTAAGCTCTGTATATGACATGCAGTGTTGCTTGCGATTTTTGCGAAAGTCATTTTCTCATTGAAAATGCCATCTTCGATTTTGAAAACATTTTTGTGAAAGCATCTTGTATTTTTGTGTTTTTTGCAAAAATGCAAAAAAAATCTATTTTTACTGCAAAAATGAGGAAAAACAATATTTTTAGCTCGAAAAAATAGATATGTTTACCACGAAAATTTGTGAATAAGGCAAAAAATAACAAAACTTATTTTCAATGCCACTTTTGATTGAAAATCAAATTTAACATTATTTTCATGAAAATTAATGCGAAAAGAATACTGACATTTTTGCTCATCACTGATGGCATGGAATAATTGGAGGAAAAAACCTTTTTCAGCTTACTTTGTGTAGAAGTTCATATAAAACAGATCCATTTTATTTCTAAGATTAACCGGAGGGTAGGCGAGTCTAACGTTGCTGTACTCAAAAATAAGGTTAATATTGAAAATTACTAATAATGGGGCTGATTCACAAAGCTTTTCTTATGAATAGGGATGGTCAGAACATTTCAACGGAAATCAGATTTCCGAGTTTCCAATCACAAATCAGCTTTCCACAGCGGTAATCGGAAATCGGAAAATGGCATCAGAAATTGGATTTCTGTGGAAATTATGCATTACTGCAACTTAGTCATTTTACCCAATTAACAGAATTCAGAAGCATTGGGCCAATCAGAGAATGCAGAATTTTTCAACAAAAATCGATTACTGTGGTAGTTTTTGACCAATCACAAGACCTGGATACTACTGAGTATTTCCCAGTTTCTCTCCTTAAAGGGACTCCGAGCAGTGCAGAAACTATGGAAAGATGCATATCATTTTAAAGCTCTCTTTCTCCTCTTTCCAATGATATATAAACCGCTTCCCTACACCTTTTAGTTTTCGCTATTTTCGCGATTGAAATTGCCGCGGCCGCGATTTCAATCGCGAAAATAAAGAAAACTAAAAGACGTAGAGCGACAATTTAGGTGTCGCCAGAAAGAGGAGAAAGAGAGCTTTAAAATGATATCCATCTTTCCATAATTACTTGTATTACACAGGACGACACTTTCCCCAGTGTCAGCAGCTCCATTCAGCAGAAAAAGTCGCCCTGTGTAATACAATGTAACTATGGAAAGATGGATATCATTTTAAAGCTCTCTTTCTCCTCTTTCTGGCGACATCTAAATCATCGCCCTACGCCTTTTAGTTTTCTTTATTTTCGCGATTGAAATCGCGGCCGCGGCAATTTCAATCGCGAAAATAGTGAAAACTAAAATGCGTAGGGCGGCGGTTTATATATCATTGGAAAGAGGAGAAAGAGAGCTTTAAAATGATATGCATCTTTCCATAGTTTCTGCACTGCTCGGAGTCCCTTTAAATAACTTACGACTTATTTCTACTCATCCAACTGAACTTATGATTTAGCTCTCCTTAACTGACTTAACTTATAGTTTATCTCTTCTTATTTGACTTAACTCATGACTTATCTCTCCTTAACTGACTTAACTCATGGTTTATCCCTCAAAATTTGACTTAACTCCTGATTAATCTCTCCATGGGCCTGGTGCAGTAACCTGCTGTAATACTGCCGTGCACAGAGAGCTCCTCCTTATTTGTTTATCTCATGCATTAGCTCTTAAGGTAACCATACATCTTATCAATGATGACGGGCAGAATCGACCTAGAGACAAATCTCTCTCTAATTGTATTTGAATAGAAATATGTTGGCTTTCAATAGACAGCAGGCTGATTCCCGATCCATCAATCAATCCGTAATTGGACTTGTGATGCAACATCCACTACTTTGCTGGCCCGACGCTGGCCCCCTAGTGATCACTGTGCCCCCCGGTGTCCAGTGCACTATACATTACCTGTCTGTGTCCATCGCTGTCCCTGTGTACCATCCTTCATTGCCAGCGTTGTCCCACATGCACCAACTTTACTCCAGCAACCACATGGGGCTTGTGTACGGACGAAGGATGGTGCTTGGAGCCAGCCCAGAGCTAAGAGACGGATAATGTATAATGCACTGGGCCCCGGAGCGGGGGGGCACATTGAACATTAGGGGGGGACAGCGTCAGGGATTTCATCGCGTTCATTGCTTATCCCGATGTTGTTCACCATTATCGCCACACACATCCGATCAAGCAAGTTTGCCCCAAATCTTGCAACATGTCCAAAATTGGCCCTAAATGGGTCGCATTGCCGATCAGGCATGCACTTGGCGACACCTATTTTTATCTTATTTGATTAGGATAATCGAATTGGATGGTTGATCTGCCGCCAAGTCGACTGATGTATGGCCATCTTTACAGTTATGGTGAAAAATGTAACGAATGTGGAATTGTCTCCGTGGTCAGCGCACCAGACGTGCACTGACGCGGCGGATTTTCTCTACAAGCGTATAATTGAGGACACCCAGGCTAGGTGCCATGCACCCGCAGAGGGCAATTCCCACCGGCAGATGGCGCTGTGGAGTGCAGGCGAACACAGCCGATGCACAGCCACAGATGCCAAATGGGAATTGTACAGATCCAGGACAAGGTACAATCAGGCAGAGCTGGATAGCCCACAGGGAACAGAGCAAAGGGACAGAACCAATGTGTGCCCACCAAACTAGTCGCCACCCAGCGACGTCGAACACACAACGGCGGAAACGAAGTAGGAAACGCAATCGCAAGAATGGCGATTGCCAATAGCGACACAAGACTGAGCAGGACAGAGCACAGGGGTAGCAAAGGCACAGCAAATCATACAAAGAGAAAGATAAGGAAAATAACAAACGCTAGCTGAACGCGAACACCGCACTCATTTGCAACAGTGCACGCGTTCGTGCGCGGTCTCCGCGTGTTTCGCACAACAGAGACAAGCACGCCTAACTAACCAAAGACAGACAAACACGAAACAGAGAATGCGAGCGCTTGCTTAACGGTTACCTCACCGAGCCTACAGCAAGCGTTCGTATCAGACAAGACAGACAAACGTGAAACAGGAACTAGGCAGAAAGGATCCACCGCTCTTCAGTCAGAGCAAGTGTGATCCAAGCAGAAACACAGATCAGAAAGATCCACAGCCGCTACCGCTAGCGGTTAGTGCGATTCAGGAAGTCAGATCAGAAGGATCCACAGCACTAGCGCTAGGCGAGTGCGATCCAGGCAGACAGAGTAGCAGAACAGAAGGATCCACAGCACTAGCGAAAGTGACCAGCGCGATCCAGGTACAGAGTAGCAGAACAGAAGGATCCACAGCACTAGCGAAAGTGACTAGCGCGATCCAGGTACAGAGTAGCAGAACAGAAGGATCCACAGCACTAGTGAAAGTGACTAGCGCGATCCAGGTACAGAGTAGCAGAACAGAAGGATCCACAGCACTAGCGGAAAGTGGCTAGCGCGATCCAAGGAGACAGATCAGAAGAGATAGCTGGTAGCAACCGTTGCACCAGCTATACTCCAAGAACAGAGATCAGAACCATTTCCTGTCGACCACCGCTGGGACAGGACAATCGCAACAGAACAAACAAACAGATAAGCAATCCTAACTGCACCAGTGTTCTCCCCAGAAGTTTTTTCCAGCCGGGTGGCATGAAATAGTATTTGGGTGGCATGGGAAAGTAGCCGGGTGGGTGAGATGAGAGAATGCAGGGCCGGTGCTTCTGTGAGCAATTATGCTTACAGAATAGGAGGAGGTGAGCTAATGACAGCCGGGTGCTCATCAAAACTAGCCGGGTGGAGCACCCAGCTAAAAGAGCCTGGGGAGAACACTGTGCACTAAGGAAACCTGCCTAGTGCAGTTTTCCAGGAATTACTCTAAGATAACTTCAACAAGAAGTAGCATGGCTGACACTCTCTAGGAGTGTTTACTACAAACCCTGAAGGAATGACCAGCAAAGGACTGTGGGTAATCCCAACCTTTATACTGCCAGTCATCACAGGAGGCAGGTAGGGGATTTGCATAACGAATGTATGCAAATTCCTCAGCAGCAAGCTGCAATACTGACAAAAAGTCTCTCTTAAAGAGACCTGCAGAATGCAGACCTGAACAGTGGTCAAAAAGCTGCCTGTCTGCACAGGCGGCTGAGCAGATTCTCACAAAAAATAAGTATGTTTCGTAAATTAACCCCAATGGGGAATATTCCCCAGATGTTGCTCCCCCTCAGCTGAAAAGGTAGCCAGCAAGGCAGCAATGCCTACGGAAGAGGGCAACACCTCAGAAGGACTTGGGGGGCAGGAGACATCTCCCACAAGTTCTGCACCCTTTGGGAGGAACTTGGAGACCTCCATAACAGCAAACAAGACCTCAGGAACATCATTTTCCAGGTTTTCTAAGAAGGATTCTGAACTATCCATGTTACAGGGCAAAACTGGAACTTTATTTTGTAAACAGGGCAGATGTCCCAGGAATGGTTCCACCATAACCTGAGACTGAACTTCATCATAATTAGCGGGATGTACAGGTATATTTACTGGAACACACACTGACTCCCTAACTTCATTCTCACTGTACCCAGAATTCTGCGTAGCAGTCAAACTAGCTTGCAATTCCAAAAGTGCAGAAAAACAGGTGAAAATAGCAGCAATACCTAGACGAGCCTCTAGGGACACTGCAGGAGATATTGTACAAGGCAATATTGACTCATCCAGAGTACAGGGTGGAGAGTCAGAACTTTCTTCAAAGCAAGAAAGGGGTTCCCAAATGTCAGTGTGATTGGACATCATATTGTTATTCATGGTACAGGGCAGGCTCAGAGAAACCTTCTCTGGACCCAGCAAAGATGCTTCAGAGTCAGATTCGTAAAACCAAAGTGCTGTCTCACTCTTAGACTCGGCTAACGATGTCGAATCCGAGGAGACAGAACGCAAAATTTGCGGATCCAAGATCGCTTTAGGTTGCGAAACTGATGCTTCCATAGCGCAAACCTCCGCGATCTGCGGAGCAGACTGCAAGGCATCTAGGACAGAAACACTGGAGCAACTGTCATTAGGCAACAGGCCTTCTCAGGTGTGAACAGAATAAGACATAGATTCATTTGCAAAAGAAGTGGCGACAAAAACAGAAGAAACTTTATTAGACACATCAATAATTTTCTTAAAGTTGCATAACTTAGGAATTTTCCCCATAGCAGGTTCATAAATGGACGATCTCAGAGAACCTGAGGGAAAAGATCTGTCTTTCTTAGACAAAGGACCACACAGACCTTTTGCAGCCATACGTGCGGTGGCGACATCAGACCGCACTGGTTCAACTTCCACACAAGCAACTGCTCTGAACGACTTGCACTCAGGCTTCAAACACTCAGTTGCTTTGGGAAAGGAAATGCATTCAAAACTCATTTTCTTTAAATCCAGAGGATTGGAACAATCGTCCGTTAAAAATGTGTTTTTACAAGAATTAGCAGATTGAAGCGCATGTAGTTCATCCAAAATCATTCTCCACACGTCAAACAGCGGAGTCACAAAGTCAGAGATACATTCACCAGTCTTGATTAAAGTGCACGCAGACTCAATGCACGCATACAAAACTGCTTCATTTTTAGAAAGGTAATGATTGAAAAACGATCTCCAATCACCTTCCAATTCATAGACCAGGAGCTCGATCTCCCATTTCTCAAACGGGGGCTCCCATGAACACTTAACAAAGGATGAACAATCATAGTGCGCACAGTCTACAGATGGAACTGGAGCAGGAACAGAACGGGAAACTTTTACCTCTTTATTGGGATCAATTGATTGGTGTGTGTGTAATTCATCCAAAATCGTCTGCCATACAAACATCACCAGATCCACAACACACTCGTCACATTCATCAGAATCAATCAAAAGGTACATAGAGTCAAGACAATCATTCAAGACATCTTCGCTTTTTGCGATGTAAAAATCGCAAAAGGCCTTCCAATCAAAATCAAATTCCTCCACCAAGGCCCCAATTTCCCATGAGGCAAATGGCGGTTCAAATAACCCGGTATCGAGATAATCCCCATATGGGTGGGGATCAGGGACGAGCACCGATTTCTTAACTGCTTTTATATAGTGTGCGATCCTACCCATAATAGGATCCACATATGCTTTTGTCTCAGGCAATCACATCTGAAGGAAATCGAAGGTTCCCTCTGCCCTGGGAATTTTGGGCTGGTCATTCTGTAACGTATGTGGAATCGTCTCCGTGGTCAGCGCACCAGACGTGCGCTGACGCGGCGGATTTCCTCCACAAGCGTATAATTGAGGACACCCAGGCTAGGTGCTATGCACCCGCAGAGGGCAATTCCCACCGGCAGATGGCGCTGTGGAGTGCAGGCGAACACAGCCGATGCACAGCCACAGATGCCAAATGGGAATTGTACAGATCCAGGACAAGGTACAATCAGGCAGGGCTGGATAGCCCACAGGGAACAGAGCAAAGGGACAGAACCAATGTGTGCCCACCAAACTAGTCGCCACCCAGCGACGTCGAACACACAACGGCGGAAACGAAGTAGGAAACGTAATCGCAAGAATGGCGATTGCCAATAGCGACACAAGACTGAGCAGGACAGAGCACAAGGGTAGCAAAGGCACAGCAAATCATACCAAGAGAAAGATAAGGAAAATAACAAACGCTAGGTGAACGCGAACACCGCACTCATTCGCAACAGTGCACGCGTTCGTGCGCGGTCTCCGCGTGTTACGCACAACAGAGACAAGCACGCCTAACTAACCAAAGACAGACAAACACGAAGCAGAGAACACGAGCGCTTGCTTAACGGTTACCTCACCGAGCCTACAGCAAGCGTTCGCATCAGACAAGACAGAGAAACGTGAAACAGGAACTAGGCAGAAAGGATCCACCGCTCTTCAGTCAGAGCAAGTGTGATCCAAGCAGAAACACAGATCAGAAAGATCCACAGCCGCTACCGCTAGCGGTTAGTGCGATTCAGGAAGACAGATCAGAAGGATCCACAGCACTAGCGCTAGGCGAGTGCGATCCAGGCAGACAGAGTAGCAGAACAGAAGGCTCCACAGCACTAGCGAAAGTGACTAGCGCGATCCAGGTACAGAGTAGCAGAACAGAAGGATCCACAGCACTAGCGGAAAGTGGCTAGCGTGATCCAAGGAGACAGATCAGAAGAGATAGCTGGTAGCAACCGCTGCACCAGCTATACAAGAACAGAGATCAGAACCATTTCCTGTCGACCACCGCTGGGACAGGACAATCGCAACAGAACAAACAAACAGATAAGCAATCCTAACTGCACTAAGGAAACCTGCCTAGTGCAGTTTTCCAGGAATTACTCTAAGATAACTTCAACAAGAAGTAGCATGGCTGACACTCTCTAGGAGTGTTTACTACAAACCCTGAAGGAATGACCAGCAAAGGACTGTGGGTAATCCCAACCTTTATACTGCCAGTCATCACAGGAGGCAGGTAGGGGATTTGCATAACGAATGTATGCAACTTCCTCAGCAGCAAGCTGCAATACTGACAAAAAGTCTCTCTTAAAGTGACCTGCAGAATGCAGACCTGAACAGTGGTCAAAAAGCTGCCTGTGCCACAGGCAGCTGAGCAGATTCTCACAAAAAAATAAGTAAGTTTCGTGAATTAACCCCAATGGGGAATATTCCCCAGATGTTGCTCCCCCTCAGCGCCCCTCAATTGTTCTCTATTTTATCTCATGGCTATAACAAATTTACTACAATGAGTTATGCAATGGCACTATACTTCTGACCCATGAGTATCACTTTAATACAGAGATAGTGGTCGTACAAACCACATAGACTAATATGTAGCATAATTTGATAGGCAATACAATGTTATTTATTTAAGTTACTCTTTCCCAAAGCTTATGATTTTCACAGCTTTTTCTTTTTTTTTTCTGCCCAAGCAGAATCTTTTGGGAAGAATTCTAAAATAACAAATCCCGGCTTCTTTCTATATAAAACGTAAGTTGCAAATAACGAATATCAAGCGACAGTTACTGGAAATGACTTCCATAAAAAATGCATAGAAAAAAAGCAAAGAAAGTGCAGAGTGGATATAAAAAAAATAAAAAGTGGAAAGGAATTGAGGTTGCAAAAAATTCATAGTCATTTTTTCAGCATAAAAGCTCTTCGCTATCAGATTGTGAACGTTCGACCTGTAAATTCAGCAGCAGCTATTGTGCCCAAAAGTGAACTCTGGTGGAAAGAATACACAGCCATATGTGCTGTATAAAAAGATGATTGGTGTAATCACCTGCTATGAATCTGCTCATCCTACCTAGCTCCTCTCATTATGCTAAAGGGGAACAGCTGCCGACTAGTTTCAGGTTAATACCGCAATGATATTCTAGGGCAGAGGCAGTCATAAGGCTCTTCTGCTAGTAACAAAGCAACCATTCCTAACACGGCTAACTTCCAAAAGTATTTTTGCCTCTATCTCCCCCTTTCTCAATTCTGCATATGCTACAAGCTTTAGGTTTGCACACAAAAAAAATAAAAAATAAAATAAAAACAAAACACTAAAATAAACAAAATGAATAAAGTAACACAGGCCAAATATTTTACTGAAGTAGGCACAGAAGGGGAAAAAAAATTTGAGGTGGATTCATAAAGCATTACCGCATTCGGTAATGCAGAAAACAGCTGAGTTTACTGAGCACTTAGGAAAATGTCTATTTATAAAAGCTATTACCGCATGAAAAGCTGAAATTCCTGAGCAGTACAGTAAATTACCGAATTGTGCAGTAATTACTTCAGCACATGTCAGTAAATGTCAATTCATAAAGATTAGAGCGGGCGGTAATGGCACGGGACATACCGCCTGCTTTGAAGTGGTGATAAGAGAGGGATAAGAGCATGGGACTGTGTGATGTTAATGGAGACTCATAAGCAGAAGCAGTGAGATCTCCCCCCAGGCAGCAGCAGAGCGAATGGAACAAAAACGGCTTCCCCTGAATACCCTATGTCAGAATTCTAGCGGTTTATTTATGCAGGAAAAGCTGTCACATGTGTATGTTTTAAGTTTAGTGTACTATGCAAAATTTCATTGTAAACTGTAAAGTTAGAGTACTTCTTTAAAATATTGCTCTGGGACATCTCAGCATATTCCAGGCAGTGAAACACATAATTATTAGATTATTTTAGTTACAGAAGCTAAAACATTTTTGTTTATGTTACAAGCGTTTTTCAAATGTCAAGGCCCTGTATAATGAGTACACTTGAAATCCTTTAACGGGAATCTGTTATGGAGGGCAAGTCTGCCATTCATTCAACTGTGTGATCAACTCTCTTTGGTACTTTCTGCACCATGGTGACCACGGGTAATGACCAGGGTATCAGGGTTCGATTCCGGTCCGGAGTGGGAGCCTGAGAAACGGCTACCACCACACATCCAAGGAAAGACCCAATGTGCTGTATAAGTAATGTACCTGCCCTGACCGTGCTTTGCAGACCAGGTATCTGTGGTCAGATGGACCCTTGACTCAACGCTGTATGCCAGAGATGACACCACTTGCCTTTTAACATCACGGTACAGTTTTGGTATCAGCTTTTTAGAAAAATAATTGCGGCCTGGCTGACTGCTGGTATAATACAATGTGCAGTCACACAGGTGCAGTGAAAGGTATGCAGTGACTGCTAGTATAACAATGTGCAGTCACACAGGTGCAGTGAAAGGTATGCAGTGACTGCTGGTATAACAATGTGCAGTCACACAGGTGCAGTGAAAAGGTTGCAGTGACTGCTGGTATAACAATGTGCAGTCACACAGGTGCAGTGAAAGGTATGCAGCGATTGCTGGTATAACAATGTGCAGTCACACAGGTGCAGTGAAAGGTATGCAGTGACTGCTGGTATAACAATTTGCAGTCACACAGGTGCAGTGAAAAGGTTGCAGTGACTGCTGGTATAACAATGTGCAGTCACACAGGTGCAGTGAATGGTATGCAGTGACTGCTGGTATAACAATGTGCAGTCACACAGGTGCAGTGAAAAGGCTGCAGTGACTGCTGGTATAACAATGTGCAGTCACACAGGTGCAGTGAAAAGGTTGCAGTGACTGCTGGTATAACAATGTGCAGTCACACAGGTGCAGTGAATGGTATGCAGTGACTGCTGGTATAACAATGTGCAGTCACACAGGTGCAGTGAAAAGGCTGCAGTGACTGCTGGTATAACAATGTGCAGTCACACAGGTGCAGTGAAAAGGCTGCGGTGACTGCTGGTATAACAATGTGCAGTCACACAGGTGCAGTGAAAAGGTTGCAGTGACTGCTGGTATAACAATGTACAGTCACAGAGGTGCAGTGAAAATGGATGCACTGACTGCTGGTATATAAAACAGCGTGCGGTCACACAGATGCAGTGAAAGGTATGCAGTGACTGGTATTATAATACAATGTGCAGCAGTCACAGTAGGCACTGAATGTGCTTGGCCTGGCACAGTATAGCAATAAGCAAGGGCCAACTGCGACAAACAGTTGGCTGTATATGCAGAGTCAGTGGGCCACACAAAAAAAACACATCACAAGAACATTAACTCTCAAAAGAGCTGTTTTGGGGTGCTTTTCATCTACAAATATCAGCAAGGAGCAAGCTAACAGACCTCCCAACTATCGCTTTCCCTATCTCTCCAATGTCTTTCCCTTCTCTCACTGATATAGCAGCACACAGAGTGAGAAAATGCTGCCTTATATACGGGGTGTGGGGGCTCCAGGAGGGAGTGCAGCCTGTTTGGCTGCCATGTGTCTGCTGACTGTGATGTAGAGGGTAAAAGTTAAGCCCAATGATGTAGTATAGGGGGCGGGTCGCGTAAAGTTCGCGTTTCTATGCGAACCCACGTTCGCATGTGAACCGTTTGGGCCATCTCTAGCCTTCCTTAGGAGCGTGTCTTCCTTAGATTGAAGTGTGCCTTCCTTAGGAGCGTGCCTTCCTTAGATAGGAGCGTGTCTTCCTATAAGTAAGGCACGCTCCTATCTAAGTAAGGCACGCTCCTAAGGAAGGCACACTCCTTACATAGTAGCAAGCGCTGCTATGTAAGGCAGGGCCTGTTTAAGGGGCCCTGTGGTCCTGGGGCAAACTAGATTTGGGGCCCCCCAGTGCAAAGCTTCTACCCCCCCCCCCCGCCATTACCCCTCTGCTCCCCGGGGCCCTGCAAGTATAATAGCCATAATTACCTATTGGTCCCGGCAGGTGAGCGGACGGGCAGCGGCTGCACTTTGAGACATGCTGTGTCCCTCCCACTCTATGACCCAGTGCGTGTTTACACATGACGCGCCGGGTCATACAGTGGGAGAGAGACAGCATGTCTCAAAGTGCAGCTGCTGCCCGTCCGCTCACCTGCCGGGACTAATAGATAATTATGGCTATTATACTTGTAGGGCCCTGGGGAGCAGCCAGAATATAGCAGGGTCGGAGCTGCGGGGGCCTCAGCAGAGGTCGGGGCCCGGGGCAGTTGCCCCCTTTGCCTCTATGGTAGCGCCGGCCCTGATGTAAGGCATGCATTAGCGGACGATCCTTGCGCTGCTTAACAGTGCAGCTCAATGAATCAAGCCCAGTGTGTCTAGATATAAATACACAGGAGACATTTACAGTGGTGTGAAAAACTATTTGCCCCCTTCCTGATTTCTTATTCTTTTGCATGTTTGTCACACTTAAATGTTTCTGCTCATCAAAAACCGTTAACTATTAGTCAAAGATAACATAATTGAACACAAAATGCAGTTTTAAATGATGGTTTTTATTATTTAGTGAGGAAAAAAACCTCAAAACCAACATGGCCCTGTGTGAAAAAAGTGATTGCCCCCCTTGTTAAAAAATAACTGAACTGTGGTTTATCACACCTGAGTTCAATTTCTGTAGTCACCCCCAGGCCTGATTACTGCCACACCTGTTTCAATCAAGAAATCACTTAAATAGGAGCTATCTGACACAGAGAAGTAGACCAAAAGCACCCCAAAAGCTAGACATCATGCCAAGATCCAAAGAAATTTAGGAACAAATGAGAACAAAGTACTGTAATTGAGATCTATCAGTCTGGTAAAGGTTATAAAGCCATTTCTAAAGCTTTGGGACTTCAGCGAACCACAGTGAGAGCCATTATCCACAAATGGCAAAAACATGGAACAGTGATGAACCTTCCCAGGAGTGGCTGGCCGACCAAAATTACCACAAGAGCGCAGAGAAAACTCATCCGAGAGGCCACAAAAGACCCCAGGACAACATCTAAAGAACTGCAGGCCTCACTTGCCTCAATTAAGGTCAGTGTTCACAACTCCACCATAAGAAAGAGACTGGGCAAAAACGGCCTGCATGGCAGATATCCAAGGCGCAAACCACTTTTAAGCAAAAAGAACATTAAGGCTCGTCTCAATTTTGCTAAAAAAACATCTCAATGATTGCCAAGACTTGTGGGAAAATACCTTGTGGACCGCCGAGACAAAAGTTGAACTTTTTGGAAAGTGCGTGACCTGTTAAATCTGTCGTAGAAGTAACACAGCATTTCAGCAAAAGAACATCATACCAACAGTAAAATATGGTGGTGGTAGTGTGATGGTCTGGGGTTGTTTTGCTGCTTCAGGACCTGGAAGGCTTGCTGTGATAGATGGAACCATGAATTCTACTGTCTACCAAAAAATCCTGAAGGAGAATGTCCGGCCGTCCGGTTTGTCAACTCAAGCTGAAGCGATCTTGGGTGCTGCAGCAGGACAATGACCCAAAAGACACCAGCAAATCCACCTCTGAATGGCTGAAGAAAAACAAAATGAAGACTTTGGAGTGGCCTAGTCAAAGCCCTGACCTGAATCCTATTGAGATGTTGTCGCATGACCTTAAAAAGGCAGTTCATGCTAGAAAACCCTCAAATAAAGCTGAATTACAACAATTCTGCAAAGATGAGTGGGCCAAAATTCCTCCAGAGCGCTGTAAAAGACTTGTTGCAAGTTATCGCAAACGCTTGATTGCAGTTATTGCTGCTAAGGGTGGCCCAACCAGTTATTAGGTTCAGGGGGCAATTTCTTTTTCACACAGGGCCATGTAGGTTTTGAGTTTTATTTCTCACTAAATAATAAAAACCATCATTTAAAACTGCATTTTGTGTTCAATTATGTTATCTTTGACTAATGGTTAACGGTTTTTGATGAGCAGAAACATTTAAGTGTGACAAACATGCAAAAGAATAAGAAATCAGGAAGGGGGCAAATAGTTTTTCACACCACTGTAATTTCCCTTTTGATTTGAAGATGAAAAAAATTTAGACACTTTACAGTCTTTTAGACATATAAGGTATGAAATAAGCTAACCACCCATTACCAGCCAATGATAGGCAACACAAAAGATTGTCTGTTGACTTCTTCTGCGTTAAAAAAAGAGCAAGGCAGTAAAATCGGGTCTACATGAAAAGGGCGCTGGTAAAAAAGGGCGCCTGGTGGAGCCCATATATATACCAACTTCGGCTACAAAAAAAGCGCCTGGTGTAGCCCATATAAAAACTTCGGCTACAAAAAAACTCCGGGATGTGTTAATTACTATTCCCCCTCCAGGCCGCCATGGATAGTGGGGGAATGAAATAATTCGGCTTCCAGCGCTTGTAGCCCATATAAAAACTTCGGCTACAAAAAAAAAAAGTCAATAATATGGGCTACAGAGGGGCACCTTACTGTAGCCGAAAAAAATATGGGCTACAAAGGGGAGCCCACTTGTAGCCTATATCAAAACTCGGGCGCCCTTTTCTACACCTTGTAGCCCATATTTCCAGAAATAACATTGATGTCTATGGCGGCGCCCTTTTCATACAGGCAGCTCGGGCGCCCTTTTCAACCGATCCCGTAAAATCTGTAGTAGATTCCTTTCTCTGTCTATGAAAACATAATGACACTTCCTCATGCATGAACTCAGTGTATTAACTCAGTGTTACAGGTATCTCATTCAGAAGTAATGGTGATTGACAGGAAAGACTAATTGTATTTGTACTGCTGCCACCGACTTGATAAAAATGTATTATCCTTTGTTTGCCAGATGAAAGTGCTACTTGCTTCATTTAAAGGGGCTTTGTAGCAAAGAAATACCAATGTTTTTCTGTTTAGTTTGATCTGGAATTGAGCCAAGGGTCAGCAGTAAGCAATGATGGAGGAATCTTGGGAATGGACATAATCAAACTGATGTTCACTATTCTGTCCAGCATGATCTAATAAGCTGCTATAGGACATAGCTGAACGATCAATTGCAGTGTATGGCAGCACCCAAGTTACGAATAGGGGCTGATGTTCATTTTATACAACAAGGTTTAAATGTGAACTGTAACGAAAATAACATAATGAATACAATTGCTTACTTTTTTACAATATTCATTTATAGATTATTTAGTCAGTGTTTGTTTACTATGAAATCTTTCCTCTCTGATTTACATTCTGAAATGTATCCCTGGTGGAAACCCCTTTAGTTCTGCCAAGTGATCTGTACAGAATGTTTGTTACTGAGAGTTCTATGCACAGAGAGAGATATTGCTTGCTTGGCAGTTGATAAAAACCTGCTATTTCCCACAATGCAACGAGTTTCACAGACAGCAAACTGTCAGGACCATGGTCCTGACATCACACTGTGGGAGTGGTTCCCCCACAATATCAGCCACTCAGACCCACCTGATGATCTATTCGAGAAAAGGTAAATATTTCTCATGGTAATGGGGTATCAGCTACTGATTGGGAGGAAGTTTAATCCTTGGTTACAGGTCCTCTTTAAACCCCTTACCATGCTACCAAAAGCTTAAATATATATTTCACAACTAAAACATATTTTTTCTGGAGTTGGGATTTAACAGAAACAGGGATGAGCCTGTGAGATGCATCTGCAGCCTCCTTAGAACATGAATTGTCTGGTCGTGTTTACAGCAACTAGCTCTCACCAATGTCACCTTACCCTACAGGAGAATTACTAATACACAATGGGATATCATTACCAGACATAACCCGACTACAGAGGAAGTTCATCAAATACACCCAAGTCAAATAATAAAATGTCAAACTATTACAATCGGAACGATGTCATATGAATATTCATTGGCAACTGTTCAAGCCAGATTTATGAATGTATTCACCTGCTGTTTGAAAGTAGAGGAGGAAACAGAGAAGAACAAAATGCAGCCATTAACATAAGATAAAGGGGAATTAATAACGTACAGATGGAGGATGATCTCGGAAATGGCAGTAGAATTGTTTTGTGAAAATCCTCTCATTTGTTAAGAAGTATGAAAATATTTGGGTTGATTTAGACTCATTTAGACAAGGTATAGTCTAGAGACATGATTGGGGTGGGGTGGGGGGGGGGAGGTTGATGGGAAGGTTCCGCATTGCCCATAGCAACACACATATTACAGCTGTTATCATTCTACCAAAAATCATACATTAATGAAGAGAGCTGATTGATTGCTGGGGGCAATATACTGTATATTAGTATACAATATAATTACACATCATTTAGCAGGTGCCTCCTCCCCGCACCGTTGTAGTACGATGCGTGTTTGGAATAAGTGATGACCAAAGACGACTGTTTTCGCTTTACTGAAAATGTATTAAAGCGCACCTGAATTTAGAACTTCCTCTCTGCTCTAAAAGATAAGCAACAGTATAATAACCTTTACAAAAAAATAAATTCTTTGTTACAGTTGATACAAATCCTGCAATAAATCTGCAGTGCTTCTACTTACTGCTTTTATGACCGCAGACATATTGTTAACATCCTGTGTTTACAAATGAGATCTCTGCAGTCAGGTGACACAGCTAAGGGATCAAATTACAACTTGTGATTTGTCGCAGATGAGGGGGAATTAGACAGGCTAAACTCTCTAAATACATACAGGGTGGATTTCTCTATGTTTTCCTTCTGTCCTGTGCAAGAGTTCAGGTCCACTTTAGAGTAAATGGAATCTAAGCATTTCATGTTGAATTGAATTCCTTTCCATGAACATTTCTACCCTTGTGATAACTTTGAGGGGCGAAAACGGTTTTTATGAATCTTGCAGGACCAGCTCTGTGCTGAAATAGATATAAGTCTTAACAAATAAGTAATCATTTAACAAACTGTCATATGTGTGCTGCCACATCAGGAACAATAACGAAGGATTGATCTTCATTCCAAATCAATAGCTGAAATCTCCCTTCCCATGAGAAAATTATATCTTCCCTCGAATAGATTATCGGGGGGGGGGGGGGGGGGGAGTCTGTATGGCTGATATCATGGTGAAACCCCTCTCACAGTGTGATGTCATAACCATGGTCCTGACATTTTGCTGTCTGTGAGCCTTGTTGCATTGTGGGGATTTTTTTCCCAACTGCCAAGCAAGCAGTATCTTTGTGCATAGAACTCTCAGTGATGAACATTCTGTACAGATCACCTGGCAGAACTAAAGATGTTCCACCAGTGATACATTTCAGAATGTAAACCAGGGAGAGGACATATTTTGCAATGGGCAAATACTGACTAAATAATCTATGATTGAATATTGTAAAACAATAAGCATTTTGTTTTGGTATTTTCAGTAGAGTTAATAAACCTTTTCAATTCATTTTCGTGACCATGCACGCCCCCTACAGCTCTTACTTTGTTTCCGGTGTATTGGGGGTATGTAAGCGAATGCCAAACAATGTTGTCACGGTGGGGATCCGGAAGGTTTTTGCCTCCTCGCACTAGAGCAAAGAGGCAATATGGCATAAGGTGGAGGGGGTGGGGCCAGTGCCAGCTTGTGTGATGAAGCTCTGCCTCCTTGCAAACACACTAGCACAATGGAGTCAATTCACAAAACTTCTCATAAATGACTTATTTTTCAACCAATTAATAAAAATAACCTTTCAGCACGTTTACAAGCAAAATAGTCACTCAAAGTAAGTTAAGACAAAAAGGAGAATCGAGAGCCCCAATAGTGTATTATTGATAACAAAATTGGGATAATGATCAGAAAGTCAACGTAATGCTCACAAATATGGGTTGCCGAATATAGGCATCCACTAGTAGCGCTTGGGGGGAAAATTGGCGTACATCAAAAAAGGGCGTCGGGAAAAAAGGGCGCGAGGTGTAAACGATAAGCAGTAATACTGTTTATAAGAATATTGTGTTGTATTTCGGTTACAAATAATGTTTTACAAATGTATAAATCATTAAATAATGTGTATGAAATCGGCAATTGTGAAAACGTTAATCTTCCCTGTTTCAAAAGTGAAACGTATAATTACGTTTGTTAAAAAAACGATAATATATGTTCAATCGTTATAATTGTATATTATTGTGAATAACCTTCATTTATCGTTTCTTCTTATAATAAAATCTGAAAATATTGTTTATAACGATGATATAAATATAACTACATGCGTAATAAGTATTAGTATTGTATACCTAACCCTACTCTCACACAGAACCCTCCCTGTACCTATCTCTAACCCCTAGACCTCCTGGTGGTGCCTAACCCTAAGACCCCCCTGGTGGTGCCTAACTCTAACCACCCCCTGATGGTGTATATTGTACTGTAACTATACCTAACCCTACTCTCACACAGAACCCTCCCTGTACCTATCCCTAACCCCTAGACCTCCTGGTGGTGCCTAACCCTAAGACCCCCCTGGTGGTGCCTATTGTACTGTAACAATACCTAACCCTACTCTCACATAGAACCCTGCCTGTACCTATCCCTAACCCCCAGACCCCCCCTGGTTCTGCCTAACTCTAAAACCCCCCTGATGGTGCCTAACCCTAAGACCCCCCCTGGTGGTGCCTAACCCTAACCACCCCCTGGTGGTGCTTAACCCTAACCACCCCCCTGATGGTGTGTATTGTAACTATACCTAACCCTACTCTCACACAGAACCCTTCCTGTACCTATCCCTCACCCCTAGGCCCCCTGGTGTTGCCAAACCCTAATACCCCCCTGGTGGTGCCTAACCCTAAGACTCCCTGGTGGTGCATAACCCTAACCACACACCTGGTGGTGCCTAACCCTAACCACCCCCCTGGTGGTGTATATTGTACTGTAACTAAACCTAACCCTACTTTCACACAGAACCCTTCATGTACCTATCCCTGACCCCTAGACCCCCTGGTGGTGCCTAACCCTACGACCCTCCTGGTAGTGCCTAACCCTACGACCCCTCTGGTGGTGCCTAACCCTAACCAGCCCCCTGGTGGTGCCTTACCCTAACTACCCCCCTGGTGGTGTATATTGTACTGTAACTATACCTAACCCTACCTCACACAGAACCCTCCCTGTACCTATCCCTAATCCCTAGACTCCTCTGGTGGTGCCTAACCCTAAGACCCCCCCGGTGGTGCCTAACCCTAACCACCCCCCTGGTGGTGCCTAACCCTAACCACCCCCTTACTGATTGCTTTATTATGTGGATAATAATGTTTTACAAATAGTGACTTTAAAAAATATATTGCAATTTACGTTACATACTGATCGTTATTTTGTGAATAATAATGCTTTACAAACAGTAAGGGATAACATTTTAAATGATGTTTTAGTTAAATACGTTAAATATGTTTAGTATTTTTATAAACGTTATTCGTCACGGGTGCATTTTCTAAACTTAAATCATCACAAGCACGGTTCTAAAACATTAAAAATCTCTGGGCGCCGTTTGTAAAACGTTAATAATCTCCGGCGCCCTTTTTTCCTGTTCGGCGCCCATTAAACGATATTTATTATGGGAGTGAATGGCAGCACCTTTTTTTCCACTAGCTGCCGGCACCCTTTTTTCCTGTACACGGAAAATTGTGCCTGTCCCTACTCAGGCTAAAAAGTCGCTCTCCGACTCCGTAGATAGAAAAAGGGTGATCACACCCATCCAACAGGTGGATACAGAATACTCAGGAACTACAGAGGCGCCAGGCAGGATAAAACACATTAACATTTCTTAAAATGGGGGTATAGGATGACTTACCTCCCCAAAGAAGACACAATAGCAGTATATCGTAAAATACAATTTTATTTTATGATATACTACTATTGTGTCTTCATTTGGGAGGTAATTCATCCTATTTTATGAGATTTTAATGTGTTTTATGCTGCCTGGCACCTCTGTAGTTCCTGAGTACTCAAAGTAAGTTGTTCCTGATAAACTTAATTTTGTTACTTTTCTCACCTTAATTTTAATGTATTTTTTTCTGCGGTATTTGGCAGCTCATCCCCAAAGCTTCCCCGGCGATCACATTTCTACTCATTACAACTTGATTGTACTTTATTTGGTTGCTCTCAACATTATTTGCAAATATGAATCTATACCCAATTAACAAAATCTATAACAAAGCGAAAACGAACATTATATTCAACTTTTGCTAAGATGGATATTCTCCAGCGGGACTTGGGAGGAACGCTTGTTAGCATCACTTAATCACATCCTGTTGATGAAAGCAGGGGTTGAAGTATTCCTCTATCACAACCTATACCGATTGGTATTCCTTTTGCATTGATTCTGTGAAATTAGAACACAATTGAAAGTCACTGTTTGTTCTTAAACACATATAGACCCTTGAGGCCGTTTTTAAGTGATCTTATTAAAGCTCAGTCATTTTTAATTGGTTTTTGTTTTGTTGTTTATGCATGGGGTATCCTCTTCATAGGCTTCAGGGATCAGGCCCGCCATCAGGGGGGGACATCCGTGACTCCCGTCACGGGCCCCGGCCCTGCAGGGGGGCCCCATCCCCGCCGCGGCCCTGCCGGGTGCCGCCCGGCCGCCGCTCAACCCCCCCTGACCGCTTCTCCCTCCCTCTCCCTCCATCCCTCTAGCCGCCGCCTCCGCCGCCTCCGCCTAGTCAGACCCCGATCAGGCGGCGACAATAGTGCGGGCGCTAGGACCCAGCGCCCGCACTGATATGCGGAAGTGACGTCACTTCCGCATATAGAGCGGGTGCGTCCAGCGCCCGCTCTGGTCGGGTCGCCGCTGATCTTGAGGTCTGACGCTGGGCAGCACTCACTGGCAAGGTAGGGGAGGCAGCGGCGGCAGCGACGACGACGGCGGCGGCTCCCTGTCACTCGCTCACTAGCTAAAGGGCCTCCCTGTCACTCACTCCCTAAAGGGCCTCCCTGTCACTCACTCCCTAAAGGGCCTCCCTGTCACTCACCCACTACTTAAAGGGCCTCCCTGTCACTCACTCCCTAAAGGGCCTCCCTGCCACTCACTCACTACTTAAAGGGCCTCCTTGTCACTCACTCACTACTTGAAGGGCCTCCCTGTCACTCACTCACTACCTAAAGGGCCTCCCTGTCACTCACTCACTACCTAAAGGGCCTCCCTGTCACTCACTCACTCCCTAAAGGGCCTCCCTGTCACTCACTCACTCCCTAAAGGGCCTCCCTGTCACTCACTCACTCCCTAAAGGGCCTCCCTGTCACTCACTTCCTAAAGGGCCTCCCTGTCACTCACTCACTAGCTAAAGGGCCTCCCTGTCACTCACTCACTACTTGAAGGGCCTCCCTGTCACTCACTCACTACCTAAAGGGCCTCCCTGTCACTCACTCCCTAAAGGGCCTCCCTGTCACTCACTCACTCCCTAAAGGGCCTCCCTGTCACTCACTCACTACCTAAAGGGCCTCCCTGTCACTCACTACCTAAAGGGCCTCCCTGTCACTCACTACCTAAAGGGCCTCCCTGTCACTCACTCCCTAAAGGGCCTCCCTGTCACTCACTCCCTAAAGGGCCTCCCTGTCACTCACTCCCTAAAGGGCCTCCCTGTCACTCACTCCCTAAAGGGCCTCCCTGTCACTCACTCACTACCTAAAGGGCCTCCCTGTCACTCACTCACTCCCTAAAGGGCCTCCCTGTCACTCACTCCCTAAAGGGCCTCCCTGTCACTCACTCACTAGCTAAAGGGCCTCCCTGTCACTCACTCACTACCTAAAGGGCCTCCCTGTCACTCACTCACTACTTAAAGGGCCTCCCTGTCACTCACTCACTCACTCCCTAAAGGGCCTCCCTGTCACTCACTCACTAGCTAAAGGGCCTCCCTGTCACTCACTCACTACCTAAAGGGCCTCCCTGTCACTCACTCACTACCTAAAGGGCCTCCCTGTCACTCACTCACTCCCTAAAGGGCCTCCCTGTCACTCACTCACTCCCTAAAGGGCCTCCCTGTCACTCACTTCCTAAAGGGCCTCCCTGTCACTCACTCACTAGCTAAAGGGCCTCCCTGTCACTCACTCACTACTTAAAGGGCCTCCCTGTCACTCACTCACTACTTGAAGGGCCTCCCTGTCACTCACTCACTACCTAAAGGGCCTCCCTGTCACTCACTACCTAAAGGGCCTCCCTGTCACTCACTCACTCCCTAAAGGGCCTCCCTGTCACTCACTCACTACCTAAAGGGCCTCCCTGTCACTCACTACCTAAAGGGCCTCCCTGTCACTCACTCCCTAAAGGGCCTCCCTGTCACTCACTCACTCCCTAAAGGGCCTCCCTGTCACTCACTCACTACCTAAAGGGCCTCCCTGTCACTCACTCACTCCCTAAAGGGCCTCCCTGTCACTCACTCACTCCCTAAAGGGCCTCCCTGTCACTCACTCCCTAAAGGGCCTCCCTGTCACTCACTCCCTAAAGGGCCTCCCTGTCACTCACTCACTAGCTAAAGGGCCTCCCTGTCACTCACTCACTACCTAAAGGGCCTCCCTGTCACTCACTCACTACTTAAAGGGCCTCCCTGTCACTCACTCACTCACTCCCTAAAGGGCCTCCCTGTCACTCACTCACTAGCTAAAGGGCCTCCCTGTCACTCACTCACTACTTAAAGGGCCTCCCTGTCACTCACTCACTACTTGAAGGGCCTCCCTGTCACTCACTCACTACCTAAAGGGCCTCCCTGGCCTCCCTGTCACTCACTCACTCCCTAAAGGGCCTCCCTGTCACTCACTCACTCCCTAAAGGGCCTCCCTGTCACTCACTCACTAGCTAAAGGGCCTCCCTGTCACTCACTCACTAGCTAAAGGGCCTCCCTGTCACTCACTCACTAGCTAAAGGGCCTCCCTGTCACTCACTCACTAGCTAAAGGGCCTCCCTGTCACTCACTCACTAGCTAAAGGGCCTCCCTGTCACTCACTCACTAGCTAAAGGGGCTCCCTGTCACTCACTCACTACCTAAAGGGGCTCCCTGTCACTCACTCACTACCTAAAAGGGCTCCCTGTCACTCACTGCCTAAAGGGCTCCATGTCACTCACTACCTAACCTGGGGGTCCCTGTCAGAATCCAGGTGAGAGGTGTCTACCATAATAAGGGGGCATTCTGCCTATTTATGTGAAATGCTGTCTATTTATGTGCCTCATGACTGCTGAATTTGTCTTGTTGGGGGCCTAATGATTGAATTTTTACTTGTTGGGGGCCTCATGATTTGTTGGGAGCCTCAAGATTGCTGAATTTGTCTTGTTGTGGGCCTCATGATTTGTTGGGGGCCTCATGATTGCTGAATTTGTCTTGTTGGGGGTCTCACGAATGCTGAATTTGTCTTGTTGGGGGCCTCATGATTGCTGAATTTGTCTTGTTGGGGGCTTCATGATTGCTGAATTTGTCTTGTTGGGGGCCTCATGATTGCTGAATTTGTCTTGTTGGGGGCCTCATGGTTTGTTGGGGGCCTCATGATTGCTAACTGCGAGACTATGGGAAAATCTGAATCATTACCATATGAGACAATAGCATTAAACCTACTTTTTTAGCTTTTTTAAACAGAAAATAAAACTGGGAGGTTCTAAAAAAATGATGGAGCACTTCCTCCTTCCGGCTTGAAGGAGGAAGTGCTCGATATCGAGGCTTGCAACGCGTCCATTCAGACACTTGCACCTCGTTGAAACGCTGGGTGGAGATCGGCGTTCTGGGTAATTAACCCCGCCGCATCTAGCCGCTCAGCTGTGGCAATTAGAGCTAACTTGAATCACGAGTATCCACCGTGGTTATTCGTGATTAATTTGTGGACAGCAAGCCTCCAACTAGCTCTGCCAACATGTAATGGCTACACACATTTCTCAGTTTGTGGGAGGGGGGGGGGCCCGGACTGATGATTTGTGAGGGGCCCCAAAATTTCTGATGGCGGCCCTGTCAGGGATTACCATGATAATTAACATTAATTATGTTTGTGTGCCAATTTTGTTCCTGCAAAGTCCCAGCTACTTCTGTTTCATTTCCTTTGCTTTGATTTTAGGGATAGGAGTATTTCATTTATCCTGTTCTTGAAATCAACGTATGAGGGCACACCTCCTTTCACGATTCAATCCATGCATGGTTCGACTCCCTCTGACAGAGACAGGATCCTTCTCAATCTCGAAAGTAGTAGATGACCAGCACTGGAAGACTTGTAAGATTCTTTTTATTCACTTCTAATAGGGAATGGTAAGTCAACCTCCGTATCAGCCATCAGATGTAATTATAGCACGTAAATACAGCTCCCTATGCTGCCGAAGGCAGTGAGTCCACTACCAAATGAAATGGGCAATGTTACACCTTGCATGGTTCCAAAAACAACAGACTGTCACTGTTTCGGACGGTATCTCTGTCCTTTGTCAAGTGGGTAATGCATTATCTACTAATTTCTCTTTTTATCCTGTTCTTTACTGAATGTACATTGGTATGTATCAACACCTAATGGCCCGTAAACATCTGGGGATCAGGACCTGATCCCTTTTGGCGGCATCAACGGGCCTGGCTGCACACATGCGTGTCAGCTGTGTCACTGACTATGCACTTTGCTTCTATGTGGGGGTGACAAATGGTGCATGCATGAAATCACGCCGTGGGCAGGGGAGCAATGTGAACAATGGGATCGGCAGGGGAAATCGGCGTTGCTGGGGTTGAGCAGATCTGTCCAGCGTATTGCTCGCGGTCGGGGTCATCGGCGGTCGCCTGGCTGCCATACACACACCTGTCGGCTGAGGCGTTTTTTTATTGGCCGCCCCAGCTGTCTTAAATCACGTGTGTGTACGAGGCTTAAGAATATTTTGTTTGATAGATTTGATGGGAGGAAGGTGTGGTTATAGGGGGTCTTCTTGCTCTAACCAAGGGAAGATCAGCATTGGATTGGAGAAAGAGTATTAAAAAAAAATCTGCTCAACTGCAGACAACCAAACAGAACAATTTTGTCTCCAGTCAAGTACACCACCTCATGCAACGAACCACAGTAGTAAGGATAAAGGACACAGCACACCACAGGCTGCAGCTCAACAGTTTCATGGATGCAATCACACAACATGTTTGGGGGGTGCGCCACTGGATAAAGGGTATCCACCCAATACATGTATAATTAAAAGGCTGAGCCGAAGCCATTTCCAACTGAAGCGAGAAGTATATGGAGGCTGCCATATTTATTTCCTGTTAAACAATACCAGTTGCCTGGCAGCCCTGCTGTTCTATTTGACTGCAGCAGTGCCTGAATAACACCAGAAACAAGCATGCAGGTAATCTTGTCAGATCTGACAATACTGTCAGAAACATCTGATCTGCTGCATGCTTGTTCGGGGTCTACGGCTAAAAGTATTAGAGGCAGAGGATCAGCAGGATAGCCAGGCAACCAGTACTGCTTAAAAGGAAATAAATATGGCAGCCTCCATATCCCTCTCACTTCAGCTATCCTTTATTCCTTACTTCATGAAATAAAAACAAAACATACAGTATCACCTGTTCTCCACAGCCAGTAGCCACAGAGAAGTAAGTTCTACTAATGGCCATGCTAGTGATGAGCACAAATTTCAAATTATTGTAATTTCGCATCATATTTCGCAATTACGGTACAATGCAAAATCGTAATGCAAAATTTCAGGTAAAATCCTAATTCATTTCATATGTAAATGTAATCAGTAATTTTGCAATTTTGTGTAATTTTCATGTAATTTCATGCCTATGTTTCAGTAGTGATGATTGCAAGCTACTAATTTAGATTCCGCTACATTTTTTTTTGTAATTTTTCGCAATTACAGCCATTTGTAATTTCGATTTGGACATTCAATTGATTTTGTGTAATCCATTCATAATTTTGCATTATTTACGCATCATTTTGTGCTGAATTAATAGCAATTAAGCGGTTAATAGCAAAGCCCCCATACATGCTTTTGTCACCAAAATTGCTATGCATGTTAAAGGGAATGGTGAGGTTTAAAGCACAGTTCCTCAACCCTGTCCTCAAGGCCCACCAACAGTACATGTTTTGCAGGAAACCACAAACATTCAAAGGTGAGGTAATTAGTATTGCAGCAGAGCTGATTAACAACCTCTGTGGATTTCTACAAAACATGCACTGTTGGTGGGCCTTGAGGACAGGGTTGGGGAACACTGGTTTAAAGTACCGCTGAACCGGGGTATGATCTATGAAATGAAGCCCATAGTGGGCTAGATTCCATGTGTAGAAGTGTGCTGCTGCTGCTCATTGTCCTCAAGGCTAGATTTATACTTTGTCCATCCCTAGGCCAGGTATGTTGGGCCCCCTTCCATGTGCAGCAGCGCCCCTCCCATTCCAGGTGCTGCACCCTGTCCAACGTGTATCAGCCATGTATGCAGCCCCTCTCTTTCATGTACAACTCCCTGGGGAATCAGCTTCCATTTTCATGAGTTGCCCCCCCCCCCCCCCATTTTCAGCTTTCTCTTTCATGTGTAGCAACCCCTATTTCATGTCAAGGTGCCCCCTTGGCTGCAACCCGAGCCTTTGTGGCACTTTAAGAAATCTGGCCCTCCCCCCCCCCCCTTTCCTAGTTCCCCGTAGCTCCCATCCAGAAGTTCCTCTGAGTGGTTTAGAGCTATGCTGAAGTGCGTAGATGTGAGTTTCAAGCTGTGCCTGAGCACTTAAAGAAAGCGCCCATGAACAGAACAAGTGCTTGCTTTCTCTTGTGCTTGCATGGATCGAAATTTGCACCTGCACAGTTCCAGTTCATGCGCCTTTTCTAGGGCGAGCTTCCTGGCTTTCATATACCAATGGAGCATTCCATCAAATATGAAGACCCCCGGAGACCAAGAACAGTGCACTTCCAAGGACAACAAGCAGGGGCATCTCACGTGTGCAAAGGTAATCTAGCCCGCCATGGGCTTCAGGAAAAAAAAAAGTTTTGTAAAAATGGAATTCACCACCAAAAAATATTAGCATTATAGCGGAGGTGGCCACTAACGTTACAATTTGCTAAACGATCGTTTACAAATGATTATTCGTATGAATGATCGGAAATGATCATTTTGGACCACTAAGGACCACTAATGAACATATATTTCCAAAACAATCCTATCAGATGAATGAAATCCGAAAATTGAATTGATTTTTTATTAACCTGATCAGATTGGTTAAGAGATTTTTGTCCATTAGTGGTCCCAAATGATCATTTCCGATCGTTCATAAGAAGAATCGCTTCTAAATGATCGTTTGGCAAATTATATCATTAGTGGTCACTTTTCAACAATGAGATGCTAATAATTCAGAACTGTTGTAAATTTTACGCACGATACACTATTTTACGTTGCGCTTCCAAATTGAATAAATTGGTTTGAAATTAGCACAAAGTTAGCATCAACTCATTATGATTAGCATTGATCATCCCTCAATAGAAGAGGAATCTAGACCACGCAAACGTTTCCAGATTAGTACGAAATGCCTGTAGCTATGAAGGGGTTAAATTAAATAAAAAGAGAATAGCACATAATTTGCAGTCCTTTAAAAAAAAAACAACATTACTAGAAAGCTACGTTTCTTTTTTTTTGTTTAAAAAAATAAAAAAACGTTTGCATACAGCCTACTTCCTGTGAAGTTACTCTGCCATCTTTCAAATTCCCGCTGGATAAGCTGCAATTTTCCTTTGAAGTGAAAAAATAACTTTAATTGGACAGAAATGGAATTGCAGCCCTGGAAACCCAAATCGATTTTAATTTCTAGGCTGACTCATGAAAATAAGGGACTTCCAGCAGAATTTGCAATCCAATCTCACAGATGGTACGGCAGCCAGACCAAAGGAACAATCTCACCAATACAATTACAGTGAGGGGGGGAAGAAAAAACGAAGTTCAGAATGTTTCCTTGTGACATTGAGAACAAAAATGTAGCCATAAAAAAACTCAATAAGAAACTCAGTCACCAAAAGCAATTTTACAAATGGTGTGTGAAAAATAGACGCTCCAAACATTCTGTCTGATTGTATTTCACCCTCTAGGATATATTTGGTCATTCTATTATTTTACATCATAGAAGCTGCTGCTTTGTTATTTATTAGGTTGGTTACCTTGAAAAGAGCATTTTGTACAGTACATTTGTCTTCCGGGATCTGTTTATATGGCTGCATTGGCATCAAACTTTAAAAATTAAAATTAAGGCTTTCTTTGCTAAAACAAAGAATAAAAACAAATCAATAGGATTTTTGTAACACATGAAAGGTTGTTTGAGAGACCTCGAATGAAAGAAGAGATACAAAAATATAATGTATTACATGATCGCATTTATAGAACAAGTTGTTTTTAATAAATGTGAGCCTGGTTTATTACTTGTACAAGTGTGCCTGATGGGACATGTGACATGATGATAACCAGGCAAATGTATGGGATTTGGAAAGATCACCTTTAGAGATGCGATCAGGCAGTCCCAATATAGGCAACTCTATAGTCCACTATGTAAATAAAATAAAAAAGAGAGAGTGCTCTATGAAAGATATGTCGGTCTGTATATTGTCCTGTCCAGACCAGGACAGGTCTCACCTGATTCAATTGTGGCTGTTTGCAGAAACTAGCCATGGAACACATGTATCCCTTTCAGGCTAGCCAGGGACCAAGCTCTCTCGGAGGTGGCCAGATGTAGAGTCTCCCAGGAGAAGCAGCACAGATTCCTTTCGATGGATGGCGTTGGTCCAGATATGAATAGGGGACGCTGACTCAACCCAAGTGTGGCAGTAATGGGGAGCAATGTCCTCCTAGCTATAGCCGTTAGCAGCTGTAGGCAGGGTAATGGGCATCATGTAGTTACTAGGCAGTGCCACAGCGACTGAATTATTCAAACAGCGGGAAATGCTAGGTGGCTTAAAAAGATTTATTGGGCTTACAAGATAAAGGGCGGTATAGACAACACGTTTCACAGAGGATAAACCTCCGTTTTCTCAGGTCAATAAAAACAAAAAATATGATGATAACCATTGGTATGTACGGTGGCGTACCAATAGGGGATGCAGAGGTTGTGACCGCACCAGGGCCCTTTGGCCAAAGGGGCCCCAAGGGGTTTTCCCTCAACCACAGCATTAGCCCTTTGTTGATCCTGTTCCGGTAATAATCACTTCTATAGATGATTTAGATAGTGGTAATCATTAACAAACTGTTCTCCATCCCCTTCTTGAACCCCCTGCCCAGGGATGGGCTTTCGAGTCCAGAAGGACTCGAATTTGGAATTCAAATGAAGTCTAATGACTTCAGCTGTGACCACAGGCAGCAGGGAGTTCCTTCCAGTTTGAAAGAGGAAGCAAGATAGTGAGTCATGGAACGCAACTTTCATTACGCCTATGATGCGTAATGGAACGCAGACGTCCCCGAAGACTTCTGGGTAAGTTAACCCCCCCGCTGCCTGTGGTCACAGCTGAAGTCATTAGACTTCATTTGAATTACGAATTCAAGTCCTTCTGGACTCGAAAGCCCATCCCTAGGCAGAGGTTCAAGAAGGGGATGGAGAACAGTTTGTCCTTCTGAACTTCTGTCCTTCTGAACTCGAAAGCCCATCACTGCCTCTGACACTGTGGTTGTCCTTGGCAGGTTTGGGTGCACTGTGTCAATTGCCATGTATATAGAGCTGGGGGAGGGGAATGTAATTGCACTGGGGCCAATGGCTCCTTAGCTAGGCCACTGGGTATATACAATATCAATCATCTCACATAGCACTTGCCTGTGTTCCTATTGTATTTATGTATTTATTGCAAGGACACCTAAAGTGAGGGGCATGGAGGCTACCAATGCCAATTGCTTGCCTGTCCTGCTGATTTTCTGCCTCTAAAACTTTAAGCCATAACATGCAGATCCGATGTTTGACTGAAGTCTGGCTGGATTAGCCACATGTTTGTTTCAGGTGGGTGATTCAGGCACTACTGATGCAAAAAATCAGCAGGTCAGCCAGACAACTGGTACTGTCTGAAAGAAAATAAATATGGCAACCTCCATATTCCTCTCACTTCAGGTGTCCTTTAATACATCTCTGCTTTATCTATGTTGATGAGACAGCTGGACTAATGGACTAAAAACGAATTAGAAGCCAATACACTTAAATCTGGCTTAAGACGCACCTCGTATAGCTGGATAATGTTTAACAGTTCAAAGAAGTATAATTTCTCTCTGTGGAAGCTGAATGAACTAGGTTTTATGCCACACTGAGATGGCTGATGTATATACTTCACACTTAGAATTTCAGCTTTTAAATAAAATATAAGAATGAATTTATCATTACTATTACACACAGATGTGTAACAATTGCCCCCGCAAAGTTGCAGTCACAGGGGGGATTGGGGAGGAGAAGCCTGTGGGGGGCACGGAAGAGGTGAGTCCTTTGTTCCCTGCATGGCCGCGGCTCTAATTTCTGGAGGGGGGAGTGCTGTAGGGGGGCCCGAGGTAAGGGAGAAGGGAGTCTGCCCTCCTGACCAGAGCTGTGTGTGCCTGCTGCTGCCCTCTCCAGGCTACTTTTATTGGGGGCACCTATACCAGGCTACCTATACTGTGAGCACCTATACCTGGCCACCTATACTGGAGGCACCTATACCAGGACATCTATACTGGTACTCACTTACCAAGAAAGGTTATATTCACTTGGCTTATTTAGCTTGGAAAGGAGAGGCCAATACCCAAATGAGTATGTATAAATATATCCAAGGGCAGTATAAAGGTTTGGTGGATGAGTTTTTCATTCTATACTTTCATTAAAAAAAAAAAGCAAGCTTGCAAGCTTTCCTTACTTACCACAGGTATAATTGCTAGGAGTGAGAACTTAAGGTGATACCTTGATCTAGTTGGGAATGGTTTCAACATTGTGCTTTTTCTTTCCTCTGGATTGAGATGCGGTGAGCTCAAAAAGCAGAACCTGATGGACCTATGGCTTTTTCAACCTAGATAACTATGTAACTATGACCCTGCTTCATAAAAGGCCAGTAAAACTGGCATGCACACACAGCCTCCTATATCATAGTTTGTACTTGCTACGTGGGCAAATTTGTCATCCTCTAGTTACTACATGACTTCCTCCTGATTTGGAGGGAGAAGTCATAGGACTTTACATATTTTCTGTTTTATCTGAGTGACAATCTTATTGAGTTAAAGAGAAACCGTAACCAAGAATTGAACTTCATCCCAATCAGTAGCTGATACCCATTTCCCATGAGAAATCTTTTCCTTTTCTCAAAAAGATTATCGGGGGACTCTGTATGGCTGATATTGTGGTGAACCCCCTCCCACAGTGTGATGTCAGGACCATGGTGCTAACAGTTTCCTGTCTGTGAACCTCATTGCATTGTGGGAAATGGCTGTTTACAGCTGTTTCCAACTGCCAAAAAAGCAAGCAGCCTCTCATTCGACTGACATCACCTGTCAGCAGTAAAAATGTCACCATGTGATAAATGTCAGAATGTAAATCAGGGAGAGGAAAGATTTTACAATGGGCAAACACTGACTAAATCACGTATACATAATTATTGTAAAAATGAAGCATTTTTTTAAATTACATTATTTTCACTGGAGTTCCTCTTTAAGCTAAATACACACATACAAAAATTGTCACCTGGCGGGATGGGGAAATCATCCCTGAGACCATAATTCGGGGAACAATGCTGTTCAGACAAATCCTTAGCCTTTAGGCTAGCAATGTGCAATCTGTTGCTGTGGAGGGGGTTGGATGGACAATGATAGGGGCATGACGGAGCGGCTTCTGTTGTGGGAGTGCTCGGACATCGGGGATGCTTAAAGAGAATCTGTATTTAAAAAATGCAGCATAAAAAAACATACCTATGTGTTCGGGAAATCTCCTATTCCCCTCTGTCATAATTTCGCCCCTCCCCGCCACATTAAACATCATAAAAAACTGTTTTATATAGTTTGTTTATAAACAAAAAAATCGCCGCCAAAACCGGAAGTACGTCACTCCTGTGGACATCTCAGCACTGCACGAGAGGAGCATAGGTTACAGCATGTGCATGCCCTCTCGTGCTGCTGGATCGTAATCAGCTGCCTTCTCTGAGCCGGCTGTTTACATTACTATCATTCTGTGAGGTGGAGAAGGGAGGGTTGCTGCGGAGACAGAGTGTGACAGGCTGGGACAGTCTGTGTAACGAGCTGCAGGCTCGGATGAACTAGCCTGTCACGCTTCATTGGATCACAGCGGCAGGGGGACAGATACAAAGTTTATTCATAGTAAACTCACAAGTATTGCAGCCCGAAGTATAGTGTGAAGTCAGTATTTACCTTCTGTCCCCCCTGCCGCTGTGATCCAATGAAGCGTGACAGGCTAGTTCATCCGAGCCTGCAGCTCGTTACACAGGCTCTCCCAGCCTCTGCCTGTCACACTCTCTGTCTCCGCAGCTCCCTCACTCATCTACCTCACAGCAACAAAGCTAAGAGAACGGAGGAGGTGCAATGTAAATACACCACACGGGAGGGCATGGAAGGGGCGTGCATAACATGTCCTCATTACTGAGGAGACAGCCCCTTCCAGAGAGAAGGCGACAAATCCGACAGAATGAAGAAACAGTGAGTTATTTCACAGAGGGGGCATTTTAAAAACGTTGCAGTAAGCCAGATCACATTACAATAGGTATAGGAACTTGTAGGACAGAAGAAAAAGGGGTGGCAATTTTGTTACAGAGTCTCTTTAAAGAGAACCCCAGGTGGAATACTGAAATCTTAATGGGATCCAGAGGCATGTCATGTGCAGAATGACATGCTTCTGTGTCCCTCTATCACCGCCGCTAGTCCCCCCTGTGATCTGCTGTCCCCCCTGAAAAGATTTCAATATTCCACCTCGGGTTCTCTTTAAGGATTTGACAGGTCAAATCCTTAACAATACCTGATGCCCAAGAAGGGTTGATCGGCGGGTACAAACGACCTTCGGCTGAAATGCTCATTAACGGTTGTTTTCGGACGACAGTTACCACATGTGTGTAGGTACAGTTAATGTAATTGAACCTTTTATTCTTGTCAACAACAAAATATCTGGTGTATGTTCCTTTGTACATGAAAATTGATAGTTAGGGGATCTTTAGACAATGAGTTATTTATTTTTGCAGAAATCTGTCAGTGGAAGTAGAAGAAAAAGGAACAAAAATAGTGCAAGCAGTTATATCAATGACAATTATTGTTTAGTACTCGGAGGTAGAAATTCACTTTAAGGCTCTTCTATCCTGTTGTTTTACTCTCGGGTTTATGGATTTCACCCAGCGTTCGGCATGAAGTTGTGTTTGATTTAAAAAATCTGAAAAGAACTGTCCGACTATAAAATTATCTGTGAAGTACGGTTGCCACCGGGAGTGAAAACACAGCAGAAGTAATGACAGGCCTGTATCCCAGCAGTCGTCTGCAACACTTATTGGAAATGAAGCTCTGGTTTTATATCTGTATTGGCAGAAATTGTTGCATCGTGGGACTTGTCATGAATGTCAAAAATGTAAATCAATATATCGTGGAGTAAGGTTTTCGGCTTTCTGGGTGATGTAAAGCCTTTCCATGCTAGTGAGCCATTAAATGTATCTCTCCAGTAACGGCGGGCATTTTTTGTTCTTAAAAGTTTAGGAAGTCAAGCATTGAAAATGACTGGATGTGTTTGAAACCACTGGAACAAATATTTTTGCTACATTCTACTGTATGCTTCTTGAATATAAAGAAGCCTCAACTTTTTTTGTGTGCTATTTATACCAAAGTGTTCCTAGACTTTGTGCTCATGAAACTCATTTGTTCATGAATTTGGCAACGTATGTGGTTCATGTCCGTGACTCCACTAGTATCCTATTGGTTGACTGTTTTTTTAACGTAATGATGAATTCTTTTGGGTTAGAAAGCCTGTTGTGGTTCTTATAGTGGGAAGGAACAAACATAATTTATGGTATTTAGCATTAAAGAGGAACTGTAACGAAAAAACGGCCCCTGGGGGGTACTCACCTCGGGTGGGGGAAGCCTCAGGATCCTAATGAGGCTTCCCACGCCGTCCTGCGTCCCTCGGGGGTCTCGCTGTAGCCCTCCGTACAGCGGTGACGTAATATTTACCTTTGCAGGCTCCTGCGCAGGCGTTCTGGCTGCTTTCGCTCCGAAGGAGGCGGAAATACCCGATCGCCGTCGGGTCCGCTCTACTGCGCAGGCGCAAGTCTCCGGCGCCTGCGCAGTAGAGCGGACCCGACTGAGATCGGGTATTTCCGCCTCCTTCGGAACGAAAGCAGCCACAGCGCCCCCGCTGGAGCCTGCAAAGGTAAATATTGAATTGAACAGTCGGCACAGTCGCCGGCTGTTCGGAGGGCTGCAGCGAGACCTCCGTGGGACAGAGGACGGCGTGGGAAGCCTCATTAGGATCCTGAGGCTTCCCCCACCCGAGGTGAGTACCCCCCAGGGGATCTTTTTGTTGTTACAGAGTCTCTTTAAGCACAGCATAAAACTGATAGCTAAAAACATATGACTGGTTTCCAAGTTACTGGAAAAGTTAATATTCAAACTTTTAAGGTGGACCTGAACTCAGAAAACTCAGAACTTCCTCTCTGGTCTATAAGATCCGCAACAGCATAATAACCTTTAAAGAAAAACATTTCTTTGTTACAGTTGATACATATCCTAAAATAAATCTCCAGTGTTCCTACCTCCTGCTTTCATGGAAGCAGACATATTGTTAACATCCTGTGCTTTCAAATGAGCTTATTTGCCATGGCAGTCAGGTGACACAGAGTATGGGATGGCACCTGGTGGTTGGGCTTTCAACTGCCAAGGTTCTGATATAATAGGGACCAAGAGCACAATGGTGTAGTATCGGCAAGAAAATGGATAAAGGTAGAGTAGTACAATATACTCACAAGCGTGGGTTGCACTCCTGCAACCACCGACAGAGCTTACTGGAAATTTACCCTTTCCATACCGTATTCCAGATCCACTAGGCAGGTGCTGGTTGGTCGCTCTCCTTAGATGATTGGACACCAAAGGGTTAATTATGAACTAGGAAAAAAAACTTGTAGGAGGTTCCCAAAGAATATCTTAACTTTAAATCATAGGTCTAGGAACGATAGATTCTTACCTCTATTAATAAACAAACCGTATAGGTAGAAATAATGTTAATGATGCACAAAAAGACAATGCATTTCGTGGGTACTGGCCTAAGTCAGCAGTCACGGGTGTGGGCGCAGTGGTGGGTGTGGGCGAAAAGAGGAGCCAACACCCGCGACTGCTACTGACTTAAAGAGGAACTCCAGTGAAAATAATGTATTAAAAACGTGCTTCATTTTTACAATAATTATGTATAAATGATTTAGTCAGTGTTTGCCCATTGTAAAATCTTTCCTCTCCCTGATTTACATTCTGTCATTTATCACATGGTGACATTTTTACTGCTGGCAAGTGATGTCACTGGAAGGAGTTGCTACTTGCTTTTTTGGCAGTTGGAAACTGCTGTGAACAGTTATTTCCCACAATGCAATGAGGTTCACAGACCAGAAACTGTCAGGACCATGGTACTGACATCACACTGTGGGAGGGGTTTCACCACAATATTAGCCATACAGATCCCCCTGATGATCCATTTAAGAAAAGGAATAGATTTCTCATGGTAAAGGGGGTATCAGCTACTGACTGGAATGAAGTTCAATTCTAGGTTACGGTTTCTCTTTAAGCAGTTTATATTGACCTGAGGAAGTGGGCCAGTACCCACGAAATGCATTGTAATTAAAATTATTTTAACCTATGGTTTGTTCATTTATAGAGGTAAGAATCTATCATTCCTATACCTATGATTTAAAGTTAAGATATTCTTTGGATGCCTCAAACAAGTTTTTTTTTCCCAGGTGACACGGGGAGAGATCAAATTACAATTTGTGATTCGACACAAATGAGGGGGAATTAGACAGTCTAAACTCTCTAAATACATCCAGGGTGCATTTCTCTGAGTTTTCCATCTGTCCTGTGCAAGAACTCAGGTCCACATTAACTTCACTCTCTCTCTATATATATATATATATCGATATAAGTATAATATACATACATGCTTGCGATTCTTACACTTACTTATTCACTGCTGCATTACATAATACTCATTGTTCATGCTTGGAAATACATAACACTGACTGTAATCATTTATACCAATGTTAAGTGTATTTAAATAGCTCCAGAATCCAATTTTGGTCTCAAGTTAAATCTCCCAATAATATATACCATATTAAACAGTCAGTTAAACCATATTAACACCTTCCCATATTTGATGACCAATGTAATGAATTCACGCAGGGTACACGTATAGTTTGAAATAGTCACCCTCTTCTCAATAATAGCACCACTACAAGACAAGCCACAGCTGTACTTGGCCCTGAATGTAAGCCTATAACTGTTCCATAAACCTACGTGATGGCTATTCGTTTTCTGTAACTTTTATTCCTTTGCACTTAGACAGGTTACACTCAAAATAAAGTTTTTTTTACAGAAACATCAACAGCTGCACGGAACATTTTTAAAAGAAAGAATGTAAAAGTAATAGCTTTACAAAATTTTACAGACATTAAAATACCTTTAATGGATATTTTAAGAACGTTATGGGCAAATTGTTAACGTCATTTTCAGACTTGCTCCAACTTTGGATCCATTTTTTAGGGAAGCTGTGTTTTTTTTACTGAGACATATACTCAAAGATGGAATATCTCATGGGCAAAACAACAAAAATAAATTAACATAAGCATATTCCTTTTACAGACGCAAATTCGTAGTAAGGTTCACATTAAAGACTCCGAAGAAGCTTATCCATAAGTGAAACAGTGTCCAGGCCGAGCACCACCGGCACCCACTGCCAGGGTAGTTTCTAGGCCAAACTGCACCCAGGGCAAGGGTATAAAAATTGTGCCCCCCCACACCCGTGGACTGGTGAAGCTATACTATGCCCCCAGTATAGGTAGTTAGGTATGGGTGCTGGTCCAACACTTTGATCGCCACCAGCCCTATCCTTCACTGCTGCGCTACATAATTTAAATATTATGTGGGCGCCATCTTATGGTTGAATCTGGTGGCTATTTAGAAGTGTATGGCCACCTTAGAAGGGCAGTTTTGCCTGTTATTAAAAAAGGGATGGTCTAAGATGATGCAAGTTTTATAGTAATTGTATGAATCTTGAAATGAAGGAGGAAAAAGGAATATCCGCACTCTACAACGGGTGGCATCCAAATAATTGTATTGAGTAACCACAAGACAGAAGTAAAAGGCTGACATGTTTCAGGCAACATTGGCCTCAATTCACTAAGATCATGTTGGAGATAATAAGGCAAGAGAAAACTTGCCACCACACAGTGAGAGAGTTACCTTATCTCTTCATTCCTTAAAGAGACACTTAAGCGAAAAAAAAATATGATAAAGTGAATTGGTTGTGTACTATGAATAATTACTAGAAGATTAGCAGCAAAGAAAATATTCTCATATTTTTATTTTCAGATATATAGTGTTTTTTCTAACATTGCATCATTCTATAATATGTGCAGATTACACAACACTCAGCATTCAAAATGATTCTTTCAGAGCAGTCTGTGAACTAATGACCTCTCCGCTGGCAGAGAAAAAGTAAATAGTCCAGGAACAGTTGAGATAATAAAAGTCAGAAAACAGCCCTCTCCACGACTTTGAAAGTCGTAGAGATTAATGGCTTTTTTGCATAGAGATAACAACTGGAGTTTCTTAACTCTTCCTGTACTGGAAACAATTAGACTGATGTATCTGATCTTAATGTTTTATTTCTTAGCTGTATAACACATACAAATCATAATATCATCATTTTTTTTCGCTTCAGTGTCTCTTTAAGTTACCTCCTCTGTAGTTATTATTATTATTATTTATTGTATTTATAAAGCGCCAACATATTATGCAGCACTGGACATTAGTTTAGGTTACAGACAATATTTAGGGGTGACAAACAGCAATATGACAATACAGGAATACAAGAAAACCAGATCACACAGCACAGTATGAGTAAGTATGTAGTTAAGTTACCTCCTCTGTAGTTATTTTTACACGCAGTTAATTAACAGCCTGTCTTTAACTTTAGAATTCTGGAGTTATTTTAAAGATAGAAATGTTAACTTAAAGACAGAAGAGTTAACTTTAGGTTTGCCTGAGGCAAAATGTTTCCTGAATACAACATGCCTCATCACCATGGTGATCACTCTAGAAACATTATTAAAGACAGGAGATAAGCTTAGTGAATTAAGGCAATGTCCTTCTTACTCATAGCCCAGTAATAAAATTGTTTGGATGGCACCCATAGGGGAGTGCAGATATTCCTTTTTTCTCTGGCATTGCTGTTTGAATCCTGCACCTCGACGCGAGGAGAGAGAGTGCAGCTGTGTTTTTTTTACTTTGTGTGAACTCGTCTTTGAAATGAACCAATAAATACAACAACTGTAGCATCTCATTGACCATGCCTACAATTGAGCATATGGGCTTTGTGCCACTGGTGGCTGGTAGTGATGGTCAGGTCTAGGAGAACTGAGGGAGAAACATGTGATCATTTTGGTCAGATGACAGATATGGATGTCTCCGATTTGCTAGTCATGATCATGTGTTTAAACAGGATGTGATCACAGCAAATCAGAGCTTTGCAAATCTATTAGCTGAACATATCACATGCTTCATTGTAAGTTCTCCTAGACCAGGCATGGGCAAACTTGGCCCTCCAGCTGTTAAAGAGAACGCGAGGTGGGTTTGAAGAATATTATCTGCATACAGAGGCTGGATCTGCCTATACAGCCCAGCCTCTGTTGCTTTCCCAAACCCCCCTAGGGTCCCCCGGCACTCTGCAATCCCTCATAAATCACAGCCACGCTGCTGACAAACAGCTTGTCAGAGCTGGCTGTGTTTATCTCTATAGTGTCAGTCTGCTGCTCTCCCCGCCTCCTGCAGAACTCCAGTCCCCGCCTGCATCCCTTCCCTCCCTGCTGATTGGAGGGAAGGGACGGGGGCAGGGACCGGAGCTATGCAGGAGGCGGGGGAGCAGTTGAGACTGACACTACAGATGTAAACACAGCCTCATAGCATGGCTGTGATTTATTAGGGATTGCAGAGTGCAGGGGGACCTTAGTGGGGTTTGGGATAGCAACAGAGGCTGGGCTGTATAGGCAGATCCAGCCTCTGTATGCAGATAACATTCTTTAAACATGGCTCGGGTTCTCTTTAAGGAACTACAAATCCAGCAATGCATTTGCCTTTATGAGTCATGACTGTGGCTGTCAGACTCCTGCAATGCATTTTGGGACTTGTAGTTCCTCAACAGCTGGAGGACCAAGTTTGCCCATGCCTGTCCTAGACCATCACTATTGGCTGGGATTCTGGTTGGTGCATTCTCATTTAGCCATCCTTTGTTTCGCCCTGGGCAACAGCAGAGCTGATTTTTAGTTTGTAAATATGGGTGTACCAGTTTCTAACTGTGCACTGAAGTTGTTAAATAAAAACGCTATAAAATTAAGAAAAAAACAAAACAAAACAAACACTTATTTTGGTAAAAAAAAAAGATATATATATATATATATATATATATATATATATATATATATATACATATATAGTAAAAATCCACAAGTCACCACAAGTTCAGCTTTGGAACACGTGTTTCTAGAGCATAATTTATTTACCAATAAGAAAGGACTTTACAACAAGAAGTAAAAAATGTGGCAATCCCAAAACTCTGGCATTTTGCAGGATTTTTACGGCTGTCCATATATCTAAGACTTGTTGTACAGGAAGGTGAACTTTAGGTAGGCTATGATAAAATTCATAATTCATCATATTGGCAGCTGAGAACCAGCAGAGTGCACTAAACTCCAGATGTACAGTGAATGATGGCCCATCTCCTCTGTGAAATGTTCACTATTACCTACCCAATAAAGCTTGATGGAATTTTAAAGTAAAATAAAATACCAATTGGAAAGCGAATATATTTAGAGTAATTGGGAAAGGCTTAGGAATATGCCTTGTCTAAATCAATTTGGAATTGCCTTGGTATAAAGAGAAATCCACTTAATAAAAAAACACACTTTGTTATAGTGCAATGCTGAAATCGTGCTTAACATTTTAATTGATTAGAAAAGAAAAATTGGAGCAATGTCTGAAAAGTATATCTTATAGATTAGTCCACTTAAGAAAAACAAAACAAAAAACGAATACAAATATTGCAAATGTCATTGATGCAGAAACCATTTGTATGTTAAAGGACACCCGAGGTGAAAATAAACTAATGAAATTAACAATTGTATCTATCTTCCTTCTCCTAAAAATGACATTTTAAGATATTCCACAGTTTAATACAGATTTTTATATTTAAATCTGCTTTTCAAGTTTTGAATGTTTCATTGTTTTTGCTCAATGACACATTCACTGAAGTATGACAGAGCTAAAATCTATGAACTATTGACCCTTTTTTTTATCTCTTTCCTGCTCTCGGAAGCCATTTTCTGCTAGGAAAGTGTTTTAATTCCTACCATAGTCATATGTCTATGTATGTATCATGTAGTGTATGTATCATAGTCTAGGGCCAATTTGAGGTGGGAGCCAATTAACTTCTATGTTGTTGGGATGTGGGAGGAAACCGGAGTGCCCTGAGGAAACCCACACAGGGAGACATACAAACTCTTTGCAGATAGTGCCCTGTCTGAGATTCAAACCAAGTACCCAGTGCTGCAAGGCGAGAGCGCTAACAACATTACGCAAGCTTGAGGTGTATACCCAGTCTGCCTGGGGATGGGTGTTAGGCTGGATGTGGAACTGTGGATGGGTTCTCGGCTGGCTGAGGATCTGGAGATGGATGCTAGGCTGCCTTGGAGAGCTGGCATTTGGTGCTAGGCTGGCTAGGGAGCAAGGAATGGTTTTTCAGCTGGCTGAAGAGCTGGGGCTGGGTACTCGGCTGGCTTGGCTGGGGAGCTGGGGATGGGTACTAGGCTGACTAGGGAGCTGGGAATGGGTGCTGGGCTAGCTGGGGAGCTGGAAATGGGTACTAGACTGGTCGAGGAGCTGGGGATGGGTGATAGACTGGCTGGAGAGCTGGGGATGGGTGCTAGGCTGGCTGGAGAGCTGGGGATGGGTGCTAGGCTGGCTGGAGAGCTGGGGATGGGAGCTAGGCTAGCTGGGGAGCTGGAAATGGGTACTAGACTGGTCGAGGAGCTGGGAATGGGTGATAGACTGGCTGGGGATGGGTGCTAGGCTGGCTGGGGAGATTACTAGGCTGGCTGAAGAGTTGGGGATGGGAGCTAGGCTGTCTTGGAGAGCTGGGGATTGGTGGTAGGCTGGTTGGGGAGCAAGGAATGGGTTCTAAGCTTGCTGAGGAGCTGGGAATGGGTGCTAGGCTGGCTAGGGAGCATGTCTGGATAGAAATACAAACTTTGGACTCCCCATTCAGCCTAGCAACCATCCCCAGCCAGCCTAGCACCCATCCCCAGCCAGCCTAGAAGATATCAGTTGGTTAAAGGCCACTAAACCAATATAAGAATAATTACAGTACGTAATGTAATCAAACAGCGAATGGTAGTACCATTGGCTGTTTGATTACGTTACGTATTGCAACTGTTCCTATATTGGTTGGCTTAGTGGCCTTTAATATTTTTTTAAACAATAATAAGACATATTGTATTAGAGGTGGATAAGCCAGTGAGTGTAGTGGTACAGTATACACTTATAGCTCTAGGTCCCGCATATGACACTCGCCCCAGGCACCGCGTACTCTAAGGCCGCCTCTGACTGCTATACAGGTAATAATTAATTTCTAATCCAGTCAGGTATGCTATGCAAGAAGTACACAGACTAAGCGGCTTTCTGCATACAGCAAGTTTACTGACTTTTAGTGCAAATGCCCCATTATTTTTATTAGAGAGGATTTGTAATGAAAATAACATATGAATAAAATAGCATTTTTTTAACAATATTAATTTACAGATTATTTAGTCAGTATTAGCACATTGTAAAATCTTTCCTCACCCTGATTTACATTCTGAAATTTAACTTTAGACCTGTCAGGAGATCTCTGTGCAGTGCGTGTTTACTGAGCGTTCTAAAGTGAAATGTACTTTAAAAAAATATTCCTGATCTCCCAGAATGCTCTGGGAGGAGGATGCCCCATAGCTAAACCGCCTAGGCTAAATATAACTGGAGGGTGGGGCTACATGCAAATATACAGCAATATATAGATATAAGAAAATTCTGTAAAAGTGGGTATCCTAAATAATGTACTGCATTCTACTATATGTCATAACAGTCCCTCTGTAAGTGCCCAATCCAGTGACAATTCATGGAAATCACTTTTAAAGTGGACCTGAACTCTTGCACAGGACAGAAGGAAAATATAAAGAAATGTACCCTGTATGTATTTAGAGAGTTTAGAGTCTAATTCCCCCTCATCAGTGACAACTTGATACCTCAACTGTATCAGCTGGCGGCCTCAACAGAGCAGCTAATTTGTAAACACAGGATGTTAGCCCTATGTCTGCTTCCATGAGAGCAGGAAGTAGGCACACTGCAGATTTACTTTAGGATTTGTATCAGTTGTAACAAAGAAATGTTTTTCTTGAAAGGTTATTATGCTGTTGCCCTTATCTTTTACAGCAGAGAGGAAGTTTCGAGTTCAGGTCTGCTGTAATCCCTGTATCATTAGAAGCCATAGGTTAGCTATATATACCAGCAGTTTGGAATGCATGTTTGGGTCACAACCGCATAAGGCAAGATTTGCATTGCATAGACAGAGGCGCTATAACACGTCCTGACATGTTCTAAAGCTGGCCACTAATGGTCCAATTTGTAGCGAAAAATCGTTCGAGCGATCAGAAATTCTGATCGGATTGGTTGTAAATAATCTCCATTGGTGAACACAATCGATTATGAACGAATGAAAAAAATGTCGCCCGAATGAATTTTCGTCGAACGAAAATTTGGATTTTCTTGATGTTAGTGATCGATAGGAAGCAGAGCCGGGACAAGGTCCTCCAGCACCCAAGGCTGAGACACCAAAGTGCGCCCCTCCATCCCTCCATCCCAGCCATCACACACTGATTGCTATTAGACTAAGAGGCACCCCAGGGCCCCCAACACCTTAATTTCTAGTTATCTGGCTTGTAGTCACTTCCATGTATCTCCTTTTCTTATTTCTTTCTGCTTCAAACACAATCAGTAATGACAGCTGAATGAATTGTGCGCCCCCTCCTACACTGCGCCCTGAGGCTGGAGCCTCTCCAGCCTATGCCTCGGCCCAGCCCTGATAGGAAGCAATGATCGGTTAGTTGATGGGGTAGTGAACGATTTTTCGTCCGATCAGAATTTCTGATCGCTCGAACGATTTTTCACTACAAATTGGACCGTTAGTGGCCAGCTTAAGTCGCTCCCTTTTGTACTTTGCTTGAGAAAGCAGTCTTTAAAGAGAACCCGAGGTGGGATTTACTTATGCTAGTGGGGCACAGAGGCTGGTTGTGCACACTAACACCAGCCTCTGTTGCCCCATGGTGTGCCTCCAGGACCCCCCTGCGCACCGATATACCCCCCGCAGTGCTGTCTGTTAGCGCCGCTCCCCCGCCTCCTCCGTATCGTCGCTACTCACCCGCGTCACTTCCCTCCAATCAGCGTGAGGGAAGGGACACGGCAGGTAGCGCCGATACGGAGGAGCCGGGGGAGCGGCGCTAACAGACAGGCATAGGTAAACATTGTGCCGGCGACACGCTGCGTGTCGCCAGCACTGCGGGGGGGTCTAGCGGCGCGCAGGGGCGTCCTGGAGGCAGACCATGGAGCAACAGAGGCTGGTCTTAGTGTGCACAACCAGCCTCTGTGCCCCACTAACATAAGTAAATCCCACCTCGGGTTCTCTTTAAACCCTGAAACGTGTTGCAGATTTTATTGGAGTGAGAAATAACTACTACTACTGTGTCATCTGTGGGGAGGTAAGTCCACCAGTAACCCCCATTTTTAACCATTTATGCTGCGCGGACGTGAGCTTCACGTCCACAGTGGCAGCTGCTAGAGCCGCAGGGAAGCGCTAGTCACGTCCCTGCAGTCTGGGGGGGTTTGCACGCGATCGTGCGGGCGAATGCCCGCAATAGCAATGTTGCTAGTAGCATGAGGGATTAGCTGCAGAGGACAAAAGTCCCCTGTGCCAATCCGAACATGTCCGTCGAGAATAAACACTGTTTTTGTTCAAAAACAGTGTTTATTCTTAAATAGAGCCGACATGCTTCCTCCCGCCGATGATGATCGTTAGATTTATGAATAGGAACTAAGTTTCCATTCATTAATCTTCCCGCAGCTCACCTGTGATGTAGGCTTCCATTGAAACCTGCGTCACTTCCCTAGTAACAATGTAGCAACACATGGTTTCCTGTGTAGTACTTGTACCCTACATAGTATTTTTCTCAGCGGGGACATCTTGTGGCCAAATAGTAAAATTACATCTACTGACTTAAAGGGAACCTGAACTGAGTACAATTATTTAAAATAAACACATGAGGTAACTTCAAATGAACATTACATAGTTGCCTTGTCATCACTTCCTCTCAGAAGCTCACCATTTTCTTCTGACAATGATCCCTTTCAGTTATGACAACATTTTTTCAGAACTGAAATATATCAATTGCTGTCAGTTATGTATCAGTTGATGTCAGTTATAGCTGAGAGAACAACTGATGTGCCAGTTAATGTCCATTTTTCCCTATGGCTCAAGCGGGCGATATTACAGTTTAACAGTGTGCTGAACAGAAAGCTGTTATGAGATAATGACCATTTTCAATATGGAGGACAGAGAATTCCATTGATCACAGTGGACAAACAGGACGCAGGAGAGGAGAGAGAGATTAAGGAGTAGACTACACGAGAGGTAAGTATGTCTTGTGTATGTTTATTTTGACTTTTAATTTTCAGTTCAGGTTTTCTGTAAGGAAATAAAAAAAATAATATGTTTGTCAAGAGGGCAATATTAATATAAATTTATGGGCTAATAATTAGCAGTGGATGTAAAACTGAAAAAATTTACCTTTATTTCCATATAAAATGTTGTCACCATACATTATACTAGGGATATAATTTTAACGTTGCAATAACCGGGACAAATGGGCAAATAGAATGTATGGGTTTAAATTACGGTAGCATGTGGTATTTTAAAACTATAATGGCTGAAAACTGAGAAATAATGATTTTTTTCTTAATCATTCCCATTAAATTGCATTTAGAATAAAATAATTCCTAACATAATGTGGTACCACCCAAAGAAAACCTAATTGGTGGCAGAAAAACAAGGTATAGATCATTTCTTTGTGATAAGTAGTGATAAAGTTATTGGGGAATGAAAAAGAAGAGCGCTGAAAGGGGAAAATTCCTCTCATCCATAAGGTGAGAAATACCAGTGGGCTGAAATGGTTAAAGAGGAACTCCGACCAAGAATTGAACTTTATCCCAATCAGTAGCTGATACCGCCTTTTACATGAGAAATCGTATCCTTTTCACAAACAGACCATCAGGGGACGCTGTATGACTGATATTGTGGTTAAACCCCTCCCACAATAAACTCTGAGTACGTACTCCTTGCAGCTTCCTGTCTGTGAACCTTGCTGCATTGTGGGAATAGCTGTTTACAGCTGTTTCCAACCGCCAAAAAAGCAAGCAGCATCTCCTTCCACTGACATCACCTGCCAGCAGTAAAAAGGTTGCCATGTGATAAATGTCAGAATGTAAATCAGGGAGAGGAAAGATTTTGCAATGGGCAAACACTGGCTAAATCATTTATACATAATTATTGTAAAAATGAAGCACTTTTTTTTTTACATTATGTTCACTGGAGTTCCTCTTAATAATATATTGTATACTTTACTGGCACCTCTGTATACACAAATAATTTGGAATGCATGTTTGGGTTACAACCACATAAAGGCAAGATTTGCATGGTCCTGAAATGGTGCATTATGGTCTATAAATGGGCTGGAAGGGATGACCTGCAATTACTTTCTGTTTTCTGAAGCAAAACAGTGTTGTCCAAGAAAATACGAACCGTGCACACACGCTGTAGGGAATTCACTAATAACATTGTGCAGTGGTTTTTGCTTATTTTTTTCTATTGTGTGTAAGGAAAAAAAAGATTCCATTACTAACTTTTATTTGTTACATAAATAGTTTTGAAAGTTTATTCAGAAGAAGTGTGTTTTTCCTTAATTGAGCGTATAATTTGCATGACTTCCCTAGGGGCAGCACAATCCTTTTTATGAAGCGTGAAGATGGGGGGTTGTTTACATCAGCTGCAGTGATATCAGCTTCTTCCTGCTTTCATTTCAAATGTTCTGCTAAATAAAAATAATACCAAAAAAACTGATAGGATCATGCAAAGCCTGATTTTTGTCAGTTGGGAGGTAAATGTATTTTAGCTGGCCCTAGATTACTTTTTAGAAGTGCAACCATCCAGTTCTTGTCTCACAGTACCTGGAAACCCCAAGCATGGACGGGCATCTCTCCACGGGCTCTGTTGGTAGTTGCAATTATGTTCTTTGTCGCAATGTATGGTTGCAACCATACATACTCTTTGTTGTGAATCCAAATAACCAGACATATTGCACCACTGGTTCCTGGTCTTCTTTCATTTTCCTTGAAACTCCTAGATCCTTTTGAAACAATAGGAAAAAATCTCACTTACAGTGTGCATTTTAATTTCTTAGTTTTAAAAATGTTTAATTCTTAAAATGAGCACAGCACAACTATGTACTGTGTTATCTGCAATAACAACCCTTGCTGGGCAGGGTAAGCACTCTTCCTCTCTGCCCAGTTTTCTCACTGTGCTCCCCTTCCTCCTCTGTTGCATAGATGCAAATCTGTGGACTGGAGCATACAAAATTATAATTATAATCTGAACTAAGGCCCGGTTCACATTAGCGGTGGCCGTCCGGAATCGCCGTGCCGGAGCCGCACCGCTTGCAGAACGGACGGAACGGACGCACGGCATAGCAATGAAAGCCTATGCGTCCGTTCACATGCGTCCGTTCTGCCGGACCGGAGCCGGACCGGATCCGGGCCGGATCCGGACTCCGGCCTCCGTTCCAACATGCGCTATTTTTTGATCCGGCTCCTCCGGCAGCCGTATCCGAGGCGGAGCCGGACTGCACCATCCGGCCAATACAAACCAATGGGAACCGGAGAGCGCACAACACACTGGCTGAGAAATCCGGATGTTCTACCCCACTTCCTATGCGGATTGTTGCGGCGATATTGGATGGGGACACGTGGGCAAGCATTTTGGAGTGGAGCAGCACAGCTGGATCCGGATCCGGAGATGTTGGCAGCATGTCGCAGGTGGAGGTGAGTGCTAAACAGCAGAGGGCCTGATTCCACAGGTCCCCCTTCTGCTGACCTCCCAGACCCCAACATTTTTTTTGTTTTTTACGTTACTTTTGCCAAACGGATCCGGATCGCATCCTGATGAACACCTGATGCAACCTGACCGGATCCGGATCGGATCCGGATCAGAACCGTACGGTTCCGATCCGGATCCGGTCCGGATCCGGTCAGGTCATCCGGTCCGTTTGGCAAACAACCGCAAGTGTGAACGGGGCCTTAACAATCCAACTTTCTCCTGCACTTACATTTCAATCAACGTAAGAGTGAACAGAGGCGCCAGCAGTATAAAAGGTTCTAAAAGGCTTAAAATCCCTCAGAAGGTGGTGGTGGACTCGCCTTCCCGAAGCAGACAAGATACCGTCAGTTTTATGACTCCAAAACAAACAGTGCAACGCGTTTCACGGGTATGTTCCCACTTCCTCAGGCAATAAACAGATAGGAGTACACAGTATAGTCTCAAGGTCACGAATAGCGCCTCTGTCTATACAGTTTATTGCCTGAGGAAGCGGGAACATACTATTAATAAACCTGTTGTCAGAAAACTGATGGTATCTTGTCTGCTTCGGGAAGGCGAGTCCATCACCACCTCCTCAGGGATTTTAAGCCCTATTAGAACCTTTTATACTGCTGGCGCCTCTGTTCACTCTTCTATTATCAATATCGACCCCTGGTGGAGGGGTGTTGTCCCTTATTTCCTTATCTACAGAGAGCGACTTTTAATCCTGCGTGAGGAGAGGTCTAATCTCCTCACCTGCCTATACAGTGGTTACCTAGGAAGTAACCCACGTTTGCAAGTATATACATTATATACTTTTCATTTACAACCCCTTATTTTGCATACTACACTATATTGGGCTCTCGGTATTTCTTTTGTCTTTATCGTTACATTTCAATCAAGCTTGTGGTCTCCCCCCCTTCTCTCTGGAGTTATTAATCTTCTGTAATGTTAGTGGTGCAATACTTAGAAAACAAAGAAGAAGAATTTAGATACATATTAGTAGATTAAAGAAGAGATGAGTTTAGCTAATGCATCCTTTAATAAAGCTAAAGAAAAGTCAATTACTTAAAAAAATTACTTTAAAAATTATCTACCGTATATATATATATATATATATATATATATATATATATATATATTGTATTTTTTTTCCATTGATATTTTGTTTACTAGCACAAAAAACAAAGACCAAGTGTATCACAGGTTGTACCATTCCCTTTCTGTTTATAGCTCACCTAACCAACATTTTTAGACTTTCGGACTTACATGAATGATCCTTATGACTTATATGATCCTTATATGAAGGTTTAGAATATAATCTGGAATAACAAGGTGAAAGCTTTATGAGAAAATGAGATGAGCTGTTTAGTTTATCTCCTTGCCTGTATGTGTTATGTTTTCTATAATATACGTAGACATGGAAGATGTTGGTGCTATATAAATATAAAATAATAATAAAATGACTCTAGGCTGCGTGTGTTCCATGACCAGCAAAAATGCTGATACTCTTTTCACATTCATTTTTGCGAAAATAATGTAAAATTTGACTTTTGAGCGAAAATGCCATCGAAAATCATTTTGTAATACGTTTTTTATTTATTTATTGCTTTTTACTTGAATTTTCACACTAAAAATAAAGGATTTTCACGCTTTTCATAAATCTTCGTATTGGAAAGAAAAATCTGTTTTTTTTTACCACGTTGAAAAAGTACAATGTATTTTCACAAATATTTTCTCGAAATTGAAAATAGCATTTCCGATGCAAAAATTACTTTGGTGACAATCCGAAAGCAACACTGCTTGTGTTATCTGAGATCAGTCTTACCAATAGAGATACGTTAGAATTAAGGGTAGGCTTGGGATTAGTGTTGGGCGAACATCTAGATGTTCGGGTTCGGGCCGAACAGGCCGAACATGGCCGCGATGTTCGGGTGTTCGACCCGAACTCCGAACATAATGGAAGTCAATGGGGACCCGAACTTTTGTGGTTTGTAAAGCCTCCTTACATGCTACATACCCCAAATTTACAGGGTATGTGCACCTTGGGAGTGGGTACAAGAGGAAAAAATTTTTTAGCAAAAAGAGCTTATAGTTTTTGAGAAAATCGATTTTAAAGTTTCAAAGGGAAAACTGTCTTTTAAATGCGGGAAATGTCTGTTTTCTTTGCACAGGTAACATGCTTTTTGTCGGCATGCAGTCATAAATGTAATACATATAAGAGGTTCCAGGAAAAGGGACCGGTAATGCTAACCCAGCAGCAGCACACGTGATGGAACAGGAGGAGGGTGGCGCAGGAGGAGAAGGCCACGCTTTGAGACACAACAACCCAGGCCTTGCATGAGGACAAGAAGCGTGCGGATAGCATGCTTTGTACCACCATGCAGTCATAAATGTAATAAAGATAAGTGGTTCAATAAACAGGGACCACGCGGCAACGCTAACCCAGCAGCAGCACACGTGATGGAACAGGAGGAGGCGCAGGAGGAGAAGGCCACGCTTTGTGAGACACAACAACCCAGGCCTTGCATGAGGACAAAAAGCGTGCGGATAGCATGCTTTGTACCGCCATGTAGTCATAAATGTAATAAAGATAAGAGGTTCCATAAACAGGGACCGGCAACGGTAACCCAGCAGCAGCAGCAGCAGCAGCAGCACACGTGATGGAACAGGAGGAGGCGCAGGAGGAGAAGGCCACGCTTTGTGAGACACAACAACCCAGGCCTTGCATGAGGACAAAAAGCGTGCGGATAGCATGCTTTGTACCGCCATGTAGTCATAAATGTAATAAAGATAAGAGGTTCCATAAACAGGGACCGGCAACGGTAACCCAGCAGCAGCAGCAGCAGCACACGTGATGGAACAGGAGGAGGCGCAGGAGGAGAAGGCCACGCTTTGTGAGACACAACAACCCAGGCCTTGCATGAGGACAAAAAGCGTGCGGATATAGCAGCAATGCTTTTTGCCGCCATGCAGTCATAAATGTAATACAGATGAGAGGTTCAATAAACAGGGACCGGAAACGCTAAACCATCCCAGATGTTCATCGGTCATGTTACTTGGTTGGGGTCCAGGAGTGTTGCGTAGTCGTTTCCAATCCAGGATTGATTCATTTTAATTTGAGTCAGACGGTCTGCATTTTCTGTGGAGAGGCGGATACGCCGATCTGTGATGATGCCTCCGGCAGCACTGAAACAGCGTTCCGACATAACGCTGGCTGCCGGGCAAGCCAGCACCTCTATTGCGTAAATTGCCAGTTCGTGCCAGGTGTCTAGCTTCATGCCCGGTTTCAGGTCCAGCGGTGCCAGCCACAAATCCGTCTGTTCCTTTATTCCCCTCCAAATTTCCTCCCCTGCGTGCTGCTTATCCCCAAGGCAGATCAGCTTCAGCAACGCTTGCTGACGCATGCCAACAGCTGTGCTGCACTGCTTCCACGATCCTACTGCTGCTGGTGCTGGGTTAGCATTTCCGGATGAGGTACAGCTTTGAGATGCGTTGGAGGAGAAGGAGTCAGAGAGGTAGGTGCTGCTGTTGTTATCCAGCTGTTTGCGGCGTGGGCAACACCCGCGCCGTAGCAGGTGAGGAATCGCTGCCAGGCTCCACAAGGTTCACCCAGTGCGCGGTAAGGGAGATGTATCGACCCTGGCCGAACGCACTCGTCCAGGTGTCAGTGGTGAGGTGAACCTTGCAGGCAACGGCATTCTTCAAGCTTCGGGTTATTTAGCTGACCACGTGCTCATGCAACTCAGGCACTGCAGAGCGCGCAAAGTGGTAGCGGCTGGGAACCACGTAACGTGGGATGGCCACTGACATCATGCCCTTGAAGCTGTTTGTCTCCACCACTCGATATGGCAGCATTTCGCAGGCCAGAAGCTTGGCTATGCTGGCTGGCTGTTACTGCCACGGCCCGGGGGTCATTTGCTGGCAATTTCCTCTTGTGCTCAAACATCTCAGAGACAGACAACTCAACCGTAGCGCTGCACACCGAAGGGCTGTTGGTTGTTGTGTTTGATGAACACTGGGAGACCTCAAGAGCACTAGTCCGGAAAGTGACAGTGTCAGCATCGTCTGATGTTTGTGAATGTTGTGAACCACGCAATGGCTGGGCTACTGCTGCTGCTGAGGCGGGTCTGGTGGTGAGTCTGGTGAACCCAAGGGAGGCAGTGTTGCTGGTGGTACCCTGTCCTGCCGCGTTTGCCCACAGAGTGGGATGTTTGGATAGAATGTGGCGGCTCATGCTGGTGGTGGAGAGGTTGTTAATACTTTTCCCCCTGCTCAGGCGGGTCTTGCACACCTTGCAAATCGCCATGGTAACATCCTCAGTGCAGTCTTCAAAGAAAGCCCAGACTTTAACTGGCTGAGGACTCGGACCTCGTGCGTGATGTGCTGGTGCTGCTTAACCCACTGCTGGACGCTTGAGAGGTCATCCAAGTAATTATCTGGTCCTGTTCTTTTGGATCTGTGAGGGTTGTTGTCCTGGACAACATGGGCAGTATTGAGTGGGTTTTCTTGGGTGCTCCCCTGTGGCCTGTACGTGAACCGTCAGGGGAAACACCTCTTCCCTTGCCCCTCCCTCTTTCACCGGATTTCTTCCTCATTTCACTTATCCTTAAAGTACACGCTGACTGGCAGCAGTACAGTGGCAGTACAGAAATGCTATACAGTGGTGGGTGAGCGGTGTACCACTATTGTCAGCAGTGACACAGAGCACAATGCTATACAGTGGCGGGTGAGCGGTGTACTACTGTTCCCAGCAGACACAGAGTGGAAGTAAACACAATGCTATATAGTGTGGCTGAGCCGTGTACACAGAGTGGCATTAAACACAATGCTATATAGTCTGCTATATAGTCACCCCGAACAGGGTGATGTTCTGCAGAACCCGAACAGTGGCAAACACTGTTCGCCCAACACTACTGGGAGGGAACGCAGATTTTAGTACCTAAACACACGATACAACATGTTTTCCGGGGTCGGACTCTGAGGCACATACAGATGGTCCCGATCATCATCCTCATCATACAACTCTTCTCCTGAGTCTGACCCACCCACCACCTCTGCCACCCCAACATCCCCAGACACAGACCCCTCATCGTCCTCAACATTAACTTGGGATGCTGGCCTGAGCCAGACCTCCTCCTCCACATCAGGCCCCATCATCTCCTCAATGGCAGCCCTCATTAATCGCTCTGGCGACGGACTGATGGACACAACGTTCTCCTCCGGGGAGGGCTGCTGCTGACCACTGGCTGCTGGGGTGGATGTTATAGCTTGCGTGGGGCGTTGGCTGTTGCTGTTGTTGGGAGTGCTGCTCACAGCGGAGGTCTCTGGGGAACTCATGTTGAGCTCATATAGTGGTTGACGGTGAGTGGAGTATTACTGATCCCAGCAATATACACACTGACTGGCAGAGTACGCAATGCTATATAGTGTGGCTGACCGGTGTACACAGAGTGGCAGTAAACACAATGCTATATAGTCTGGCTGAGCGAGCGGTGTACTACTGTTCCCAGCAGAATCAGAGTGGCAGTAAACAATGGTATATAGTCTGGCTGAGCGGTGTACACAGAGTGTCAGTAAACAATGGTATATAGTCTGGCTGAGCGAGCGGTGTACTACTGTTCCCAGCAGAATCAGAGTGGCAGTAAACAATGGTATATAGTCTGGCTGAGCGGTGTACACAGAGTGTCAGTAAACAATGGTATATAGTCTGGCTGAGCGGTGTACACACAATGCTATATAGTCTGCTATATAGTGTCAGTAAACAATGGTATATAGTCTGGCTGAGCGAGCGGTGTACTACTGTTCCCAGCAGAATCAGAGTGGCAGTAAACAATGGTATATAGTCTGGCTGAGCGGTGTACACAGAGTGTCAGTAAACAATGGTATATAGTCTGGCTGAGCGAGCGGTGTACTACTGTTCCCAGCAGAATCAGAGTGGCAGTAAACAATGGTATATAGTCTGGCTGAGCGGTGTACACAGAGTGTCAGTAAACAATGGTATATAGTCTGGCTGAGCGGTGTACACAGAGTGGCAGTAAACACAATGCTATATACTCTGGCTGAGCGAGCGGTGTACTACTGTTCCCAGCAGACACAGAACAGTAAACAGAATGCTATATAGTGTGGCTGAGCGAGCGGTGTACCACTATTCCCAGCAGACACAGAACAGTAAACAGAATGCTATATAGTGTGGCTGAGCGAGCGGTGTACCACTATTCCCAGCAGACACAGAACAGTAAACAGAATGCTATATAGTGTGGCTGAGCGAGCGGTGTACCACTATTCCCAGCAGACACAGAACAGTGAACAGAATGCTATATAGTGTGGCTGAGCGAGCGGTGTACCACTATTCCCAGCAGACACAGAACAGTGAACAGAATGCTATATAGTGTGGCTGAGCGAGCGGTGTACCACTATTCCCAGCAGACACAGAACAGTAAACAGAATGCTATATAGTGTGGCTGAGCGAGCGGTGTACCACTATTCCAAGCAGACACAGAACAGTGAACAGAATGCTATATAGTGTGGCTGAGCGAGCGGTGTACCACTATTCCCAGCAGACACAGAGTGGCAGTAAACAGAATGCTATATAGTGTGGCTGAGCGAGGTACACAGAGTGGCAGTAAACAGAATGCTATATAGTGTGGCTGAGCAAGCGGTGTACTACTATTCCCAGCAGACACAGAGTGGCAGTAAACAGAATGCTATATAGTGTGGCTGAGCGAGGTACACAGAGTGGCAGTAAACAGAATGCTATATAGTGTGGCTGAGCAAGCGGTGTACTACTGTTCCCAGCAGTGACACAATGACAGGGGGGACCCTGGCTAGCGTGGCTGGAGCGCGAACTACCCTGCCTGCCTACCCAAAGCTAAACCCACAGACAAATGGCGGAGATATGACGTGGTTCGGGTATTTATTTACCCGAACCACGTGACAGTTCGGCCAATCACAGCGCGTTCGGGTCCGAACCACGTGACCCGTTCGGCCAATCACAGCGCTAGCCGAACGTTCGGGGAACGTTCGGCCATGCGCTCTTAGTTCGGCCATATGGCCGAACGGTTTGGCCGAGCACCGTCAGGTGTTCGGCCGAACTCGAACATCACCCGAACAGGGTGATGTTCTGCAGAACCCGAACAGTGGCGAACACTGTTCGCCCAACACTACTTGGGATTAGCGTTGAGAAGAGGGTTACAGATAGGTGTATAGAGCTGTTGGGGTAAGAGTACCTAAGTTTCTAATAGTGTGGTGCGATTCCGTTGCGGAAAACGCGTGAACGATTTTGCATATGGATGCAAATTTGTTCACGTTTCTATGCAAATTTTCGCAAGCATTTTCGCATATTTTTGTAAGTATGCAAATTTAACCATGTCAGTGCCTGTGTGCTTTTACATTAATTTTACATGAAAGGTACAGACTAACCAGCAAGCTCATGGTGACCCAGAACTCATTGGAGTGTGTAAGGGACTGTACCTCTCGGATTTACAAGCCCTACTGCATAGAGCCAAATTAATCCATGCCATGCACTGATGAGGATCAAACAATCTGAACAATCTGAAACAGTCTGTATGCATGTTGGATTATTATGGCTCTGTACAAATTAACAAGCTGACACATCATTGCATTCCAGCGGTTCTGGAGGTGTGTTTAGCTTCTAAGGGTAACAATGGTTAAAGGGGAACTTCAGCCTAAACACACATACTGTCATTAAGTTACATTAGTTATGTTAATTAGAATAGATGGGTAATATAATTTTTTACCCACCCTGTTTTAAAAGAACAGGCAAATGTTTGTGATTCATGGGGGCTGCCATCTTTGTCATGGGGGCAGCCATCTTTTTGGTTGAAAGGAAGTGACAGGGAGCATAAGACACAGTTCTAACTGTCCTGTGTCCTGATTACCCCTCCCAGCTGCACACGCTAGGCTTCAAATTCAAAATGTAAAAAAAAAAAAATTTACACCAAAACAGCAGAACGAGAGCAACAACATCAGAAATCCCATCATGCTTTGCACAGCAACAGGGGAAAAAAGCCTGGGCAGTTTTTTTCTGTGCAGCTAAAAATGAGGCTTGGATAAGAGAAACAAAGTTCTGATGCTGTGAAACTGTTAAAGAAACACCAGGCCTGTTCAGTGCTGCTGAGTTGATTTTTAGTCCGGAGGTTAACTTTAAACTACAGTTAAGGTGGGTACACACATCAGATAAAAGTCTTTGGAAAATGAAAGATCACAGACCAATTTTACCCCTTTCCATGTAGTATGAGAGCCATACCTACACAGTTTATTCTATTGAGCAGATAAAAATCTTTGCAAGATGCTGATTTCTGTTTTCCGATTTCCGAGGAGTCTTTTTTTTTTATTTTTTGCTTTCTCTGATTGGCCAAATACTTCTGAGTTAATTCTGCATTCTCTGATTGGTCCAGTGCTTCCGAGTTCTGTGATTGGGCTAAAATTACAAAGTTGTGGTAATGTGGTATTTCCGCAGAAATCTAATTCCCGTTTTCCGATTGGAAATGCCGATTTTGTTAGGAAATGCAGAAATGTAAATTCCGCAAAATCCAAATGAACATTCCTAAATATCACCTAGGAGAAAACTCAGGAGAAAAAATGAATTGCATATGTGCTCTGGATACCGAGTTCTGTGATTGGGCTAAAATTACCGAATTGCGGTAATACAGTATGCCCTCAAAAAACCGTTGCCTGATTTCCAAGGAGTCTTATATTGGTAATGTTTCACGTTGTCTAAATACTTTTGAGTTGACTTTGCATTCTCTGATTGGTCCAATGCTTCAGAGTTCTGTGACTGGGCCACAATTACAGAAATCTAATTCCCAATTTCCGTTTTCCAATTGTAAATGCCAATTGTGATTGGAAATTCAGAAATTTCAACTCCGCAAAATCCAAATGAGCATCTCTAAATATCACCTAGGAGAAAACTCAGGAGAAAAAGTGAATTGCATATGGGCCTGGGATTCTTAACCCTTGCAGTGAGAAAAAGAAGAACATAGTCTAGTTTTATGTTGCATTGGGAGTTTACATACACGTCACATATCACTCCAGGCACATTTTAAAATCAGAAAAAAGTCCTACCCATCTTAAACACATGGGTTTGATTCACTAAACCATGATAACTCATATCACGGCCACGCTAGCGTTTTTGCGCACGTTTTCACGCGCTATTGAGAATTTTCTTGTCCGCGAAAATTCATGAAAACGCGAGCAAATATCGCTAGCGCGCCCATGCTATGAGTTATCATGGTTTAGTAAATCAAGCCCATTATGTGACATAAACACAGTAAAACCATAAAGCATGAATAAATAATAAAAATCTCATAAAAAAGGGTTACATGACCACAAACATCCATATATACAATGATTCGATCTTTCATAAGTACTTTTGTAGACTTCACAGCCTGTAATGAGAGAATGCAGGTCAGGCAGGTAGTGTTTTGTAGATGTAGACAGACACTGCTTCACTGTAGAGTGTTTTATATTCTGTTTAATACCTCATTATACAATGTGATGTTTTAATATCTACTTGTATTGTATGTGTGCAATACCTAGACTGCTGAAAAACCCCATGGTATTTTGAAGTGATAAACCTGGATTTCTCTTTAAACAATTTGCAACCAGCAATCAATACCCTTCCTCACACAGCATTTTGTTTCCTTTTTTTCCTTTTTTTAAAGGAACAACCTCAATTAACATGTTTTTTTTTTAACCAGTTCGGCCTATCTGGACGAGCTTCCTCGTCCAGATAGGCACTGCTGCTGCCGCCGGCTCGCGCTCCCGCTGCCCGCCGCTAGCCCCCCGATCAGTAAATGGGAATATAATTCCCATTCACCGATCTATCTTCCCCGCAGAAATACCGACGCTTTTTCTCCAGAGAGCGCGGTATTTCTGCCCCCAGGAAACATTTCCCCTGCTTTTAAGTTCCTAGATGCGAAATCGTTCGCATCTAGGACTTTTTTCACTGTAAACTGCACCACATAGTAAACTGCACCACAATTCATTTTTAATAAAAAAATATATATTTTACATTTAAAATTAACAGTTTCCCTCCCACACCAAAAATTACCCACATACACTTTTTGTATTAAAAATAAAAATAAAAAATACAATTAAAAAAAACAAAAACAACATTAATAGTTACCCAAGGGTCTGAACTTTTTAAATATGCATGTCAAGAGAATATGTTATTATATTATTTAAAATTATAAGCTTATAAATAGTGATGGACGCAAATTGAAAAAATGCACCTTTATTTCTAAATGAAATATCGGCACCATAAATTGTGATAGGGACATCGTTTAAATGGTGTAATAAGCGGGACAGATGGGCAAATAAAATACAAGAGTTTTAATTACGCTAGCGTATATTAATTTCAAACTATAATGGCCAAAAACTGAGAAATAATCAATTTTTTTCATTTCTTTCTTAATCTTCCTGTTAAAATAGATTTAGAAAAAAATAATTCTTAGCAAAATGTAGCACCCAAAGAAAGCCTAATTAGTGGCGGAAAAAACAAGATATAGATCAATTCATTGTGATAAGTAGCAATAAAGTTATAGGCAAATGAATGGGAGGTGAACGTTGCTCGGATGCATGAGATTTTCGGACTGCGGTGCTGAACCGGTTAACCTGGGATTGAGAGAGTTCCTGGAGTGCTGTTAAATAATGATGTATTCATTTCATCCTTTCACTCTGGCAAGTCTGCTCAAATCTGACGGCAGAGTGGACCATGGGGGAGGGAGAATTCCCTCACAGTGCATCTGTTAAGCCAGTGTGTGAGAGCAAGCTCTCAGCAGCTGCAGCTGCCTGTGTACTGTGTCCCTGACTGAAGTGCATGAAGATAGCAGAGGAAATGTAACTTGTTATAAACATGTGTAATTGTCTGTGACACCACAGCTTTTCATACTGTTTTTTGCTTTTAGAGAAAAATACTCTGTGGTCTGATATGCAAAAAAACAACACTGGCTGTGCATTGAAGCAGACACCCTTTTTGAGAATGATTTGTTCCAATAGAGCTAAATCCTACACACAATGAATTACAGCTTTTGCCTGTGATATTTAACATGAAAAGTAGGAAAATGTTTCCACAGCTACTTAGACATTATTTGTACATTGTCATTTTAGAACACTTGGTTTGACAGTGTTCCTTTAAGGTTATGCCCAGGTTTCCTATTTAATGGGAACTTGACGTGAGAGAAATATAAAGGCTGCCATCTTTATTCTGTAATAAAATGCCAGCTGCCTGATTTCTGAGCTGATGCTTTGCCTCTAATGCTGTCAGTCACTGGCCCAGAATGAGAATGCAGTTCAGCTGCTTTGCTCTGGTGTGACTTCACTGGCTACATGCTTGTTGTAGGTGAGTGAACCGAAAATAACTAAAGGCTATAGCTCACCATGACAGCCAGGCAACTGGCATTGTTTATAAGGGAATAGAGATGACAGCCTTCATATTTCTCTGACTTTAGGTACTCTATAAAGCCACAGATCAGTAATTTCTTACAAGGTGTCTGGAGTGGATAGGTTTGCACATCTGCTAGCTTGCACCTTCACACTGCCACTGCATCTCTCATTGACCGTCTATAGAATGTGTGTCCTGGATGGGCAGGGTGAGTGTGATTATCACCCCATAAAGATCAAATGTGCAATAGATAATGAAACTCCTCCAGTGCTTGACAACCTGCAAATAGTGCCTGTCTGTCCCACACTCCATTCCCAAGGAGTGCAAACAATATAAATAAGTCTGGATCAGTGAATAATGGCGCACAGTGCCTATGCATAGAAATGGCGCCGCATTAAAAAGATACGCTTATCGCTATTTATCGTTAGTACTGCATAATAATGGCGCCCAGGGAAAAAAGAAGAAAAACGGCACACACTAACGTTATTTATCAATAGTGGCACACACTAACGTTATTTATCAATAGTGGCACACACTAACGTTATTTATCAATAGCGCCCTACATAAGCCAAACTGCAGAAGTTATTTAACTGCAAAATGATGAATGGATTTAATGTAACACTGTCAAGGTTACGGTTAGGCACCACCAGGGGGGTCTTAGGGTTAGGCACCACCAGGGGGGTGGTTAGGGTTAGGCACCACCAGGGGGGTGGTTAGGGTTAGGCACCACTGGGGGTGGTTAGGCTTAGGCACCACCAGGGGGGTGGTTAGGGTAAGGCACCACCAGGGGGGTGGTTAGGGTTAGGCACCACCAGGGGGGGTTAGGGTTAGGCACCACCAGAGGGGTGGTTAGGGTTAGGCACCACCAGGGGGGGGTTAGGGTTAGGCACCACCAGAGGGGTGGTTAGGGTTAGGCACCACCGGGGGGTTTAGGGGTTAGGGATAGGTACAGAGAGGGTTCTGTGTGTTAACGCTAAATAACAATAAGGCTTTAACGCTAAATAACAATAAGGCTTTAACGCTAAATAACAATAAGGCTTTAACGTTAAATAGCGATAAGCGGCAAACGGATTAGCGGCAACACTGTGCGCCATTATTCACAGGCGCCATTTTCAGATGGATGCAAATAAGTCACACTATAGAAGATTTTGGTGCTGCCTCTGCTACCCAGTCCAAAGAAGGGTTCTCTGCTCACCCTGGCCAAAACCTTTACAGAAATGCGTAAGACAAACTGTCACAGCCCTGTAGTGCCCTGACTGTGCTCTGCCTCTTACCACTCCATGGGCCTGATTCACAAAGCGGTGCAAACTGTTTGCACGCCAGTGAAAAGCCCTTTATCACGCCTAAACTCAGTTTAGGCATGATAAGAAGAAACTCGCGCGAAATTCCCGTGCACAAAGTTTTGCGCACGCAGTTGCGCAGCGCGGGACTTTGTGCGCGGGACTTTGTGTGCGATAAATAGCACAAAGCGGTGCTAACTCAGCGGTGCAAAGGTTATCACGCCTAAAGTCTTTTAGGCGTGATAACTGAGTTATCACCGCTTTGTGAATCAGGCCCCTTGTGTTGCCAGCTGCGGGCAGTGTACACTACCTCCGGTGTCCTTAACCACTTTGGTACCAGAACTCTCTGGCCCGAAAAATGGAGCCTACCAATGTCACGCCACAGATATTCGCAGCAATGACATTGGCTCACAGAGATCATGGAGTCAGGAGCCAGTGAAATCGGCTACAGACAGACTCACGGAGCTCTGCTGTCATAGTGTCAGCAGAGCGGCATGATAGATGGTAGCAGATGGTAGTAGTCCATGAAGCGCAGTAATTGAAATCTACATCCTGGCAGCAATAAGCAGCCACAAACAGGGCGTAGATTTGAATTGCCATGGTCCAAAAGCAGTAAAGTGCGCCCGCAGCCTCCCTTGTCCTGCCATAGAACTCGTATCTCCTGCTGGGTCTGCCATCTCTCCTGGTGTCCCGCTGTTAACTCAGACTGCTTCCTGGTTGCAGCAGTCAGATGGACTCACATCACTTCTGTACGGTGGCCTAGGAGGTTCAAAAGATACAAAAAAGGCAAAGTGCTACTGTGTAGGAAGTTTATTCGAGTTAAAATAGCCCTGCTTCTCTACAAACTTACAGGATCACTCAGCTTGTAAAGTGCATATCACGGGTTACCCTGTTTAGTAGTTAAAAGTTGCAACAATCAAGAAAAAAACAACAACTGATAAACTGATCTGCCAGATTCTGAGCGGTTTATCAATTATTGGTTTTTTATCGATTGTTGCAACTTGGAGTTTGGAATGGGACCACCAAAAATTGACAGGAAATGGATTTGATCGGCCCAATTGAGAAGTGCATACAACTTGCATGAAATCCACATGCAAGCCAGAATTACCCGCATCTTCTTGAACACTTCTAGTTATGAGCTAGGCATGATATTCTTGGCCATCCATCCATGATCAAAATGTTAACCACGTCACTGCTGGATAGGGATAATCAATGAGATGCAAATATTCCTAAATTCATGCAGGATTATGTAAATTTGTATGCAAATGTATGCAGCTTGAAAATGGACCAATCCATGTAAACCTTAATGGGATTTAATTGGTCCATTTTCAAGCTGCATAGATTTGCATCTCACTGATCATCCCTACTGCTGCACACCTAGTATATGCTGGTTGAGTGTAGGGAGGAGTTTAGCATACATCTAATAAAGGCCGGGGTTCTGTTGAAAAGGGCACCCACTAAAATAGAGGGTGACTCCGGCTACCTCTAATGTAGATAAATATATATTTGGGAAGGCTCCTTTCCATGAGAAGGGCAAGAACACTCAGTCCTCCATAGGGTGATCCACTAATCCCACTTTTGACACTTATATGCTTAAAAGGACAATCATTTTCTATCAAAGTACCACAGCAAACTTTTGCAGTACAAAAACTTGATTCAACTTTATTGGCACAAAAATACAAAAATAGTGCTTTTATAAAACTCTTATTCTAGAATTCAGTCTTCATGAATAACAGGAGGACATATCAAAAAATGTCCATGAGACTGACAAAATATGTAATCTGGCTTGACATAATGAGAAGCTATAATTTCATCCAACGACATGTTCGTTTCAGGCGACTTATGACCTTCATCGGGCCTCTGTGTATATACAATTCTTCTTATAGACCCAATTAGCAACAAAACCAGATGATTCCCTACATAGCTGCATGGTTGCTTTTGGACACTGGCCTTTGGGATGGTGTGATTGCATCTGGTTGGTTCAGATGTCTGTTATTATATATGAATTTGAAAATGGTATGGCTCTCTTCATGCCCACTGTGGCTAAAAATAGCAGTCGTTTTACACCCACTATTTGTAGCTGCATTTTGCATAGCGGGTGACCCTGGCACCCATTATATTAGCGGAAGCCCTTTTTAACAAGTCACACCTCACACCCTTTTCAATTGCTTCTGGAGTTAGGGGGGAATTCGGCGGAGGGGTTGGAGGTTGCAGTTGTAGACAAGATGGTCCTAGTAATGATCTCTGATAACTTGTAGCCCAAATTTTTGCTCTTTGTGTAAAAAAACCCCAAAAACATTTTGCCGTATAACTTTAATTATACTTTTTTGTTTTTAATTATTACATTTCTGTGAAATGCCATGGTAATATCTGGCGTGAACCTGGGTTTTAATTATCCGCTTTAAGATGCCACTTCATCATCTTCTCCTCTTACCAACCTACGTGAGCCCCGTGCGATGAATCCCAAATCCGAGATGACCCTGACACCCATAAACTGTTTAATGACATCCTTTGAACTGCGCGGCAACGTCCCCACGCTACATTGTATCTCATTCTTTGTACACCCGCGAGCCAATGTTTTCAGAAGTAATTCCCATTATTTTTAATCTCCCAAATTACATCTTGAACAGTAAGTACATAATTTAAAATCCCGCCAGCAAACAGCCCTTAACCATTTGATATGAGATTGAGTATCAAGTCATTATGAGGAGCGTAGTGCTTATAATGACCTGTGGAAGAGCTTCAAACGCTTGTGGTTCTGTAGCCTATGGGACAATTTATACATTAGCATACATTACTTTATCATTATCATATTGGTCAGCATGTGGTCCACTTCAAACGCGCTTTCTTCTCCTTTGTGTGATGCGATACTTCAATGGGAGAGGGGGTGTTTACCTTTCTGATTCATGTCGCGCTGTGATCACGCTGGAAAATTGTCATCTCGTGGAGTTTTCTATAACTTTCCTTCAGGTAGAGTGGTAATGTAGCGCTATGGGTTAACCGTTAATGTTTTTTGTTTTTTTTGACAAATACAGGTTTCTAACATTTAGAAATATTAGATATATAAAAATTGGCAGCTCCAGGGAGCTCTAAAGAATTATTCTTAAAGTGACACTCCGCTTACAATGAAAATTGCTCAACAAACATAAGTGCTTAAAGAGGAACTTTAGCGAAAAAGGGAAAAAAAATTAATCAATACCTTGCAAAGTGAGAAGTTACACAATAGAAGAAAGATCATGTAATTTGTTCATGTTGTTTGATCCACATTCAGCCTGCACATCATCATCTTTACTACTGGCAGACATGGAAAAAACTAGACAGCACCAACTGCTATTATTTATAACCACGCCCACTAACCACGCCCACTAACATTGCGACAGGCTAAAAGGTTTTTTTTTTAATATAGATACAAATATGCACTGAGGGAGATACTGGTTTCATGGCAGTTGGAAACGGCTGTTATTTCCCACAATGCAACAAAGCTCACAGACAGGAAACTGTCAGGACCTAGGTCCTGACATCACACAATATCTGCCATACTGACCCCCCTGATGATCCGTTTGAGAGAAGGTCAATTCTGATGGGAAAGGGGGTATCAGCTACTGATTGGGATGAAGCTCACATTGATGATAGCGCCAGGTCAGGAGCCAATGAAATCTGTTCCTGACCAGCTCAAAGAGCTGTGCCATCAAAGCGACGGCAAAGAGAGAGGCATGTGGTGGTGGGTGAGCAGCGTGACTGGTGAGAGCAGTGAGTCCATCGTTGTCGTCGGAAAGCTCCATTTTTCAGTACCAGCAGTCTCCAGCCTCTGGTCCTTATGGGGCCCGAGACTGCTGATGCTCAAGTGGTTAAAGAGGAACTGTAGTGAAAATAAAGTAATGAATGAAATTGCTTTTTTTTTTTTTTTTTTTTTTTTTTACAATATGCATTTATAAATGACTTAGTCAGTGTTTACCCATTGTAAAATCTTTCCTCCCTAATTTACATTTTGACATTTATCACAGTCGGCAACTTCTTTAGTCCTGTCAACTGTCAAGGGATCTCTGCAGAATGTTTGTCCACCGAGAGCTCTAAAGCCAATGAAAAAATACACTTTATCCCCCAGAATACTCTGAGGGGAGATAGGGATAGAGGATTCCACATATCAGCCTAGGCTAAAGGTGGCCACACACGATACAATAAAATGATCCAATTTTACAGTAATTCGATAAAAACCATCTGATCTCCCGAAAAAAATTGAAAGTTTTTTTTTTTAATTTTTTTTCATTCGCCTGGATTTCCCATTTTCTCTATCGATCCAGAATGCCAAATATTTTTCTTCAATCTTTCTAAAGATTGTATGGTGTATGTTAGATTGTCAATTTATTAATATACGCAACCTAGCAATTTTGTCAGAGTTTTCAATCATTTTTATCATAATTGGGGAAAAATTTTACATACGTGTGTGGTACATTGGTCATATATTTGAAATGTTACAATCAGTCAGAAAAATTGATTTGCAATTCTTAAATTGAACAGATATTTAAAAAATTGTATGGTGTGTGGCCACCTTAAACATGATGGGGGGGGGGGGGGGGGGGGTTACATACCAATATACAGCATTATATAAAAGATAGAACCCAAAATAGTTTAAAAACAGTATATATATATATATATGTATCGTACTAATATAATAAGTGGGAAAGTTTGGATGTTTGGATGTTTGTTACTCGATCACGCAAAAATGGCTGAACGGATTTGAATGAAATTTGGCACACAAATAGTACATTACCTGGAATAAAGTATAGGATACTTTTTATTCCCATAACCAAAAGGGGGTGGAGACAAATACAAATTTCACTGGAAAATGTAAACTGCAGCCATTCTTACACTATTAATGGTAGGGTTCTCAAACTTTGCACAGTTGGTTACTGGGTGACTGGGATTAATATTCAGAAAGGTGGGTGGAGTCTATAAAAGCCAATCAAAATTAACCTATTGATTTTCAAGGGGAATATTTACATTGCTGCCATTCTTGCACTGTTAATGGCACAAGCTTTAAACCTGGTACAGTTGATCATTGGGTGACTAGGGTTCAATTTCAGAAAGGGGGTGGAGCCACAAACAGCCAATTAGATCTGTTTCATTTCAATGCAAATTATTGATGCCAAACACCGCAAAGATCACAAACTTGGTAATTGATTAATTGTGTGTTAGGGTTAGAAAAGTAGGCACAGCCAACACCAGCCAAATACATAAGCGGGCAATGCCGGGTCATAAGTGGGCGGAGACAAATACACATTTTACTGGGAAAATGTAAACAGCATCCATTCTTACACTGTTAATGGTAGGGTTCTCAAACTTTGCACAGTTGGTTACTGGGTGACTGGGATTAATATTCAGAAAAGTGGGTGGAGTTTATAAAAGCCAATCAAAATTAACCTATTGCTTTTCAAGGGGAATATTTACATTGCTGCCATTCTTGCACTGTTAATGGCACAAGCCTCAAACCTGGTACAGTTGATCATTGGGTGATTAGGGTTCAATTTCAGAAAGGGGGTGGAGCCACAAACAGCCAATTAGATTTGTTTCATTCCAATGCAAATTATTGATGCCAAACACCGCAAAGCTCACAAACTTGGTAATTGAGTAATTGATTAATTGTGCATTAGGGTTAGAAAAGTGGGCACAGCCAACACCAGCCAAATACATAAGCGGGCAACGCCGGGTCATAAGTGGGTGGAGAGAAATACAAATTTTACTGGGAAAATGTAAACAGCAACCATTATTACATTGTTAATAGTAGGGTTCTCAAACTTTGCACAGTTGGTTACTGGGTGACTGGGATTAATATTCTGAAAAGTGGGTGGAGCCTACAAAAGGCAATCAAAATTCACCTATTGATTTTTCAGGGGAATATTTAATTGCTGCCATTCTTGCGCTGTTAATGGCACAAGCCTCAAACCTGGTACAGTTGATCATTGCGTGACTGGGGTTTACATTCATAAAACAGGGTGGAGCCACACACAGCCAATATGATTTGTTTCATTTTAATACAGGTTATTGATGCCAAAGACCACAAAGCTCACAAACTTGGTCATTGAGTAATTGATTAATTGTGTGTTAGGGTTAGGAAAAGTGGGCGCAGCCAACACCAGCCAAATACATAATCGGGCAATGCCGGGTCATCAGTAGACAAATGCAAATTTCACTGAGAAAATGTAAACTGCAGCAATTCTTACACTTTTAATGGTAGGGTTCTCAAACTTTGCACAATTGGTCACTGGGTGACTGGGATTAATATTCAGAAAAGTGGGTGGAGCCTTTAAAAGCCAATCAAAATCCACCTATTGATTTTTAAGGGGAATATTTAATTGCTGCCATTCTTACACTGTTAATCACCTGTACCTGGTACAGTTGGCCATTGGGTGATTGGGGTTCAAATTCGGAAAAGGGGTGGAGCCACATCCAATCAGATTAATTTATTTCATTGCAAATTATTGATGCCAAAGACCGCAAAGCTCACATACTTGGTCATTAAGTAATTGTGTGTTAGGGTTAGGAAAAGTGGGCAGAGCCAACACCAGCCAAATACATACCCGGGCAACGCCGGGCGTCAAGCTAGTATATATATATATGTTGGGTAGCACAGTGGCATAGTAGTTGACACTCTTGCCTTGGTTTGAATCCCAGCCAGGGAACTATCTGCATGGAGTTTGTTTGTTCTCCCCATGTCTGTGTGGGTTTCCTCCGGGCACTCTGGTTTCCATCCAAAAGCATTCAGATAAGTTAATTGGCCTTCCCCTAAATTAGGCCCCCAACTATGATACATACACTACACAAACATACATAGACATGTGAGTATGTTAGGGATTAGATTGTGAGCCTCTCAGAGGGACAGCAAGAAGAAACAATATGGCCCTTAGAATAGCACCACACATACTGTATATGTAGAAAAGTATAAACAATTTATTAGTCCATCATAACACTGTATAAAGAAATAAACCATTTAAAAAAGCGATGTCACACACCTCATGCAATGTATACACCAATATGCATAGAATAACATTGCATCATGGAACCACCCATGAGAACATCAATAGACTAAACTATCACCTGAGGTGCTCACAATAGAGTTTCCTCAGTGATTGAACCCGGGATCCTGCTTATATAAAGTGCAATGTCTGTGTATATAAAAAATGCAGGCATCCATAGTTATCAGTGGAAAAAAACATACAGATAAACAAAAATACATCATAAACTTGTGAAAATATAGGCCAGATATGGATCACATCTGGGGAAACATACAATTGCATGGGGATGCAGTGTTGTAAAAAAAACAGTGATTGTGTGGCTGAGGGCAATAAGCAGTATACTTCACCCAAGAAGTTATGGGAGCCTTGGGGTGTGCGACAGGCAGAGGGAGCCCCCAGAAAGGAAGGAAGGAGACAGGCAGCACCGCTATTATTTTACTGGCTGTGGACCAGCATATATATGCGCAAATTCATTTCGGGTTTCCCAGGTCCTGGGCCCCGTATGTAAGTTTTACTGATTTATTCCTTTTATTGCTTTATGGCTTACATTGATGGCCTTCAAATAAACGGTTTACACTTTGGCTGGGTGCACACATAGCAGAAACGCTAGCGCTGCGTACAGTGGCGTATCTGAGAAGCTGTGGGCGGCCCCGGTGCAAGTTTTACATGGGGCCCCCCAAGTGCTATATACATAACAAATGATACGTTGCACCAAAACCAATCAAGGGGATGGGGAACAGTGTATTCATGATTACTACTCTTCAAAGCATCTATAGAGGTGATTATTATCAGCATAGGACCAATAAAGAGTGAATACTGTGGTAAGGGAGGGCCCCTTGGTGCCCCTCTGGCCCAAGGGCCCCGATGTGCTCGCTACCTCTGCACCTCCTATTGCTACGCCACTGGTTGTGTAAAACACTGCGTTTTTTGCAGCAATGTTAGTCAATGGGACGCAGAAAAAGATACTGCGATTTACAGTATGCGTTTCGCAAACACTGGTTTTGTTGCATATTATGCAGGATGGCTGCCAAAACGCACATAATGAAAGTCTATGGTGACGCATATGCATAGGGGTTTAATGCGTTTTTCATACATTTTTTAATGTTTTTTTTTTTTTTTTAAATAAAGGTCTGACAAGTTTCCGCAAAAACACATCTGCGTAAAAAAAAACCCCACAAACGTGCCAAAAACGCAGTAAAAAAGCATTACAAAATCGCAAACGCACCTTCATAAAATGCACCTTTTTCGCGCTATGTGAACCCAGCCTTAGAATTGCTGCTTGTTTGTTGCTTTCTAGACTGGTTCTCTCCGGATTTTACTGTATATTTATGTGGGTTGTCCTATTCCCATGACCTGCCACTCATTGTTATCAGTATTGTGCTCGGGGGATTGCCCCGCCTTATCACCTTCCCCTCTTGATGGACGTTGAAGTCAATATAAACAATTCATTAATGTTTTTTTTATAAAAATGTCCAGACGGGCTTTAGCCTGTGACTGCTGCCTCTGATATGGTGCTGGGAGGCAATGCTAATTATGTAAATAATTATACTCACCAAGTGTCAAATGTCAGGATCAACATGACTGATCTCCCCCCAGGCTATGTATAACAATAGACGCGCAAGTGGAAGGCAGAGGGCAGAATAAAATGATATTAATAATTCACCGCAGGACAATTCCAGGATCACCTATTGCTTTGCCCATTTATATACATGCATAATGAGCGCCAGAGAGCCTGTCTGTCCTCTCTCAGAATGAAAGTCTGTGCGTTGTAGAACTCTTGAATGTTAGGGATCTCGATAAGCTTCCATCAAATTAATGTCATTCCGACTTCATTATATTGCAGGCAGCTATTCCATAAGTGAACATTTGTCAGGATAACGGGTGGGTAGGATCATATTCTAAACTGATTAAGCACAATCTGTTGTTGAAACGAAGCTCTGGTATAGTCTAGTTAATCACCACTGCAGATTAATACAATTTGCAATGCAAGCTCTGTGGTGTTAAGGGACAAGAAAAAAAAAGTTGATTCTTTTTACAGGGAGGTGGACAGCTTAGGATTTGCCTCAACTGGACACATTGGCAAATTAAAGTGCAAGCTGCCCCTCATTTGGGGGTAATAACTGCTGAAGAAATTTAAAAGACCACTATCACAAAAATTATTATTATTATCAGAGCTGGGACAAGGTCCTCCAGCAGCCAAGGCTGAGACACCAAAATGCGCCCCTCCATCCCTCCCATTCTAGCCGTCACTCACTGATTGCTATTAGACTAAGAGGCTCCCACCCCAGCCATTACACACTGATTGCTATTAGACTAAGAGGTGTCTCAGGGCCCCCAACCCCCCAACACCTTCATATCTAGTTATCTGGCTTGCAGTCACTGCCATGTATCCCCTTTTCTTATTTCTATCTGCTTCAAACATAATAGGGGAACGATAGCTGAAGTTGTGCGCCCCCCTCCTACACTGCGCCCTGAGGCTGGAGCCTCTCTCACCTCTGCCTCGGCCCAGCCCTGATTAATATTATTTAGTATTTATATAGTGCCGACATCTTCCGCAGCGCTGTACAGAGTTTATTGTCTTGTAACTTAATTGTCCCTCAGAGGGGCTCACAATCTAATCCCTACCATAGTAATTTGTCTGTATTGTATAAAGGTGGCCATACATCAGGCGACTTGGCGGCCGATCGACCATCCGGTTCGATTATTATAATCGAATTGGATGAAAATCGGTGCCGCCAATTGCATGCCCGACCAACAATGCAACAAATTTCAGGACAAAAATTGGTTGCATTGTCGATTGCGCATGCTGCAAGATGTTGGACCGACTAGCTCAATCGGGTGCACAGCGGGAACGGCGTTCAATTTCGCAAAGATCATCCACCCAAATGAAAGGTATACATTACCTGTGCGCGGCCTGCTCTTGTCCCTCCGCTGCTCCGGACGCATTCTGCTGTCCACACCCGCGCACCCCACATTGTTTTCTAGTAAGGGAACGCATGTGATGTCACACACACGCGCCCTTACTAGGAAACCACATGGGGCGCGCGTGTATGCAGAATGGAGGAATCCTGGAAGCCAGCAGGGAACAAGCGCAGGATGCGGACAGGTAATGTATACCTTGCACGGGGCGCCGGGGGACATTTTTCATTAGGGGACAGCAACATTTTCATCAGAAGATGGATGCAGCACACAACGCCGATTCCAGATTGATTTCAGCATGAAATCGATTAAGAATCGGCTTGTGGTGTATGGGCAGTTGACAGATGTCTCTTATCAGATTCGATTAGAGAGAAATTTTTCTCATGGTCAAATCTGCCCATACATCTTTAGTATGTATCATAGTCTAGGGCAGCCATGGGCAAACTTGGCCCTCCAGCTGTTGAGGAACTACAAGTCCCACAATGCATTGCAGGAGTCTGACAGCCACAGTCTTGACTCATAAAGGCAAATGCATTGTGGGATTTGTAATTCCTTAACCTCTATGCCAGTTATCCCTCATGCTGGGCCGATTTTCACAATTTTTTTTCCTACACGCAGCTAGCACTTTGCTAGCTGCGTGTGGTACGCGATTGCCGCCGCTACCCGCCGATTCGCCGCTACCCGCCGAGCCGCCTCCCCCAGACCCCTGCACAGTCTGGCCAATCAGTGCCAGGCAGCGCTGAGGGGTGGATCGGGATTCCCTCTGACGTTCAGACGCCCCATGGCGACGGGGGAAGCCTTGCAGGATATCCCGTTCTGAATGGGATTTCCTGCTTGCTCTGATCGCCGGAGGCGATCGGAGTGGGTGGGGGGATGCCGCTGCTCAGCGGCTATCATGTAGCTAGCGCTAGGCTAGCTACATGATTAAAAAAATACAAAATAAAAAAAAGTGCTGCGCTGCCCCCTTGCTGCAATAATTGGAACGGCAAGGGGGTTAACAGCTGGAGGGCCAAGTTTGCCCATGCCTGGTCTAGGGCCAATTTAGAGAATGTCAATTAGCTCATCTGTATGTTTTTGGTATGCGGGAGGAAACCCGGAGTCCCTGAAGGAAACCCATGCAGACATGGGGAGAACATACAAAAAACGTGTAGATGGTGCCCTGGCTGAGATGCAAACTAGAGACCCAGCGCTGCAAGGTGAGAGTGCTAACCACTGCGCCACCATGCGGCCTTACTATTTTTACAAAAAATGGTAACATTTAAAATGCACGCACACAAAATTTACATTTCTTACAGATTAAAATACACTATAAACTACTGTATTATTTTCTTATGTTGCTGTCATTTACAGAAGGTAGTATAAAGCTGGCATATCTGACAGGTTTGGGATTAGTTCATCTCTTCATGGGAGATTCTCAGCACAGGTCAGCGATGAGCGAAAATGCTGATATTCTTTTTGTATTAAGTTTCGCAAAAATAATGTAAAATTCGACTTTCGAACAAAAATTCCTTTGAAAATCACTTTATGATTTTCGGCGTTTTTTAACTATTTTTCGCTTTAAAAGGTGTGATTTTTGCATCTCTTTTTTTTTTCTTTCTGTTTTTAGTTTTAAAAGGTAATTTGCTTTTAACCTATGAATAGTGATTTTGGCAAAAGTTCTGACCATTTTGGCAAAAAGTTTGGCAATTTGTGTATTTTTATTTTTTGCAAAAATTGACATTGTGAAAATACAATATAGTTTTGCAAACATATTTAGCATTTTTGATGCAAAAAGTGTCTTGGGCAAAAATTTGCAAGCAACACTGGTACAGGTTGTCCCCGAAATACAAACACCCGACTTACAAACGACACAGCGATGCATGGATCAGTGGTGTAAGTGTTGTCACTGCAGCATGACGCAAGCAAACATTGTTAAAAACATCCATTTGAAAACTGGTAATAAAGAAAAACATGATCATGTTCCCAGGAAGGAGAGGATGTGAAGTCAGGCATGTTGTCCCTGTCAGTCCTCTCACCATAACCTGACTGCTTATTCTGTCTTGCTGTGCTGTAAGCTCTGCACCTAGGTTACCATAGTTTCCATACATTGTACTGTTGGCCAAAAGCCTGCAACAGCTGATCACTGGAATACATAGCTGTAGAGTGTTAGGGTGCATCTGTGTTAATCACCTGTAGGGGGTTGGAGGAAAAAAACCTTAAGGACAACTGGAAACATTACAAATACATCTGAAACACTACTAAACAAGCTTATGTTTTTGATTCTCTCTGTTTTTGATCCTTGAATGCAGTAACCTTGTTAGCAGCTGACAGGAAGTGGCAGTTGGGTGTGCTGAACAAGGGATGCAATCAGACATTCAGAATTCAGTAACCCTTTGTGATGTGAATATTCTCAAACTCATTTACATCATGCATTCTTCTTCAATTCCTTTTTCTCCTGAGATTCCTCCCAAGAGACACATTTTGATCACACCTACACAATAACTTCTCAGCACCTAGTAATTATAGCGTGTATGATCTATAGGATCCAGAGACTTACCTCTTCTTAGGTAACTATCTGTTTTTGATCCATGATTCACCTCGGGTTCAATTTAAAATATATTTATTGATTACGGTAAGTGTGAAAACTTGTGCTGTGGGAAAACTGGAGAGAAAAGTTGTAGCCTATACTTACAAGTGTGGATTATCACTAAGGCAACCACTGTACGAACAGGTCACCACAAACCTGGAAGCGTGGGCTTTAGCAAATATAGAGTGTGCTTCCTAACTACGGTCTGATCACAACCCTGTCCCGACTCAGGTTAAAAAATAGCGACAGCTACAATGTTTTTGGCACACCCTCCTCCACCAAGGGTGGCCAGTAGTAAATGATACACAAATTCAAGATTCAAGAAATTTATTGTCCTTGTATAACACAACAAAATTACTTGTAACCGAGTCGTGAAACAGAATAAAATACGTTGAAAAAACATTTTAACGGGAAGTAGTGGTGGACTTACCTCCAGGTAGTGGGACACTCAATATCAATTTTCAAGGTAGATATTCAAATAAGAAAAAAAGGTACAACAAAAACTCCACTGTGATGCGTTTCGTGGGTAAACCCGCTTCCTCAAGCAAAATTGGTGGAGAATCTGTTAGTCCAAGCTAGTAAGCCTGGCACCTCTCTCAAGGGAAAAGTTAATTGAATAAGGGCCAAAAAGAGAGATACATAATGAGATAAACAGGTACGTAGAGATAATTCTTAAGATAATTTTTGTATGTACTCACGCACATATTTTTGTGCACATATCTTAGGAAGCACACCCTACGTTTGCTAAATCCCACACTACCTAAAATGAAGCAATGGATGTAAAAACGCATGTGCTGTCCACACTTGTTTAGCATGATTAGTTGTTTAAAACCAATTAGATGTGAGTGATCACTTTGATTAACATGGGCTGTCAGTTCCAATACGTTTTTGCATTGCATTAAAACTGACAGAAACACATATATAGTGTATGCGAGCCCCTAAGACCCTTTGTCCTCTGTGCCACCAGCTTTATGAATTCTTATCAGTAAGAAGCTCAGGTAGCTAATCTATCATATTTCAACGTGACACTAAGTGCGGTGTGTTAGAACTCAGATAGGGAAACATAAATTAACAGCAATAATTACCAGTGTCCCACTGATACAATTTCACTATGGTAACAATTTAAATGGAAATTCAGATTTTTATTTTTTTTAAACGCCCATTCCTGGCAGCCTCTGTACAGAAACCCTTATATAGAGGCTGGGAAAATGGTGATAATAACTCCCAGATCCAGGATTCTGACGGAAAAAGAGTTTTTGAAGGGAATGTATGTAAAGATTTTCTTATAATACATGTACTTTCTACCACAAAATGCAATTTTTTGTTTTTAATCATGAACATGGGTCATGTGAAACAATAAAGGCATATGTGTAGCTGCTTGTTTGAGTTCCCTACTCCCCACTTCCTATACAGGCCCCGCTCACCTTATACATTACCTTACTTTCCTATACTCTACTTCCTATACAGGTCCCACTCACCTTATACATTTCATTACTTCCATATACTCCACTTCCTATACAGGCCCCACTCACCTAGTCACCTTATACATTACCTTACTTCCCTATACTGCACTTCCTATACAGGCCCCCACTCACCTTATACATTTCCTTACTTCCATATACTCTACTTCCTATACAGGCCCCACTCACCTTATACATTTCCTTACTTCCATATACTCCACTTCCTGTACAGGCCCAACTCACCTTATACATTTCCTTACTTCCCTATACTCCACTTCCTATACAGGCCCTAGTCACCTTATACATTTCTGTACTTCCCTATTTCTTACGTCCTATACAGGCCCCACTCACCTTTTACATTTCCCTACTTCCCTACTCCCTACTTTCTTTACATGCCCCACTCACCTTATACATTTCCCTACTTCCCTATACTCTACTTCCTATACAGGCCCCACTCACCTTATACATTACCTTACTTCCCTATACTCCACTTCCTGTACAGGCCCAACTCACCTTATACATTACCTTACTTCCATATACTCCACTTCCTGTACAGGCCCCACTCACCATATACATTTCCGTACTTCCCTATACTCCACTTCCTATACAGGCCCTAGTCACCTTATACATTTCTGTACTTCCCTATTTGTTACGTCCTATACAGGCCCCACTCACCTTTTACATTTCCCTACTTCCCTACTCCCTACTTTCTTTACATGCCCCACTCACCTTATACATTTCCCTACTTCCCTATACTCTACTTCCTATACAGGCCCCACTCACCATATACATTTCCTTACTTCCCTATACTCTACTTCCTATACAGGCCTCACTCACCTTATACATTACCTTACCTCCCTATACTGCACTGCCTATACAGGCCCCCACTCACCTTATACATTTACTTACTTCCATATACTCTACTTCCTATACAGGCCCCACTCACCTTATACATTACCTTACTTCCCTATACTCCACTTCCTGTACAGGCCCAACTCACCTTATACATTTACTTACTTCCATATACTCCACTTCCTGTACAGGCCCCACTCACCATATACATTTCCTTACTTCCCTATACTCCACTTCCTATACAGGCCCTAGTCACCTTATACATTTCTGTACTTCCCTATTTCTTACGTCCTATACAGGCCCCACTCACCTTATACATTTCCTTACTTCCATATACTCCACTTCCTGTACAGGCCCCACTCACCATATACATTTCCGTACTTCCCTATACTCCACTTCCTATACAGGCCCTAGTCACCTTATACATTTCTGTACTTCCCTATTTCTTACGTCCTATACAGGCCCTAGTCACCTTATACATTTCTGTACTTCCCTACTCCCCACTCTCTTTACATGCCACACTCACCTTATACGTTTCCCTATTTCCCTATTTCCCAGTTCCTATACAGGCCCCACTCACCTTATTCATCTCCCTACTTACCTATTCCCCACTTCCTATACATGCCCACTCACCATATACATCTCCCTACTTCTTCCTTCCCCACTTCCTATACATGCCCCACTCACCCTATATGTTTCCCTACTTCCCTATTCCCCACTTCCTACACATGCCGCACTCACCTTACACATTTCCCTACTTCCCTATTCCCCCTTTCCTTTACATGCCCTACTCACTTTATACATCATCACACATGCGCCTTTTGCAAGTTTGATAAGTACTAACTACTAGTTATGCTCTCAAAACTGAACCTTGTGTTTCAAAACTAAACCTTGTGGTATTCCAATCTTGCTTAGATGAGGGTGAAGTGCTACTCATTACAGATCTAAAGTTACTGGTTTAGCTAAAGAGGGTCTGTTACCGAAACTACAGAAAACAAAAGTGGACCTTTTATTAGAATTCCACCATCCCCCCAAAAAATATCTCTCTACTTGCATCTCTAAATGAGATCCACAAAAAAATCCAGAGTGGTCTGTTGTTCATTCCAATATTTTGATGTTCTTGTAACTACTGTCATTTAGGCATGGATATTCTCGGTCTCAAAGTCAATATAAGCCACAGCTGTAGTCTTTGAAGGGGGCTATAGGGGAAGGACCCCTTTGTTTTGCTACATGAAAAGGTCAGAATAAGGCTGGAGGAATTTAAATCGTGGATGCTTAATATTTTCTACTCCGCAGAGATCACATCGGTATCTGGCTGGCTTTCTTTTATCTTTGGACTAAGAAATTCATTTCTACTGCTGCGAGACCATTTATATTGTTGTGACATTGTGTGACTCTACAAGGATGCTTTGTTTTCCCTCTAAATACAGCACCACTGACTCCAACTGTGGGTACAATTGGCCGCTGCTATTGATTTTAAACAGCAGCGCTCAGCTTGCCCTGACAGTATTGTCTTTTATTCTCTTACATATTACTCTTTCACTTTATACTTCTCAAATTGTATCTCACTTTTTCTGTGATTTGCTTGTTTAGTGCTGTTAGAAGAAGGCTTTTTAATAAGATCCCTGCCAAGGTTTGTATTCAATATGCTAAACTTACTTTTCTTTTCACAATATTTTTATTTATGGTTATAAATCAGGTACAATGGTACAGCTTCCAATATTTTTTTTAACAAAATAAATTATATCTAAGGTATGCTGCCAAATTAAGGTATGAGTGTACCCAGGGCAGGATTTACCATAAGGTACTGTAGGCATGTGCCTACAAGCACCTGATGATGGAAAGGTGACTCACTGCCCTCTCTAAGGCGTACGTTAAAAAAGGGCGCCGGGAAAAAAGGGCGCAGGGTTTTAAAAGATAATCATGAATAACGTTTAAAAAAAATTGTGTTATATTTCGTTTAAAAATAATGTTTTATAAAGTTATAAATCATTAAATAATGTGTATAAAATCGGCAATTTTAAAAACGTTAATCTTCCCTGTTTAAAAATTGAAATTTATAATAACGTTTTATAAAACATTAATAAGAATTTTACTAAAGCTATACCTAACCCTACTCTCACACAGAACCCTCCCTGTACCTATCCCTAACCCCTAGACCCCCCTGTTGGTGCCTAAAACCCTAAGACCCCCCTGTTGGTGCCTAACCCTAAGACCCCCCTGGTGGTGCCTAACCCTAAGACCCCCCTGTTGGTGCCTAACCCTAAGACCCCCCTGTTGGTGCCTAACCCTAAGACCCCCCTGTTGGTGCCTAATCCTAAGACCCCCTGTTGGTGCCTAACCCTAAGACCCCCCTGTTGGTGCCTAACCCTAAGACCCCCTGTTGGTGCCTAACCCTAAGACCCCCCTGTTGGTGCCTAAAGCTAAGACCCCCCTGTTGGTGCCTAAACCTAAGACCCCCCTGTGATAAGCATTAATAACGTTTTAAAAAAATATGGTGCGGTTTTTCGTTTAAAAATGATAAAAAAAAAAAATTGTACGGTTTTTCGTTTAAAAGTAATGTTTTAAAAATTATAAATCATTAAATAATGTGTAATCATGAGAAACAGTTATAAAACATTAAAAGTCTCCGGGCGCCGCTTTTAAAACGTTATTTTTCTCCGGCGCCCTTTTTTCCTGTTGGGCGCCGATTTAAACGATATTTATTATGGGAGTGAATGGCGGCGCCCTTTTTGTCCACCTGCCTCATGCGCCCAAATTTCCTGCTTCCCTCTCTAAGTGCCTCACCCCCTCCACCCCATGCAGAGTCTTGAGCAGAGTATAAATGGGATGTTACTCATCTGGGTCTCGGTATTCCAACGGTATTCCACTGATGAGATCTACCTTTCTGTTGGGGGCCAGCTCAACTACTCAATACTGAGGGTACCTCTGGCTACCTTACACTAAAGGACACCTGTAGCTACCTATGATAAGCAAGGGAAGTAAGGGAGAAGTGAAAGTTAGGCCAACCAGCACACTTGGTATGAGTTTTGGTGGGAATTTGTAGGTTCATAGTGGGTGAAGTCTAGGGTGCCAGGACATCTGTGCATATAAGCTTCTGTGATGTAAATCCAGGCCTAAGTGTACTTTAATAAGAGTCTGTTCCTATTGGAGGTTGGAGGCTTGTTGACCGATTACTTGTGGACAGAAGTGTATAGTTGGCCAACCATGGCACGCAGATCACTGATGTTTATTTAGACCAGGTTGTTTCTGTATCCTATACAATAAAACCTAACTGTCCCTGCGTCATCAACTTTCCCTGTCTGGTAAGGCCAGGGAGCAGGGCGGCTGTGTATGTGCGCGCGGTGGGCAGGCGAGTCCGCGCGGGCGGCCAGGTGCGTGCCGGGTGTGCGACGGGCTCGTGGGCGGTTGACACGCGCGGTTAAATCACTGCCTAGAGCCCGTTTTTAAATGGGCTTAGGTAGCCTAGTAGTATAAAAACCAGACCACCACTAGAAGGCATTATTGAAATGCAGGATACAAACTTTTCAGTCAGCTCAGAGCACACATGATTAGTTGCTATTTGGGTATTAGGTAAGCTTCTGCAGTAAGGTCTCTTTTCCCACAAGCAGCTGAATTACTTGTTTGCTGGACAGTTCAGCCTCCCAGCTGCTGGCCACAAATGCCATTTAACTGCAATTACATGCAGCTGAATGGGAGCGTTTGGTAACATTACACATGCCATATATGACACACAATGGTGTTACCCAGCAGTTAAAAAAAATCTCATGTTTCATCTGAGGACAGCAACCACTACACTCAGATGCAACTCCATGTCCATGCCGTGCGCTAGCATCATCTGGCTGGGGAATGGGAGCAGGTGTCAGGCTGTGAATTCCCCACCTTCAGCTGCCCATGGAAAAGAGGCCTCAAACACTTCATACACACCCAGATATGGTCTTACTCTTGACATTTCAGAATAGGGGAATTCAGTGGCGTAGCGAAGGAACACTGGGCCCCAATGCAAGTTTTACAAAGGGGCCCCCAAGCACTCTATACATAACAATTGCTATGGCGCACCAAAACCTGCCAATGGCAACCACAGTGTCAGAGGTGCAAGAAGGGCATGGGGAGAAGTTTGTTAATGATTACTACTATTCAAAGTATCTATAGAAGTGATTATTACCAGCACAGGACCAATAGAGAGCTAATACTGTAGTTGAGGGAGGTCCCTTCAGGGCACCTCTGGCCCAAGGGCCCCGATGCGGTTGCTACCTCTGCACCCCCTATTGCTACGCCCCTGGGGGCAGTCCTTACACTTCGACATTCAGAATGAGATGCCTATCTTTAGTTAAAGAAAACCTGTAAGGAAAAAAGTGCCCCTGTGGGATACTTACTTCAGAAGGGAGGAGCATCAGGATCCAAAGCCTCAGGACAGAAAAAACAAATAATTTGTCACTGCACACAGGCGCACTAGTGGCTTCCCACTCGGGCTTTGGTGGAAGTGGCCAAGCCCAAATGGGTCCACTGTACTGCACAGGCACAAGACATCTATGCCTGCGCAGTAGAGCAGACCTGATTAGACTCGGCTATTTCTGCCGGAGCCCGAGCGGAGAGCCGAAAAGGAGATCTTGAGGGGTCTCAGCGCTGGATTCCCTCTGCTGCGGAGGATGGGGAAGTCCTTTTTAGGATCCAGAGGCTTCCCCTTCCTGAGGTAACTACCCTCAGGGACATTTTACCTTTACAGGTACATTTTAAAGAAGTCCTGTAGTTCCAGTAAATTAGTCATGCTATTATAAGTTCTAAAAAACATTGTTTTTGTTAAATTGACTTAAAGGGGAACTGAAGCAAGAGGTATACGGAGGCTGCCATATTTATTTCCTTTTAATCAATACCAGTTGCCTGGCAGCCCTGCTGGTCTATTTCTCTGCAGTGGTATCTGAATAACACCAGAAACAAGCATGCAGCTAGTCTTGTCAGATCTGACTTTAAAGTCTGAAACACCTGATCTGCTGCATGCTTGTTCAGGGGCTATGGCTCATAGTATTATAGGCAAAGGATCAGCAGGGCTGCCAGGCAACTGGTATTGCTTAAAAGGAAATAAACATGGCAGCCTCCATATACCTCTCTCTTCAGTTCCCCTTTAAAGTATTATTATGCTGGGCATACACAGGTCGATCCCCGCGTGCACTCGGATCGATTCCCGCTCATCCCCGGGCGGGGATCGAGCAGGGAATCTAGTCCATCGGACCTGTCGGATATTATCAATCGAGCCATCAGCGGCTCGATTGATAAGGATACAAGTTGCCGTGTATGCCCAGCATTAGGCCACAGAGTCACTGAGCTGTGCTCACTAAGCCACACTGAGCTCTCCAGGCTGCCAAGAGATTGTTGTTTTATCTCTGATTGTAATAGATAAGGCTAGTGTAAATAATATTGATTAGGGGTGGGACGACGAATCCGGCGAATCCACGAATCCCTCGAATATTGGGAAATATTCGAGATTCGTGGATTCGAATGCCGAAGCCATTTTTCACTTTCCGAATCCGCCGAATCCCGACGCTGCATCGCCGCATACGCCGCTCCCCCCGCCCGCACTCGTCCTCCCCCGACCTTCTCCGACCCCCCCGCGCCTCCTCCGTTCGCCAGTATCAACTCACCTGAGCGGAGAGCACAGAGCGGCAGACCTCTCGCCGACTTCCTGGTTCCCCCTAGTGACCGGCTCTTACAATGATGTCATCAGTAAGAGCCGGTCCAGCCACTAGAGGGAACAGGGAAGTATCGAAGAGGTCTGCCGCTCTGCGCTCCACGGAAAGGTGAGTAGATACTCATGCAGGGGTGAGCGGAGGAGGCACGGGGGGGGGGGAGCGGAGGAGGCACGGGGGGGGGGGGGGGGGCGGAGGAGGCACGGGGGGGGGGGGGCGGAGGAGGCCGGGGAGGGGGGTGAGCGGAGGAGGCATGGGGAAGGCCCCTATACCTACCTACAGGCCCCTATACCTACCTACAGGCCCCTATACCTACCTACCCACCTACAGGCCCCTATACCTACCTACCTACCTACCCACCTACAGGCCCCTATACCTACCTACCTACCTAAAGGCCCCTATACCTACCTACCTAAAGTCCCGTATACCTACCTACCCATCTACCTACCTACAGGCCCCTATACCTACCCACCTACAGGCCCCTATACCTACCTACCTAAAGGCCCCTATACCTACCTACCTAAAGGCCCGTATACCTACCTACAGGCCCCTATACCTACCTACCCACCTACAGGCCCCTATACCTACCTACCCACCTTCCGACCTACCTAAAGGCCCCTATACCTACCCACCCATCTACCTACCTACAGGCCCCCTACCTACCTACCTACGTAAAGGCCCCTATACCTACCTACCTAAAGGCCCCTATACCTACCTACCTAAAGGCCCCTACACCTACCTACCCACCTACCTAAAGGCCCCTACACCTACCTACCTAAAGGCCCCTATACCTACCTACCTACAGGCCCCTACACCTACCTACCCACCTACCTAAAGGCCCCTACACCTACCTACCTAAAGGCCCCTACATCTACCTACCTACAGGCCCCTACACCTACCTACCCACCTACCTAAAGGCCCCTATACCTACCTACCTAAAGGCCCCTATACCTACCTACCCACCTAAAGGCCCCTATACCTACCTACCTACAGGCCCCTACACCTACCTACCCACCTACCTAAAGGCCCCTATACCTACCTACCTGCATACCTACCTATACTGAAGGTCCCTTTACCTACCTACCTAAAGGCCCCTACACCTACCTATCTAAAGGCCCCTATACCTACCTACCTAAAGGCCCCTATACCTACCTACATACCTACCTACCTATACTTAAGGCCCTATACCCTGCTACCTATACTGAAGGTCCCTTTACCTACCTACCTAAAGGCCCCTATACCTACCTACCTAAAGGCCCCTATACCTACCTACATACCTACCTATACTTAAGGCCCTATACCCTATATACCTATACTGAAGGTCCCTTTACCTACCTACCTATACTGAAGGCCCCTATACCTAGTTAACTACCAATACTGAAGGCCCATATACCCTGCTACCTTTACTGAAGGCCCATATACCCTGCTACCTTTACTGAAGGCCCATATACCCTGCTACCTATACTGAAGGCCCATATACCCTGCTACCTATACTGAAGGCCCATATACCCTGCTACCTATACTGAAGGCCCATATACCCTGCTACCTATACTGAAGGCCCATATACCCTGCTACCTATACTGAAGGCCCATATACCCTGCTACCTATACTGAAGGCCCATATACCCTGCTACCTATACTGAAGGCCCATATACCCTGCTACCTATACTGAAGGCCCATATACCCTGCTACCTATACTGAAGGCCCATATACCCTGCTACCTATACTGAAGGCCCATATACCCTGCTACCTATACTTAGGGCCCCTATACCTTGCTACCTATACTGAAGGCCCCTATACCTTGCTACCTGTACTGAAAGCTACCTATATTGAAGGCACCCATACCTAGCTAGCTATACTGAAGGCACCTTTACCTCGCTACCTGTGTCTGGGTACCTATACTGCGGGCAACTATACCATGGATCGCACAATTCTTATGTGCAGGATTCGTTAGATTCGGGATTCGAAAGGTTCGAGATATTCGAGAACCTTTTTAGATTCGGATCCGGATTCGGATTCGAAGAAATTGTGGATTCGTCCCATCCCTAATATTGATAGAATAATAGAAAGAATAGAAAAAAACCCACTGCAAGCTGAACTGGTAGGAATCAATTTAAAAACAAACAAACATAAAAACAAAGTTAGATACTGTAAAGGGAAGCCTTTGGATACTCTAGTTGCTGCACAGGGACCATTTGAACATTTCTGACAAGCTCTCATTCTCATGGCTGTGTATGAGTGAATCTGTGCTGCACAAGCAATTTTGTGCTACTGCGCAAGCACAACTATACTCATGTACTCCCTTTCATTTACGAGCCTAGTCATGAATTAGAAGGGTCCAGCCAGTGGGGGGGGGGGGGGGGGGATCAAGGTCTATGAGAAGACACAGAGATCAGACTTCTGCTTTAACCTCCCTGACGGTAACCCCAAGTCAGGCTCGGAGTTGGAAAATTGCAGCTCAGGGTGGTAACCCCGAGCCTGACTCGTTGTGTCCACTGCGAGGTCGTTGTGACTACTCATCTCTCCGAAGATCCAAACGCCGCAGCCATTCGTCTTCACGTCCTCCGAGGCTCTGCATCCCCCTGGTGAGATCGCCACCTGCCGTCATAACTACAGCCGGCGATCTCACTATAGGGTTACAGCACCCCCTTTGAGTATGGAGGGAGAACTGCTGCACTGGATCCCGGGGAAGTTTGCAAGTTCAGGGGCTGCCGCAAATGTTTGCAGTATGATTCTTTCAGTATTTTAGCGTCTGAAAGTGTGCTAAAAAGTTGCACTACTTTTAGACCCAAAACTCTGGAAATAATCTATCTGCCAGGCAGTGGCGGACACAGCCAGCAGTGGGCCCCTGTGCAAAATTGTAACTGTGGGCCCCCTATGACCTAGTAGCCGCCGCGGCAAAATATGGGCGTGGCTACAACCTGCAAAAAATAGGTGTGAATAGAACCGCGGCAAATAAATGGGCGTGGCTATGACCAGATGAGGGCGGAGCTAACTAACTTAAAGCGAACCCAGGGTGAGGGTTTATTTCCTTTTAAACAATACTAGTTGCCTGGCGGCCCTGCTGATCTATTTGGCTGCAGTAATAAACTGAATTACACCACCAACAAGCATGCAGCTAATCTTGTCAGTTCTGACAATATTGTCAGAAACCCCTGACCTGCTGCATGCTTGTTCAGGGTCTATGGTTGAAAGAATAAGAGGCAGAGGACCAGCACGACAGCCAGGCAACTGGTATTGCTTAAAAGGAGAGAAATATGGCAGCCTCAAGATTATTCTCACCTCAGGTTCCCTTGAAAAGTGCAACGCAAAGACAGTGGGCCCAAGTTTTGGTGACCCTTTCCCCAGAAAATTCACATAATTGTGCAGGTTTTCTCAAGAAAATACACATCATGTCGGCATATATGCCCAGAAAATACGTGCAATCATGTCGGCAGATATGCCCAGAAAATACGTGCAATCATGTCGGCAGATATGCCCAGAAAATACGTGCAATCATTTCGGCAGATATGCCCAAAAAAATACGTGCAATCAAGTCGGCAGATATGCCCAGAAAATACGTGCAATCATTTCGGCAGATATGCCCAGAAAATACGTGCAATCAAGTCGGCAGATATGCCCAGAAAATACATGCAATCATGTCGGCAGATATGCCCAGAAAATACGTGCAATCATGTCGGCAGATATGCCCAGAAAATACGTGCAATCATGTCGGCAGATATGCCCAGAAAATACGTGCAATAATGTCGGCAGATATGCACAGAAAATACATGCAATCATGTCGGCAGATATGCCCAGAAAATACGTGCAATCATGTCGGCAGATATGCCCAGAAAATAAATTAAATCACGTCGGCAGATATGCCCAGAAAATACGTGCAATGATGTCGGCAGATATGCCCAGAAAATACGTGCAATGATGTCGGCAGATATGCCCAGAAAATACGTGCAATCATGTAGGCAGATATGCCCAGAAAATACGTGCAATCATGTTGGCAGATATGCCCAGAAAATACGTGCAATCATGTCGGCAGATATGCCCAGAAAATACGTGCAATCATGTCGGCAGATTTGCCCAGAAAACACATGCAATCATGTAGCAAATTTGCCCAGAACATACATGCAATCATGTGGCAGACCTGCCCAGAACATACACGCAATCATGTGGCAGACCTGCCTAGAACATACACCTGCTAAAATAAATAATAAAAAAACCATTTACTCACCTGCAGCAGCAGACCTCCTGTCCCAGCCTCCATCCGGCGCGCAGCTCCCATGGGTGGTTGGGTGGATAGGTAGCCTGGTGGGTGAGTGGGTAGGTAGCCTGGTGGGTAGTTAGCCTGGTGGGTAGGTAGGTAGACAGCCGGGTGGGTAGGTAGGTAGCCCTTAGCCGGGTGGGTAGGTAGCCTGGTGGGTGGCTGGGTAGCCGGGTGGGTAGGTAGCCTGGTGGGTGGCTGGGTAGGCGGGTGGGTAGGTAGCCTGGTGGGTGGGTAGGTGGGTAGGTAGCCAGGTGGGTGGGTAGGTAGGTAGCCTGGTGGGTGGGTAGGTAGCCGGGTGGGTGTGTAGGTAGCCGGGTGGGTGGTTAGGTAGCCGGGTAGGTAGCCGGGTGGGTGGTTAGGTAGCCGGGTAGGTAGCCGGGTGGGTGGGTAGCCGGGTGGGTGGTTAGGTAGCTGGGTAGGTAGCCGGGTGGGTAGGTAGCCGGGTGGGTGGTTAGGTAGCCGTTTACGTAGCCGGGTGGGTAGGTAGCCGGGTTGGTGGTTAGGTAGCCGGGTGGGTAGCCGGGTGGGTGTGTAGGTATCCGGGTGGGTAGGTAGCCGGGTGGGTGGTTAGGTAGCCGGGTAGGTAGCCGGGTGGGGGTGTAGGTAGTCGGGTGGGTAGGTAGCCGGCAGGGTGGTTAGGTAGCCGGGTAGGGAGCCGGGTGGGTAGGTAGCCGGGTGGGTGGGTAGATAGCCGGGTAGGTAGGTAGCCGGGTAGGTAGCCGGGTGGTTAGGTAGCCGGCAGGGTGGTTAGGTAGCCGGGTAGGTAGCAGGCTGGGTGGGTAGCCAGGTGGGTGGTTAGGTAGCCGGGTGGGTAGGTAGCCGGGTGGGTGGTTAGGTAGCCGGGTAGGTAGCCGGGTGGGTGTGTAGGTATCCGGGTGGGTAGGTAGCCGGGTGGGGGTGTAGGTAGCCGGGTGGGTAGGTAGCCGGCAGGGTGGTTAGGTAGCCGGGTAGGTAGCCGGGTGGGTGGGTAGGTAGCCGGGTAGGGAGCCGGGTAGGTAGCTGGGTGGGTGGGTAGGTAGCCGGGTAGGTAGCCGGGTAGGTAGGTAGCCGGGTAGGTAGCCGGGTGGTTAGGAAGCCGGCAGGGTGGTTAGGTAGCCGGGCGGGTGGTTAGGTAGCCGGGTAGGTAGCCGGGTGGGTAAGGTAGCCGGGTGGGTGGGTAGCTATCCGGGTAGGGGGCCCGACTCCTATCCTCCCTCCCTCACCTCGGGGCCCCCCTCCCGGTATGCGCGGCGGGAGAGCAGAAAATACAGGAAGTCTCCGGGGCTGCAGCAGACGCTAGAGGCAGCTGCCGCTTGGTCTCCAATATGTCTCCAACTTTGTATACTGCTCGCTACTTCCTGGTTTAGTAGCGAGCAGAGATACAGAGTTGAAGACAGGGGAGACCAAGCGGCAGCTGCCTCTAGCGTCTGCTGCAGCCCCGGAGACTTCCTGTATTTTCCGCTCTCCCGCCGCATGAGGGGGGGGGGGCCCGAGGTGAGGGGGGAGGACAGGAGTCGGGGCCCCCCAGGTTAAAAAAATAAAAAGTAAAATAAAAAAAAAAAACCAGCAATACTTAATGGGCCCCTGAAGCAGCGGAACTTCGTATGTCCGCCACTGCCGCCAGGGAGGCTAATACTACCTGCTGTGATTGAGTGATGATGGGGATATATTAACTTCAGTATATAGGAGAAGTTGGGAGATGGGTTTTTAACAGAATTGTATGTCATACTGCCGATGCTTTGAAACATAGACACAGCTAAAAGGCCCATTGTAACATTATGGCACTTCAATCCCCACCGTAAAAATATATTCTGATAAATAAAGTTTCAGAGGTCAAATGTATGGAAGAACTAACAGCCAGATAATTTTAACACTATTTGGCCATCTTGGGAGTTATGCAAAACCATGAAAGTATATGGATGTCCCACTTGATAATTTCCCTTCCCCTCTGATGAGCATACATTTTGCATAATCATAATTTCACTTGTAAGCAAACTTGTAAGGATGTGATTTGGAATGATCGCACAGCACCCGACAATTTACTCTGCTTCAGTCAGCAAGGGAGCATATGCAACAACCTGAGCCAAAGCATGCTGCAGTTTAACGCAATAACACACTGGCTGGCTGCAAGTCTGTGACAAACTGCTCACCCTCAGCCGTTCGGCCATCCTCCATTCCTCCTCAGGCAGGACAGCAGTGCTACCTCTACTCTTCTGCTGTGTAAGTCAAATGAAACACTGCTACTCTCCTGCCTCCCCCTCCTCACTCATCGTCAGACTCCTCACAAAGCACAACAAGCTGCTTTTCCCCAATGATGACCTTTTCGCCTCACTCGCTCTCCTCTCACATTTGCTCCTACTCTGACTAGATTCTGATTTGAGATGAAATCAGGCTATTTTGCTATCATGGCATATAATGGATATCAGGCTTGCTTGACCGATGCCACACAGAGCTTTAAAAAATTGTTTTTAAAAGCAAAACAGTGTTTTAAAGTATCAGGAAAGTGTTTATTAATAGATCTTTCATCTCAAACCTTCATCCAATATGCTATCTTTTTTTTATTATTGCGTTCCATTGGAAGGTGAACGTGTGCATACTGTTAAACGGCACTAAAGACCGTCGTACGCAGCAATTACAGCCCCCCATAGAACACTTTGATGAGCCAAAACCTGCCTGCCTTTCCACAATGACATCATTGGCTTTCCAGTTTATAAATCACCATCTGGACACCCTTCCCTCCAGAAATGTCTTTTGATGATTTCATTTTACACAGAGATATTGGCAGTAAATTTTAATAAGCAGCCGAGGTTTGAAAAGGACGTTGATATATAGGTTAACTGAGAATACCTGATAGTGATAAAATCACCTCATCTGCATGTCTTCTGCTCGGCATATAAAACTTCATGTTTTAGTTATTAAGGGCTTTGAAAAAGAGGACCTTAAAGGGAAATTTAACCTTCGTCATGGATAGGAATAAACATGGTGCTGTGCAAGCCTTTGTCATTTAAAGCAGTGCTGTCCAACTTCACGGACATGGAGGGCCATTTTTTTTCCAGACCACATGGTGGAAGGCCGACTTCAATAAATAGGGTTGTTGCTAGAGCAGCGCTGCCAATGACAGCCAAAAGAGAAGTGGAGAAGGTCCGGAGCCCTGAGTGCCGTGGCCACCCCTATGCCGTGGCCACCCCTATGGCGCCCCCTGTGGGCCAAGGTTGTTCTGCTTCGCTCTGCCTTTCGGGACCTCGGGGAAGAGTCAGCAGCTGGTGGGCCACAGCAAAAGGCCTGGCGGGCCGAAAGGGCCTGCGGGCCATCAGTTGGAAACCGCTGATTTAAAGGATCCAGTTTAAAGTGAACCTGAGGTGCGAGATATATGGAGGCTGCCATATTTATTTCCCCCCCCGACCGCCTAACGTCGATGCGCTATCAGTCACTGAACAGCACAGTGTGGAGCTCCCCCCTAAGTTAACAAGTATTCTTTTATATCTGATGCATGATGGATGCTTTGACATGAGCTGAATGTGACTGAGGGGAGAAGGGTAAACTGTGATTTTCATACAGAACAGATGACATTGCTTTGGGCCTGAGGCAGGTTGGGTAACTGTATAATTAAAGGGGCAAAAGAAAAACAAACTTGTGAGACAGGTTACTTTTATATTATGCCAATCTATAGATGGCAAGTGGCATATATATTATACCAATCTTCTTTAGTATGATCTTAAAGATTTTGCTATTTTATTCACAATTAGCTTTTGCTGTGTGGCCATTTTGAGACGCCAGGTTAGAACACTATTGATAACACACTGTTCATCAAAATTAAAAATAGATAAATGACCGAAACATTAAGTCCCAGAGGCATTCTATTGAATTTAGGTCAGACAAATGGGGGCTAGTCAATGGTATGAATTCCTTCATCCTCCAGAAACTGCTTGACTACTCTCTCCACATGAGGCCTGGCGTTGTCATGCAACAGGAGAGAGTCAGGAGGAACCACTACACCTGACAATGGGTCCAAGGATTTGAACCCCATACCTAATGGCAGTCTTGGTGCAGTTGTCTAGCTTGTTGAGGTAAGTTTATCCCTCAATGGATTTGCCTCCCCAAACCATTACTGACCTACCACCAAACCAGTCATGCATGCTGAAAGACAGTATAGGCAGCATAACATTCTCCATGACCTCTCCAGAACATCCGTCAGAATGAACCTGCTCTTATCTGAGAAAAGCACAGGGTGCAAGTGGTTGAACTGACAAAGCTGGTATCCTATGATAAAAGCTAATCGAGCGAAAGTACATTTTGGATTGTTTGGCCTGAGACATTCACACCAGTTTCCTGCTGGCTACTGGTTAGCTGTGTAAGTAAGCTAAAGGTGCCCCAGTATAGGCTCCCTCTCCATTGAAGAAGAGTCTGTCAGGGGCGGGGTGACTCACCTTTGGGCTCCAGGCGATGTTTACGTGCCACGGGGGCTGCTCTGTGTTCATCGCCGCTCACAGGAAGTAGTACACTACTTCCTGTGAGCGGCATTGTACACAGAGCAGTCTGGTGGCACATAAACATCGCCTGGAGCCGGAGGGTAAGTTATCGCACACATCCCCCTGCTGCCGCCGGACACGTCTTAATAAGGATAAATATATATATATATATATATATATATATATATATATATATATATATATAACCATCTGTCTTGATTTCATTGGCTCCTGAACTCCTGATCATTGAGAGCCAGTCAGTGATCAGGAATTGGAAAAGGCTCTGGTCCTTAAAGGGGCCAGAACCTGCCGTCCTTAATTAATTGGAATTGTTTACCAGTAATTCAGTGGCGCCATTCATGACTCCCTGTTCATCATTCTCTTTACCAGCAAATACAACTCAGCCTGCTCATGGCTAGTTCACTAGAAGCCGTGGCCAATGGCTGCAAGTGTCACCTCTGGAAAATCCAACAGTTGTTAGAATTCCTGACACACAACAGAATTTGAAGTTTCTTACATTTTTCCCCTCCTCTATATGAGGTGAGAAGGTTCTAATGGAGGTCAGTGAGAAGTTGATACATTAGAATAATTGGAGATTGCAATTATGTAGAAGTGATCGATTGTCTCTGCAATTACTTTCATTTAGGAGAAAATGAAAGAACTTCACAAGTACCTCCTTCAGCCTGACCCTCATTGTGCATGCAAGAAAATTGCCAAGTATGCCTGTAAATGATCTATTTCACACTAGTACCTGAATGATGGAGAGACAGACAGACAAGACTGCCTCTAGGCATGTTTATTGTATACTACCCCACCTCTTGTTTTCCCCCCTATATCAGTGGTTCCCAACCTATTGAAGTCGTGACACATCAAGCCAAACGCTCAAATCTCCGTGACACATCCCAGATGTAATAGAAAAATACTAATAAGAACCACAAAATGGATGAATTATACTGAATACACTTAAAAATGTAGGCTAGAGCATTTCAGAAATATGAATAAGAGCAATGAGAGTGGGACAGTTAGCCCCCCCCCCTCCAATTTGGAATAATTGCACAACACCGACAATTTGCACAGCGCGTTATAGCCGTAGTGTATCCCCCGCCCCAAGAAAATGCCCACAGACTCAGTTTAGGTAGGTAGGTAGCCAGGTGTAGGTGCACTCAGTATAGGAAGTCAGGTGTAGGTAGCCAGGCATAGGTGCCTCCAGTATAGGAAGTCAGGTGTAGGTGCATTAGTGTAGGTAGGTACCCAAGCATATGTGCTCCAAGTATAGGAAGTCAGGTGTAGGGGCATCAGTATAGGTAGCCAAGCATAGGTGCCCCCAGTATAGGAAGTCAGATGAAGGTGCATCAGTAGAAGTAGCCAGGCATAGGTGCCCCCAATACAGGAAGCCAGGTGTAGGTGTATTAGTTTGGGTAGGTAGCCAAGCATATGTGCTCCCAGTATAGGAAGTCAGGTGTAGGGGCATCAGTAAAAGTAGCCAGGCATAGGTGCCCCCAGTATGGGAAGTTAGGTGTAGGTGCATCAGTAGAAGTAGCCAGGCATAGGTGCCCCCAGTATAGGAAGTCAGGTGTAGGTGCGTTAGTGTAGGTAGGTAGCCAAGCATATGTGCTCCCAGTATAGGAAGTCAGGTGTAGGTGCAATAATATAGGTAGGTAGGTAGCCAAGCATTTGTGGTCCCAGTATAGGAAGTCAGGTGTAGGGGCATCAGTATAGGTAGCCAAGCATAGGTGCCCCCAGTATAGGAAGTCAGATGAAGGTGCATCAGTAGAAGTAGCCAGGCATAGGTGCCCCCAATATAGGAAGTCAGGTGTAGGTGCATTAGTTTGGGTAGGTAGCCAAGCATATGTGCTCCCAGTATAGGAAGTCAGGTGTAGGGGCATCAGTAAAAGTAGCCAGGCATAGGTGCCCCCAGTATGGGAAGTTAGGTGTAGGTGCATCAGTAGAAGTAGCCAGGCATAGGTGCCCCCAGTATAGGAAGTCAGGTGTAGGTGCATTAGTGTAGGTAGGTAGCCAAGCATATGTGCTCCCAGTATAGGAAGTCAGGTGTAGGTGCAATAATATAGGTAGGTAGCCAAGCATTTGTGGTCCCAGTATAGGAAGTCAGGTGTAGGGGCATCAGTATAGGTAGCCAAGCATAGGTGCCCCCAGTATAGGAAGTCAGATGAAGGTGCATCAGTAGAAGTAGCCAGGCATAGGTGCCCCTAATATAGGAAGTCAGGTGTAGGTGCATTAGTTTGGGTAGGTAGCCAAGCATATGTGCTCCCAGTATAGGAAGTCAGGTGTAGGGGCATCAGTAAAAGTAGCCAGGCATAGGTGCCCCCAGTATGGGAAGTTAGGTGTAGGTGCATCAGTAGAAGTAGCCAGGAATAGGTGCCCCCAGTATAGGAAGTCAGGTGTAGGTGCATTAGTGTAGGTAGGTAGCCAAGCATATGTGCTCCCAGTATAGGAAGTCAGGTGTAGGTGCAATAATATAGGTAGGTAGCCAAGCATTTGTGGTCCCAGTATAGGAAGTCAGGTGTAGGGGCATCAGTATAGGTAGCCAAGCATAGGTGCCCTCAGTATAGGAAGTCAGGTGTAGGTGTCCTCAGTCAGTATAGGTATTTGTTGATGTCGGCAGCCATTTTCTTGTAACCCTGCTCAGACCTGAGGCGGGGAGAAGCAGAGAGAGATAGAGCGGGGCAGCGACACATGCCCGATGCTGCTGCGACACATGAATGTGTCGCGGCTAACGGGTTGGGAATGTGTGCCCTTTATCTTTAGATTTAAAGCTTGCAAGGGCAGGGCTCAATCTCCCTTTTGTGTAGTTGTTTTAATGCAGTGCTTAAAGTGGATCCGAGATGAACTTTTACACATTGCATAATTATGTTCCTTTCCTATTGTTTATAGGGCATTCCTCAAGTCAAATACTTTTTTGTTTTTGTTTTAATACTGTAATTCCCTATAAACTAATCAAGCCACGCCCACAGGTTTTCAGAGAGCCAAGGCACTTTCAGACAGTAGCAAGGGCTCATGGGAGCTCAGTCTGGGCAGGAGGAGGGGGAGGTATTACTAGCCAGAGATTTCAGAGGCAGAGGGGAGGAGGAGGAGGGATTAGGTTTTTTTGACCAAGATACAGATAAGCCTGCCTCTGTGTAATGTTTACAAACAACATGGCTGCTGTCATTGTATCACAGGAATAATCAATCATATTCTGTTAAAGCTGTTTGCAGCTAGATTTGCTGTGTAAACTATCTAAACTTTAGATAAGATATATAGACAAGTTACTTGTTATAGTTAGTTTTTCATCTCGGATCCGCTTTAAGTGGGGGATGCTCAAAAAGGGTCCTCACCCCCTACTCCCCCCCCCCCCCAAAAAAAAATGCACAGTAGTACCTACAAGTAGTGGGGGACCTTCCCCCTCTGCCCCCTTGCCTTGCAGTGACATGTGACCTTCACCTCTAACCCCCCCCCCAGCTCTCCAACTGTCCCAAACCATCCCCCTGTGCCCCTCCGCTTGACACATGCATTCAGTCACAGAAGCGTTGGCTAATGCTATATTCAATGGTGTGAAGTCAGATGGACTTGTCACCGGTGGCCGCATGGTCCCCCTCCTGGTTTCTGGCTGGGGGGGTATTGGTTGTCATGTGGGTGCGGAATGCAGATGCTGGGTGCCATGTGGGTTCTGGCCGGGTGCTGGGACAAAGTGTCATGTGTGTTCTGGCTATGGGTGGGTATCGATTGTTATGCGGGTGTTGATTGCAGATACTTAGTGCCATGTGATATTTGGGTGCGTGTACTGGATGTCATGTGGGTGCTGCTGGGTGCAGGCACTGGGTGTGGCATGGGTGTGAATACGCGTACGTTAAAAAGGGGCGCTGGGAAAAAAGGGCACAGGGTTTTAAACGATAAACATGGATAACGTTTAAAAATATAATGTACTATATTTCGTTTAAAAATAATGTTTTATAAAGTTATAAATCATTAAATAATGTGCATGAAATCGGCAATTGTGAAAACGTTAATGTTCCGTTTAAAAAGTGAAATGTATAATAACGTTTAAAAAAAAATTAGTAAGTAACCCTCCCTGTACCTACCCCTAACCCCTAGACCCCCGTATTGGTGCCTAAACCTAAGACCCCCCTGGTGGTGCCTAAACCTAAGACCCCCCTGGTGGTGCCTAAACCTAAGACCCCCCTGGTGGTGCCTAAACCTAAGACCCCCCTGGTGGTGCCTAAACCTAAGACCCCCCTGGTGGTGCCTAAACCTAAGACCCCCCTGGTGGTGCCTAAACCTAAGACCCCCCTGGTGGTGCCTAAACCTAAGACCCCCCTGGTGGTGCCTAAACCTAAGACCCCCCTGGTGGTGCCTAAACCTAAGACCCCCCTGGTGGTGCCTAAACCTAAGACCCCCCTGGTGGTGCCTGAACCTAAGACCCCCCTGGTGGTGCCTGAACCTAAGACTCCCCTGATAGTGCCTAAACCTAAGACCCCCCTGGTGGTGCCTAAACCTAAGACCCTCCTTAGTGATCACTGTATTGTGTGTAGAATAATGTTTTAGAAACAGTAAGGGATAAAATATATTACAATTTACGTTACGTACTGATCGCTTTATTTTGTGAATAATAATGTTTTACAAACAGTAAGGGATAACATTTAAAATAATGTTTTATTGAAATAGGAAACGTAAATCATCACAAGCAGTTATAAAACATTAAAAATCTTTGGGCGCCGTTGGAAAACGTTATTATTCACGGGCGCCCTTTTTTCCTGTTCGGCGCCCAGTAAACGATATTTATTATGGGAGTGAATGGCGGCGCCCGATTTGTCCACTAGCCTCCTGCGCCCTTTTTTACTGTTACCTGCGAATACTTGGTGCCACGCCTGTACTGGGTGCTCTTTTTACACACTCGCCCTGGGACCAATTTAGCCTAGAAATTGCCCTGTATGGAAGCGAACATATGTAAACGCCTATAGACGTCGGTCATGCTGGGAAAGTTCTATTTAGGACTTATTTTTAAACTTCAAGTTTGCTTTCAATATTTGTTTTATGTGGGGGGAATACAAGCAGAAACACTCTGAGTAGGTGTCCCTACGCTTTATTACAAATCAACATGTTTTCACATAAGCCTTATAGCTTTCATGTATAAAAAGACATCAGCAGCCAGTGACTGATTGTGAAGTTACACTCTGCTCCGCTGCCTGAGAACATATGGGAGTGTCATCATCACAGTTCTGTCCACAGAGTCAGGCTAATTTTATCCAGGAATACTTCAGCAGGCAACCCGATAATTAGACACTTTTCTAGCAAAAAGGATTTGCTCAACATTCCAGCCAGCGAATTAGCGTTACACAGTAACATCATTCGTTAAAGTGAAGAGGGAGGGAGGAAAAGAAAAAAGGAAAGAATTGATCTCATAAATGGAAGACATGTATCACCGGCTAATAATGTGTCTCCTAACACCACTGCATGCTACATACTATTCCTTGTAAGGTACATAATGATTTTCTCATACGAGGTAATATCCTCGACTTTAATGGGCGAAGTACATGGATTATTTCTCTTTCTTAGGACAGCGTACTGCCCCGGCTGGAGCTGCAGGAATAATAATTACATTTGTAAAATTACATTTGGCTTAATGAAAAAGTGTAAACTGTTATCATGAAACTAAAGGGAAGACACCACTCCAAGTTATCATGATGCGGAGTGAGTAGTATAAAAGGTTAAAGCTGGATTGTCAGCCATAAAATTAAGATCTATTTACCCACTTCTTTGTGTTTATTACGTAGACTACATGTAGTCTGCCTTGCTAGAATCCCAATATAATCATAAATGCAGTGCAGTTTCTAGGCTAAAATGCACCCAGGGCGAGTGTGTAAAAATTGTGCCCACCCCCCCCCCCCCCCCCCCCAAGCAAGGTATGGGTGCCCGCAGTATAGGTTAGCCAGGTCTAGTTGCACTTAGTATAGGTCCCCCCAGTATAGGTAGCCAAGAATAGGTATCCCAGTATAGGTAGCCAGGCATAGGTGAGCCAGTATAGTTGCCCCCGCTATAGTTTAGCCAGGTAGGTGCCTCCAGTATAGGTAGCCAGTATAGTTGCCCCCAGTATAGGTTAGATAGGCAGGCGCCCCCGGTATAAGTTAGTTAGGTAGGTGCCCCAGTACAGGTTAACTAGGTGGGTGCCTCTAATATAGGTAGCCAGAATAGTTGCCCCCAGCATAGGTTAGATAGGTAGGTTCCCCCCAGTATAGGTTAGATGGGTAGCTGCCCCCCAGTATAGGTTAGATTAGGTTGGTGCCCCCCAGTATAGGTTAGATTAGGTAGCTGCTCCCCAGTATAGGTTAGATTAGGTAGCTGCCCCCCAGCGTAGGTTAGATTAAGTAGGTGCCCCCCAGCGTAGGTGAGATTAGGTAGCTGCCCCCCTGTATAGGTTAGATTAGGTAGCTGCCCTCCAGCATACGTTAGATTAGGTAGCTGCCCCCCAGTATAGGTTAGATTAGGTAGCTGCCCCCCAGCGTAGGTTAGATTAAGTAGGTGCCCCCCAGTGTAGGTTAGATTAGGTAGGTGCCCCCCAGTGTAGGTTAGATTAGGTAGCTGCCCCCCAGTATAGGTTAGATTAGGTAGCTGCCCCCCAGCGTAGGTTAGATTAGGTAGGTGCCCCCCAGTGTAGGTTAGATTAGGTAGGTGCCCCCCAGTGTAGGTTAGATTAGGTAGGTGCCCCCCAGTGTAGGTTAGATAGGTAGGTGCCCCCCAGCGTAGGTTAGATTAGGTAGCTGCCCCCCAGTATAGGTTAGATTAGGTTGGTGCCCCCCAGGGTAGGTTACATTAGGTAGGGGCCGCCCAGGGTAGGTTAGATTAGGTAGGTGCCCCCCAGTATAGGATAGATAGGTAGGTGCCCCCCAGCGTAGGTTAGATTAGGTAGCTGCCCCCCCCCCCTTCCAGTATAGGCTAGATTAGACAGGTGCCCCCCAGTATAGGTTAGATAGGTAGCTGCCCCCCAGGGTAGGTTAGATTAGGTAGGTGCCCCCTAGTATAGGATAGATAGGTAGGTGCCCCCCAGCGTAGGTTAGATAGGTAGCTGTCCCCCATAATGGAGGGGGGAGCCGGAGCCGCGGGGAGGGCAACCCGACCTCTCCCTCCCTCTCCTGGGCCGCCCTCCGTGCTCCCCCCTCAGATGTAGAGCGCAGCAGCAGCAGCAGCCAGGGAGGAAGCGCTGTATACAACATACCTCCCTGCGTTCCAAGCGCTGCTCTCTCGCCGCCGGTCTCTTCCTCTCTGCCTATACGATGATGCACACGCTGGTTCCTGTTAGCCGGAACTAGTGTGTGCATCATCGTATAGGCGGCAGAGAGGAAGAGACCGGCGGCGAGAGAGCAGCGCTTGGAACGCAGGGAGGTATGTTGTATACAGCGCTTCCTCCCTGGCTGCTGCTGCTGCGCTCTGCATCTGAGGGGGGAGCACGGAGGGCGGCCCAGGAGAGGGAGGGAGAGGTCAGGCTGCCCTCCCAGCGGCTCCGGCTCTCCCCACCATTTCAGCGCCCACCTCCCAACAGCGCCCCGGGCGGCGGCACGGGCCGCACGGCGCTAAAAACGGGCCTGCATAAATGTGTCTGCTGTAAAGGATCTTGTCTCAGTTGGCCTGGCTCTAATCTGATACCTTGCAGAGGAGAGAAAGGCTTGTTATCTCTCCTCCCACTTTCCTGCTCCCCACTGATTGGCTGTGGGCAGTTCAGTGTGATACGAGGCTGAGAAGGGAAATACACCGCACCCCTCTGCAGAAGCTGCTGAAATATCACCTATGCTGTACTTACATGTGTTTACAAAGAAAGCTAAATATGTCAGTGCATTTTTTAGTACAGAGCTCAGTGGGGAGGAGGTCTGGCAATGCATACATCATTTCAGGCAGGAGAAAAAAAAGAGTAAGGGAGGAAATGACATCAGGATTGACTTTAGTCAGAGGCAGTACAGATGGAAAATGCCTGGAACAGTTTTCTCTTTATTTACTTATTAAAATTCATTGAAACCAAAACATGGACAGTACAACACATGTTATGTAAGTAGAACAAGTATTTATCTACTTATATAGGTGTTTTTTCCTGGGATATTATGGCTGTCCCTGCTGCTTTAACCACTTAAAGGGACTCCGAGCACCTCTCATGGGCATGCCTTTAAGACTCCGACCAGTACTGCAAAGTACTTAAAGATGCATAGTTTTCTGTAGCTAGTGCTCTCCTCTTTCATTTGATGCTTGAATCGACGTTCTACACCAAATAGTCTTCGACTGATTTCAATTTAAAAATAGTGGCTGCCTTCTTGGCTATGTTATAACTTCCGGGTCACCCCTGTCTGCTCTGTTAGAGAAGTGCATCACTGAATGAAGCAGGAAGTGGAAGTGACATGCATGGCCATTGCAAGGGCCATTGCAAGAGGCTCCACCAGACGGGTCATAGCACGACTTCTGGCTTAAAGGCATGCCCATGAGAGGTGCTCAGAGTCCCTTTACGGCCCGCGGTGTGAAACCCCCCCTCCCCCCCTAGTGACCAGGCCATTTTTTTATTAAATAGGCCACTGCAGCTTTAAGGGCTCACTGCAGGGCCGCACAACTCAGCACACAAGTGATTCCCCCCCCCTTTCTCCCCACCAACAGAGCTCTCTGTTGGTGGGGTCTGATCCCTCCCCCATTATTATTATTTTTTTTTTTAAATATTAATTTGATTATTTTATTTAAAAATTTGCCTGTTTTTTTTTTTTTTTAATTCTCAGCCCACCCTCCCTCCCTCCCCCTGCCAGCCAATTCCCCGTGATCAGCTGGCATACGCTTTAGCCTATGACAGCCAATCACTATAATATCTCCCAGGGGGACAACCGTGTCACACGGCTGTCCCCAGTACAGCACTGTCTTAGATTGCAGCACTGTACACAGTTATTAGACAGCGGTTTCATCGTCTAACAGTCTCCGGGCGGTGATCCCCCTAGCCAAGCGGAGATGCACGCATCAGCGTGCGGGCTCTCCTGAAAAGCCCATTCCCAGCCCTTCACACCAATCGTCGTGGAGCAGTCCTGAGGCTGCCACACTGCTCACGCCAATCGGTATGGAGCAGTCGGCAAAAGGTTAATATGAACAAATGAACAGCCTGGTGGCTCCTGTACTTCTCCAGTCCTGCTAGTCTACAGGTAAAGCCGAGCGCATCAACAGGTACAGCACTAAATATACCAGCTGCTGGTCTATCCACTTGGATGTTTCCCTCTCAGTTCCATCCCCTCTTGTATAAGGGATGGCCAGCCCCAGTTTTGCCAACTGGTCCTTTTTAAGGAAAACCCGTGAGATAATAAAGAGAGATATTTAGATACTTACCTCGGTAGAGCGAAGCCTCTGGATCATTCAGAGGCTTCCCCACTCCCCCTCCGCCTTGCCGTTCCATTGCTGGGACCTCCGGAAGGGCGGCTATGTTCCTGATTTACATCAATCTAACATGTTTCGCTTGTATATTAACACGGCTTTGTCAGGGAAAAAAAATAAAAATAAAGTACATTGCTAATAATGTGCAACAATCACAGTGACATATTAGTAACACAGCAGAGTCATAAATTGGTTTTCATAAACATGGTTGTTTGAATCTGTCCAAAATAATGAACAACCAAAGGCAGCCTTAGTGCTAACAAAAAGCACAACACCCATCCACAAACTTCCTTCATAACTCCAATTTTGTGGGTTAAATGGAAAATTTGATTTGTTGCTGACATTTTCCAAATCCTTTATAAAAATGTGCGAGAATTGTCCAGGAAGGCTTTTGCCGGCTCTATAATTGTGTGTATGAATTCTATCCTTGCTCTCTCTTTTCCGATTATTAACCTTTCATTGAGGTCACTGGACACTTAATGCATTTGTTTTGTATCATAATATTCCCAGGCGTGATCCGTTCATCACATGCCGACTCTGAAGGCCCCCGTTTCACAGCAGAGCCAGAATCCAGAGAAAAGCTGCCAGCTAACAACCGAATATAAACTGCACAATAGTCATCCATCATATGATGTGATTGCATTACAGCCAAGGAATCAAAGTTATCATACAAGTGACCTGCATCAACACCTGTTCCGTGCAATCAGATTTGTGCCGGTGGAAGGTCACACAACATCATTACACTCATGGACATTATAGATGAGATTTAGGCTTCAGAGGCAGAAATTGCAACCGTAAATGTACTTATTTACTTAGTGCCAGCACTTTCCTCAGAAGTTCACGGGCTGCAGAAAGGTTTATGAAACTAGAAACTGCAGGCAGGTCAACACGCAATAGGGAACCACAAGGACATCCAATATCAAGCTGTAAATTTACTATACGGGACTGAGAACTGTTTTAGAGTTAGGCTTACTACTTAAAGTGCACCTGTAAGTTGGTGGCAGCATATAGAAACAGGCAGATTTCACCCAAACCAGGCAGATATATGCTAAGAAGATCCCTATCCAGGGATCTACTGGGGCTGTGGTCCCTACAGACTGACAGGTCTCTGGGGCTGTGAGGGACCATTTTCATATTCCCCCTCTTCTTATTGATGAGCCACCCTCTAGAACTCCAGAACAGGAGTCTACACTTGTATGAAGGGCACCATGGTGGTTACACTTGTTATTTGGCAGATGGGCACTTGGCAGATGGGCCACCAGGCCATGGTGGTCGTCGGACTCGTAAATGGAGGAGAAGGTGTGAACATGTAGGCCACAAAAATGTTACTGGGGGCCCCATAATTTGTAGTTGCACTCCTGTATTCATCATAGACATAATGCTTTGTCCGTTGATCAATATTATTTAGAGATGATCAATTCATCCGGCAGACATCTTCCCCAAGAAGAATTTGTGAAGAAGTTTGACTAGATGAGTGTCTCCAATGGGTTGGTCACGAGTAGTGATGATCATCATCTGCTAAATACGATTACGGGAAATTTTGCATACATTTTTGCAATTACGGTCATACAAATTTACGTTTTGATATTAAATAGACTTTGTGTAATCCATTTGTAATTTTGTGTAATTTTGTGTAATTTTTTTGTGCCTTCTTTATCGATTAATAGCTAAGCCCCCATACATCCTATTGTCACCAAAATTGCTACACAAGTTTTTTTGTATGTGTTTTTAATACTTCTGTACAATTCAGAATACGTCCATGAATAAACGTCATTTTTGACAGATTGACAGAACCTGGTATTAGTGGTGGAGATGGCACTTTGCTTGGTATTGAGATCAGCTACAATGTAGCCAAACTTATTAGCTGTAGAGTGAAGGGTGAAGGTTAGTGTTGGAAGTGGAAAGGGGAGAGGTTAGTGTTATGAGTGGAGAGGAGAGATGTTAGTGCTAGGAGTGGAGGGGGGTGTTAGTGTTAGGAGTGGAGGGTGGTGTAAGTGTTAGGAGTAGAGAGGAGACATGTTATTGTTAGGAGTGGAGGGGGGTGTTAGTGTTAGGAGTGGAGAGGGGATGTAAGAGTTAGGAGGGGAGAGGTTAGTGTTAGATGTGGAGAGGGGAAAGGTTAGTGTTAGGAGTGTGTGTGTGTGGAGGGGTGTTAGTGTTAGATGTGGAGAGGGGAGAAGTTAGTGTTAGATGTGGAGAGGGGAAAGGTTAGTGTTAGGAGTGTGTGTGTGTGTGTGTGTGTGTGCGTGCGTGTGTGTGTGCGTGCGTGTGTGTGTGTGTGTGTGTGTGTGTGGAGGGGTGTTATTGTTAGATGTGGAGAGGGGAGAGGTTGGTTTTAGAAATTAAAACTGGAGAGGTTAGTGTTCGGAGAGTGGAGGGGAAAGTTAGTTTTAGAAGTCAGGAAGGAAAGGTTAGGACACAGTGAGGGGTTAGGGTTAAACATTAAAAGGGGGAAAGGTTAGAGTTAGAATAGGATACAGTGGGGGAATAAAAAGGGATATTGTTGAAAAAGTAATGTTGGCAATATGAGGGGGCAACCCCCCTCCCACATAGAACGATGCATGCTACACATGAAGCCCAAGCAAGAAACCTCTAAGAGACTCACAAAACAATCTCCTTATTAAATTAACATAAACGCTTCTCTATACATTTTCCTTGAGGAGAAATCCCATAAAATAAATTAATCATCTCCAGTGATCCTCTTTCCTGTAGATACACTGGCATTCAAAAAGTCGGTTCTTCTCCAAAGAGGACAGCCTCCCCACCGCCTTGCTCTCTGACATCTGAAACAAACGTGGATGTCCTTTTTTATTAGACTAACAGAGATGCATCGCCTTAAAGGGTGAAATTCCCCACTGTTATTCATTACTACTTCTTTTTTTCCTCTGTGGAAGTAATTAACTTCCTTATTGTGTTGTCAAAAGTATGGTAAAGAAAGCCAGCAGGGATGGAATCACATTTCAGTAACACTTCCCCACAACTGCTAATATTCACTTTACATAAGAAACTCTCTGACATACAGCGAGAGAAAGGTCAGGGTAATGCAAAATAGGTACCAATGAAATTGAAGTAAAAGCATCCACAGCAAGCAGTGATAATTTGTGTTGGTGTTCAAATTGGAATCCCCTTTTTAGAAACCCAAATTATGTTGAACAACTCACTTCAGCACCCGAAGCAACGGACAGCTTCCTCCTTGGAAGGAGAAAGCATCAGAGTTGCATGAAGTGCAATGTAGACCGCAACCCTGTGACAATAGGGGTGCTGAAGTGCAGTGTTTGGCATAATTGAGGTTTCAGAATGCAGAATGCCGAATTTATACACAAACAATAGAGAGAATACCTGTTTCATTTAAAAGCTGAAACATGATTGGTCGCTCTGGGCAAGCACACTATTTTTGCTACAATTTACCTTGCATTTGTCTTAATCAATGAAGCAACCAAAAGTAAAAAAAATAAAAAATAAAATGGCAAATAGGTCTAAAAAAACCATTTCTAGTACATTGGAAGCAGTGGCGGCGCTACACTGGGGGTTACCCAGGCTTAAGCCCCAGCTGAAAAGCGGTCAGCCCCCTTTAAAGCCCCCCCGGCAGGGTTGCCAAGCAGCAGGTAGGGTGGCAGCAGATAGAGAAGCGAGAGCTGTGGGGAAGGGGGATGTCTCCCCCCCTTCCCTCACCTTGGGGCTCCCCTTCTCTCCCTCGCTCCCCCCTCTAGAAATGAGCGGCGGGCCGGCGGCAGAAGACTTCCTTTCTTCTCTGGGAAGAGAGGAAGTCTTCTGCCGCCGCTGCCAGCTGCTCATTCCAGAGATGGGAGCGAGAGAGGGGGAGCCCCAAGGTGAGGGGGGGGAGACTTCCTTACCGGCCACCGCTGTCCCCACGGCTCCCTCCTTCCACCCATCCTGGGGACATCAATACACCTGGCTATACTGGGGACATGGTAAGTCCTTCTACCTACCTATACTGGGGACAACTATACACTTGGCTACATGAAACGCTGTCTGTCATTACGTGGATTTACAGGTGAAAGGCTGTCTGTCATTACATGCATTTACAGGTGAAAGGCTGTCTCTAATTACATGCATTTACAGGTAAAAGGCTGTCTGTCATTACGTACATTTACAGGTGAAAGGCTGTCTGTCATTACAAGCATTTACAGGTAAAAGGCTGTCTGTCATTACGTACATTTACAGGTGAAAGGCTGTCTGTCATTACAAGCATTTACAGGTGAAAGGCTGTCTGTCATTACGTACATTTACAGGTGAAAGGCTGTCTGTCAATACATGCACTTACAGGTGAAAGGCTGTCTCTAATTACATGCATTTACAGGTGAAATGCTGTCTGTCATTACGTGCATTTACTGGGGAAACGCGGCCTCTTATGTGCATTTAGTGGTGAAACGCTGTCTCTCATTACAAGCATTTACTGGTGAAACGCTGTCTCTCATTACATGCATTTACTGGGGTAACGCGGTCTGTCATTATGTGCATTTACAGGTGAAAGACTGTCTGTCATTACGTGCATTTACTGGGGAAACACTGTCTGTCATTACGTGCATTTACTGGGGAAATGCTGTCTCTTATGTGCATTTAGTGGTGAAACACTGTCTCTCATTACAAGCATTTACTGGTGAAACGCTGTCTCTCATTATGTGCATTTACTGGGGAAAGGTTGTCTGTCATTACGTGCATTTACTGGGGAAACGATATCTCTCATTACGTGCATTTACTGGGGAAATGCTGTCTTTCATTACGTGCATTTACTAGGGAAATGCTGTCTGTCATTGCGTGTATTTACTGCGGAAACGCTGTCTGTCATTACATGCATTTACTAAGGAAATGCTTTCTCTCATTACGTGCATTTACTGGGGAAATGCTGTCTGTCATTACTTGCATTTACTAAGGAAACGCTTTCTCTCATTACGTGCATTTACTGGGGAAACACTGTCTGTCATTACGTGCATTTACTGGGGAAACGCTTACTCTCACTACGTGCATTTATTGGGGAAACACTGTCTGTCATTACGTGCATTTACTAGGGAAACACTGTCTCTCACTACGTGCATTTACTGGGGAAACGCTGTCTGTCATTACGTGCATTTAGTAGGGGACCGATGTCTCTCATTACGTGCATTTACTAGGGAAACGCTGTCTCTCATTACGTGCATTTACTGGGGAAAGGCTGTCTGCCATTATGTGAATTTACTTCATAGTTTTTTATGTAACTACATTAGCTGGTACAACTACATTACAGTTAACCCCACTCACATGACGTCATGACCACGCCCATTTTCCACCGCAGAGCGCTTCGCGCAACACAAATTTCCCCTGTGAGCTCAAAAATCTGAAGCTGGAGCTGCCGCTGATTGGATGGCAAAACAGGGAGTGCTATGAGCCACTAGTAAGTAAGTAATCCTCCCTCATCCCTCTATAGTAATCACTATACTGCTGTGAATATCACTGGTGATAGGATCTATGACAGTGGATTAGATCCACCAATCTGCTTCTGTGTCTGAAAACTGACCCTCCTCTTTAAAGTGGACCTGAACTTTTGCACAGGACAAAAGGAAATCACAGAGAAATGCATCCTGTATGAATTTAGAGAGTTTAGCCTGTCTAATTCCCCCTCATAAGTGACTAATCACAGTGTAATTTAATCTCTCAGCTGTGCCAGCTGGCTGCCCTCGGCAGAGAAGCTAATTTGTAAATAAAGGATGTTAACTCTACGTCTGCTTCCATGAAAGCAGGAAGAAGACACACTGCAGATTTATTGAAAGTTTTCTATCAGCTGTAGCAAATAAATGTTTTTCTTTTAGGCTGTTTTCACAGTAGGACGTTGCTGTTGATGCATCGTTAAGGTCGCACACCGCGGCTGTAACGCTACGCATATACACTTTCACAGTGCGACGTTAAAGTCGCACGTTAGAAAATGTATTTACTATGGAACGAAAACGGCGCATGCAGGACATTTAAAAAAAAAAAAAATATATATATATATATATATATATATATATATTACTGAGCATGTGCAACACAAGTAACGCAGCATATTCATTGCTAAATGCACAGCATGCAGCACTTTCTACTAACACTATACGTTACACACTAACGCAACGTGTGCACTGTGAATGTCGCACAGACTTCGCATTGCTGTGCGTTACTCTGCGTTAAAATGTTTTATATGTGTGACTTAAACGTTGCACTGTGAAAGAGACCTTAATGTTAATATAATGGTTAATATAATGTTGCATATCTTTTAGAGCAGAAAGAAAGTTCTGAGTTCAAGTTCTGCTTTAAAGGCAACATCAGGCTAAAAACATAAAATCAGCTTCACTCACCTGGGACTTTCTCCAGCCCCTTGCAGCCGACTGTCCTATGCTGATCGCTCCACTCTCTGCCGCCGCCCCGGGCTCCCCGCACACTGCTCAGGCCGACCTCAAGGTTGTCCTTACTGCACCTGCGTGAAGCGCTGCTGTCAATCATGGCCACGTTGTTCGCGGCGTACTGCGCAGGCACAGAACTACTGCCCCTGCGGTGAGTTCCTCTGATACATGGGAAAGTCTCCTGTTGTATTCGCGAAAGGTGAATATTTAATCGCTTGTGTTAATATATTTTATTCACTGTCAAGACAGCAATTGGAAGCTACCATTGCTGAGATACTTCTGAGATTCGCCCATTCCCCAGGTGTCCATCTGACCAACCACAATACCAGTTCTAGTTGTGCAAAGAAACAAAGAAAAAAGTTTGAAATGACTCACCAAAGAAATATGTTACAGGTTGGAGATGTCATAAAGGTGATCTTTGGCTTGCTCACACTTAGGTCTGTTCCATCTGCCGCACCTCTACAACCGAGCTTCTCCCAGGTTCCACCTGTCCATCCCTGAAGAGCTCTTCCATGCTTTGCAGCCCCCTGTGGCTGCACAGGCTGTGCAACCAATATGTTCTACCTGACAACACTCTTCCATGCACCAGTCCTAGTGTGTTCTGCTGCATTTTGTGTTTTACATTTGATTCTTTTCTTTCTATGTGTTTCTAAAGCAACTGTCCCCCCCCCCAAAAAAAAAAAAATTAAATGTTTTTGAGAAGCAGCACTAATAACACTAGGAATTATTTTGAAAACAAATACTCGTTATTTTGGCACACCTGGCACAATACATTGACATGCCTTTGAAGCTTAGATCAGCATCCTGATGCTGTAGTCTCAGCTTTGGCACACAACAACCATCTTTGCAGGATGCACACCGATTTTATAATAACAATGGGCTTACTTAATAGGTAGGCCTGTTTGAAAAAATGTCTTTTTAACATGCTCTCAGCATCCATTACCATCAGCGCCATCTGTATTCAGCAGATGTTTGGCTATCGCAGGATTATCCACTAAGATTTGTCTAGTAGCACTTTTGAGCACAAATCAAATTCCAAGGCAAGAGAAATATTTTAAGTTCCCTGCGGTTCTTACCGTGAAGCACAGCAGCAACCATTTTGTTCATTGACCTGAAAGTCTTAACTAGACATGGAAGACTGTATGATGTACACCAGAACTCAGTCATCTCACATCACACTCTTGGGGCCGGAGGAGCGAAAAAATCACCTTCTACTGCAGAGTAAATGGGGAAGTGAAGAGGTTCAGCGATTCTAGATAAACAATGGAAAATAAAAATTGGAGAAATTGAGTTTGGGCAAGCAGAGAGTGCTACCTAGGCAAAGATGTTAACATAAATTAACCCTTTAGTTCATTGGTTTGGGTATTTCAGCCACACCCACCAATAACCAGTGATTAGCAAAAATATGGATTTTTTTTTTTGCATTAATTTTTGCAAAAATAATGTAATATACTACTTTTAAGCGAAAATGCCATTGAAAATCATTTCATAATATTTGTGTAATTTTTCAAATTTTTCACGAATTTCCACGCTAACGTAAAACCCTTCTAACACAATTCACAAATTTTCCCTGTAAAAATAACGATTTCTTATGTTTTTTGTAAATTTTTGCAATGGAAAGAAAAATGTGTTTATTTTGACCAGATTTTGAAAATATAATGTATTTCCTTGAAAATGTTGTTGAAATCAAAAGTGAAATCAAGAAATGACTTTCATTCAGAAGCAAACATTTCTAATTACTAAAAGGGACACATAATCAGGCATAACCACACTACCGAATTCTGCCGATTACCGATTCAGTGGATTTCTGATTTCCAATTTCTGAGAAGGCTTTTTATGGTCATTTTTTGCATTCTCTGATTGGCCAAATACTTCTAAGTTCACTTTGCGTTCTCTAATTGGTCCAATGCTTCCGAGTTCTGTGATTAGGCTAAAATTACAGAGTTGCAGTATTTCCGCAGATGTTTGATTTCCGATTTCTGAGAAGACATGGTGGCTGGCTAATGTAATGGTTAAGCTCTCTGCCTCTGACACAAGTCCTGGATTCAAATCTTGTCTCTTCTTGTTCAGTAATCCAGCACCTATTCAGTAAGGAGTCCTTCGGCTAGACTCTCTAACACTTCTACTGCATACTGGGCGCGCCCTAGTGGCTGCTGCTCAAGCGCTTTGAGTCCACCAGGAGAAAAGCTCAATATACCGGTAAATGTTATTTGTCTTAGAGTCTTTATTTGGTAATTTTTTGTGTTGTCTGATTGGCCAAATACTAAGTTGACTCTGCATTCTCCGATTGGTCCAATACTTCTGAGTTCTGCTAAAATGACAAAGTTGTGGTAATGCAGTATTGCGGGTAATTTGATTCCATTTTCTAAGTTCCGTTTGGAAATGCCAATTTCCCATCGGAAATGTGGAAATTTCAATTCTGCAAAATCCAAATGAGTATCCCTAAATTAGAGCAACGGCACATAACACTGAGCGACAAAGGTGAGAAGGAGAACGTCATTACGGGATACACTTAATAAAATATTTAATGATCTCCTGACATCTTTTGGGCACTATAAAAGTATCCTCTAAGTCTACATACTTAAAAGTGAATTATTAGAAATGGCTTGAAGGGCCGGATTTACCATGAGGCACTGTAGGCACGTGTCTACAGGCGCCTGATGATGGAAAGACGGCTCACTCACCTCCCAGAATGCATCTCTCCTTCCCTGTGCAGAGTCCTGATGCGAGTGTAAATGAGAGGGTACTCACCCAGGTCTCAGCGTTCCACTGACAAGATCTCCCTTCAGGGAACCAATAGCTACTTAATACTAAGTCTCCTTTAGCTACCTAATACTTGAGGGCACCTCTAGCTACTTAATATTGAGGATACGTCTGGCTACCTTATACTTAAGGGCACCTGTAGCTACCTATGACTGGTAAAGGAAAAGTGACAGCTGGGACGGGCAGCACACTTGCGGCACAGTTCAGTGGGGGTTTGTAGGTTCGTGGAGGGGAAGTCTAAGAAGCCAGGACATCTGTGCCTGTAGGTAGAGTTGGGCCGAACCTCCGATTTTAGGTTCGCGAACCTGGTTCGCGAACTTCCGCGGAAGGTTCGGTTCTCGTTAAAGTTCGCGAACCGCAATAGACTTCAATGGGGATGCGAACTTTGAAAAAAAAAAAAAATTATGCTGGCCACAAAAGTGATGGAAAAGATGTTTCAAGGGGGCTAACACCAGGAAGGGGGGCATGGCGGAGTGGGATACATGCCAAAAGTCCCGGGGAAAAATCTGGATTTGACGCAAAGCAGCGTTTTAAGGGCAGAAATCACATTGAATGCTAAATGACAGGCCTAAAGTGCTTTCAAACATCTTGCATGTGTATACATCAATCAGGTAGTGTAATTAAGGTACTGCTTCACACCGACACACCAAACTCACCGTGTAACGCACCGCAAACAGCTGTTTGTGTAGTGACGGCCGTGATGGACTGGTGCGCACCATGGTGAGAGTGCAGGTTTTGGTGGCTTTACAGCCCATATGGTCGCCTGGCTGATGTAGCTGAATGACAGAACAGTGACTGTCCAGCTGATCAAATTTGGTCTGACCACAATGAGGCAACGATCTTATTATCGTGGGTGTGCCCCCCGAGACACTCATCTAGGCGCCGGTCATTGCTTCATTGTGATACGCAAGCCCCTTCACCACGGCAAGGTAATGATCACGAAGGGGAATGGGCGCATGTACATGCCTTTTCTTTTGTTGTTGCAGCTGCCCGCAGTGCAGCCAGAAAAATTAAGCAGTCATGTACACGCACCAGAAAAATTATTACAGCGGCCGCTGCTAGCAGCGGCCTAAAAAATTCAGCAATCCGCCTGGAGTCCCGGACCCTGTTGGTGGTGGCGGAGAAGGTAGTCAAGCGGCCTGCAGGCAGACATGCTGTATGGAGGGACTGGGAGCGACTTAGTCTTCTTGGGGCAGGCCAGGCAGCCAGTCACACGGCGTACAGGCAGAGATGCTGTGTGTGCGGGGACTGACTTAGTCTTGGGGCGGGCAGCAGCCCTCCGGGATCCATGCCTCATTCATTTTGATAAAGGTGAGGTACTTAACACTTTTGTGACTTAGGCGACTTCTCTTCTCTGTGACAATGCCTCCAGCTGCGCTGAAGGTCCTTTCTGACAGGACGCTTGCGGCAGGGCAGGAGAGAAGTTGGATGGCAAATTGGGACAGCTCTGGCCACAGGTCAAGCCTGCGCACCCAGTAGTTCAAGGGTTCCTCATCGCTGTTCACAGCAGTGTCTACATCCACACTTAAGGCCAGGTAGTCGGCTACCTGCCGTTCCAGGCGTTGGTGGAGGGTGGATCCGGAAGGGCTACGGCGAGGCGTTGGACTAAAGAACGTCCGCATGTCCGACATCACCATGAGATCGCTGGAGCATCCTGTCTTTGACTGCGTGGACACGGGAGGAGGATTAGTGGCAGTGGTACCTTGCTGGCGTTGTGCCGTCACATCACCCTTAAAGGCATTGTAAAGCATAGTTGACAGCTGGTTCTGCATGTGCTGCATCCTTTCCACCTTCCGGTGAGTTGGTAACAGGTCCGCCACTTTGTGCCTGTACCAAGGGTCTAGTAGTGTGGCCACCCAGTACAGCTCATTCCCCTTGAGGTTTTTTATACGGGGGTCCCTCAACAGGCAGGACAGCATAAAAGACGACATCTGCACAAAGTCGGATCCAGTACCCTCCATCTCCTCTTGCTCTTCCTCAGTGACGTCAGGTAAGTCAACCTCCTCCCCCCAGCCGCGAACAATACCACGGGAAGGTTGAGCAGCACAAGCCCCTTGCGATGCCTGCTGAGGTTGTTCTCCTGCCGCTGTCCCCTCCTCCTCCTCCTCCTCCCCCCCCAAAGAAACACCTTGCTCATCATCCTCTGAGTCTGACTCGTCTTCTGCACACGACTTCTCTTCTTCCTCCTCCTCCCCCCTCTGTGCTGCCGCAGGTGTTGAGGAAACAGCTGGGTCTGATGAAAATTGGTCCCATGCCTGTTCCTGCCGTAACGGTTCCTGGTCACGCTCATTCACAGCTTCATCCGCCACTCTACGCACAGCACGCTCCAAGAAGTAAGCGTAGGGAATTAAGTCGCTGATGGTGCCCTCACTGCGGCTCACCAGGTTGGTCACCTCCTCAAACGGCCGCATGAGCCTGCATGCATTTTCCATCAGTGTCCAGTTGTCGGGCCAGAACATCCCCATCTTCCCAGACTGTTTCATTCTACTGTAGTTGTAGAGGTAGTGGGTCACGGCTTTCTTCTGTTCTAGCAGGCGGGAGAACATGAGCAGGGTCGAGTTCCAGCGAGTCGGGCTATCGCAAATGAGGCGTCTCACCGGCATGTTGTTTTTGCGCTGAATTTCCACAAAGCGTGCCATGGCGGTGTAAGACCGCCTCAAATGCCCACAGAACTTCCTGGCCTGCTTCAGGACATTCGCTAAGCCAGGGTACTTTGCCACAAATCTTTGAACCACTAGATTCATGACATGTGCCATGCAGGGTATGTGTGTCAGCTTCCCCATATGCAAAGCGGCAAGCAGATTGCTGCCGTTGTCGCACACCACGTTGCCTATCTCCAGGTGGTGCGGGGTCAGCCACTCATCCACCTGTTTCTTAAGAGCAGCCAGGAGAGCTGCTCCAGTGTGACTCTCCGCTTTGAGACAAGACATGTCTAAGATGGCGTGACACCGTCTTACCTGGCATGCAGCATAGGCCCTGCGGAGCTGGGGCTGTGTAGCTGGAGAGGAGAACTGCCACTCAGCCAAGGAGGAGGAGGACAGCGAAGAGCATGTAGCAGGAGGAGAGGAGGTGGCAGGAGGCCTGCCTGCAAGCCGTGGAGGTGTCACAATTTGGTCCGCTGCGCCCTGCTTGCCATCGTTCACCACCAGGTTCACCCAATGGGCTGTGTAGGTAATGTAGCGGCCCTGCCCGTGCATGGCAGACCAGGCATCCGTGGTCAGGTGTACCCTTGACCCAACGCTCCTCGCAAGAGATGACACCACTTGCCTCTCAACTTCACGGTGCAGTTGGGGTATGGCCTTTCTCGAAAAATAAGTGCGGCCTGGCATCTTCCACTGCGGTGTTCCGATGGCCACAAATATACGGAAGGCCTCAGAGTCCACCAGCCGGTATGGTAACAGCTGCCGAGCTAACAGTTCCGCCACGCCAGCTGTCAGACGCCGGGCAAGGGGGTGACTGGCCGAAATTGGCTTCTTCCGCTCAAACATTTCCTTCACGGACACCTGACTGCTGCTGTGGGCAGAGGAGCAGGAACCGCTCAAGGGCAGAGGCGGAGTGGAGGAGGGTGCCTGTGAAGGTGGAAGGGAGAAAGCGGCAGAAGCAGATAATGCACCTTATGCAGGAGGAAGAGGAGAAGGAGGGTGGCTTTGCTTTTGTGTGCTGCTGCTGCTTTTGCTCAGGTGGCCATCCCATTGCTGTTTGTGCCTTTTCTCCAGGTGCCTTCGTAAGGCACTTGTCCCTACGTGAGTGTTGGCCTTTCCACGGCTCAATTTTTGTTGGCAGAGCAAACAGATGGCTTTGGTCCGATCTGAGGCACACACATTAAAAAATTTCCACACCGCTGAGCCACCCTGGGATGTGGGCACTATGGGGACCGTCACCTCAGCAGCTGATGCTGAAGGGCAAGTTGGCTGGCTGTACATAGGTGGCGATACATGGTGCCGGACTCTGCCACCAGCTGTTTCTGACGAAGAGCTGCCCCAGCTTCTTTCAGCAACTTCTCTCCTCCTACTACTCTCTGACTCCACCTCTGAACTGTCCCCCTCTTCATCTCCTCTATTGGGAACATACAGAGGATCCCTATCATCGTCATCATCGTAATCATCCTGCCCAGCTTCGCTTGCCTCAGACAAATCCAAACATGCACCATCAGTAGGTCCTTCATCCTCCTTACACGTTACATCCATAGTGTTGCCGGGTAACTCAAATATATGAGCTGGTGAAAATTCATCTGGCTGTAACAACAATGGCTGTGCATCAGTGATTTCAACACTAAATAATTCTTGCGAAGTGTCAAATGCAGCGGAAGTGGTGCTAGTAGTAGCGCTGGTGGCTGAGCAAGATGAGGTGTTCTGTGTCGCTAAATACTCAACCACGTCCTGACAATCTTGGGAGGTGATGGGACGTGCCTTCTTCCGAGCACTGTACTGTGGGCCAGGTCCACACGAAATTACATTTACACGACCTCGCGCAGATCTGCCGGGTGGCCTTCCTCTGGCTCTGGCACTACCTCTTCCTCTACCTGTTCTGTCCATATCGGGTATGCACGGAGTGGTATATCACACTGCGTGCACTCACGTAGGTAGGTGGGTTCACTTAACTGCACAGGTATGCGCACTGATGCGGTGGGTTCACTGAACAGAACAGGTATACAGTGGCGGGTTCACAGAACAGGTATGCAGTGGCAGGTTCACTGAACACAACAGGTATGCAGTGGCAGGTTCACTGAACACAACAGGTATGCAGTGGCGGGTTCACTGAACAGGTATACAGTGGCGGGTTCACTGAACAGAACAGGTATGCAGTGGCGGGTTCACTAAACAGAACAGGTATACAGTGGCGGGTTTACTAAACAGAACAGGTATACAGTGGCGGGTTCACAGAACAGGTATGCAGTGGCAGGTTCACTGAACACAACAGGTATGCAGTGGCGGGTTCACTGAACAGGTATACAGTGGCGGGTCCACTGAACAGAACAGGTATGCAGTGGCGGGTTCACTAAACAGAACAGGTATACAGTGGCGGGTTCACTAAACAGAACAGGTATACAGTGGAGGGTTCACAGAACAGGTATGCAGTGGCAGGTTCACTGAACACAACAGGTATGCAGTGGCGGGTTCACTGAACACAACAGGTATGCAGTGGCGGGTTCACTGAACAGGTATACAGTGGCGGGTTCACTAAACAGAACAGGTATACAGTGGCGGGTTCACTAAACAGAACAGGTATACAGTGGCGGGTTCACAGAACAGGTATGCAGTGGTGGGTTCACAGCACAGGTATGCAGTGGTGGGTTCAATGAACAGGTATACAGTGGCGGGTCCACTGAACAGAACAGGTATGCAGTGGCGGGTTCACTGAACAGGTATACAGTGGCGGGTCCACTGAACAGAACAGGTATGCAGTGGCGGGTTCACTGAACAGGTATACAGTGGCGGGTCCACTGAACAGAACAGGTATGCAGTGGCGGGTTCAATGAACAGGTATACAGTGGCGGGTCCACTGAACAGAACAGGTATGCAGTGGCGGGTTCACTAAACAGAACAGGTATACAGTGGCGGGTCCACTGAACAGAACAGGTATACAGTGGCGGGTTCACAGAACAGGTATGCAGTGGCAGGTTCACTGAACACAACAGGTATGCAGTGGCGGGTTCACTGAACAGGTATACAGTGGCGGGTCCACTGAACAGAACAGGTATGCAGTGGCGGGTTCACTGAACAGGTATACAGTGGCGGGTCCACTGAACAGAACAGGTATACAGTGGCGGGTCCACTGAACAGAACAGGTATGCAGTGGCGGGTTCACGAAACAGAACAGGTATACAGTGGCGGGTTCACTAAACAGAACAGGTATACAGTGGCGGGTTCACTAAACAGAACAGGTATACAGTGGCGGGTTCACAGAACAGGTATGCAGTGGTGGGTTCACAGCACAGGTATGCAGTGGTGGGTTCAATGAACAGGTATACAGTGGCGGGTCCACTGAACAGAACAGGTATGCAGTGGCAGGTTCACTGAACAGGTATACAGTGGCGGGTCCACTGAACAGAACAGGTATGCAGTGGCGGGTTCACTGAACAGGTATGCAGTGGTGGGTTCACAGAACAGGTATGCAGTGGTGGGTTCACAGCACAGGTATGCAGTGGTGGGTTCAATGAACAGGTATGCAGTGGTGGGTCCACTGAACAGAACAGGTATGCAGTGGCAGGTTCACTGAACAGGTATGCAGTGGTGGGTTCACAGCACAGGTATGCAGTGGTGGGTTCACAGAACAGGTATGCAGCCAGACAGGAACAAGTTAAGCCTAACTAATCTTTCCCTGAGAGACAGTCTGCAGCAGCTCGCCCTACTCTCACTAACGCAGGCAGCACACGAGTGACCGTAATGGCCGCCGCTGCCTGCCTTATATAAGGGGGGGTGGGGCTCCAGGGGCTAGTGTAGCCTAATTGGCTACACTGGGCCTGCTGACTGTGATGTAGAGGGTCAAAGTTGACCCTCCATGTGCATTATGGGGCGAACCGAACTTCCGCAAAGGTTCGCCTGCGGGACGCGAACGCGAACCACTGAAGTTCGCATGGAACCGTTCGCAGGCGAACCGTTCGGCCCAACTCTACCTGTAGGCTCCTGAGAGGCAAATCCAGGCCTGCTTGTGGCCGTGAAACTTGCGTCAGGCTATTTTTGCATATGTGGATGTAATACATGAGAATGTGATCCCTCCCCCTTCCGTTTATTGGACTGCCCCACTCATTATTTTTGTAATATGTTTCTGTCATTAAAAGTTGCCTTTTAGGACTTTTTGACTTTTTTTTCCAACAAAAACCTCTTTGATGTGACCTTTGTAAAGGTAGTAAATTTCGTTCTTGTCTGTAATGGTAATATTACAAAAACCAGGTTAGCAGAAGCAACTGTAAAATATGTGTAAAATCGTGTATTATACCCTGTTGTGAGATGATAGTAAATTACTGTCAACTTGTAATTTATCAGCTAAACATTAAGTGTTTTTTTTTCCTATGAAAATGATTGGAATGTAGAAAAATGATGTGCATACGGTACATGGGCTGTCCTTGCTCTCCTCCATAATAATTCCTTGCAATTTGAATATGGAAATAACTAAACCTTTAATCATGTAAGACTGCGCTATTGTAAAGAGCTATAAAAGTGTCAGTAGCCAGAAGGGAAACTAATGGACTACTTCCAGGACTATTCCCCATTGCTGCACACCAAAAGGAGATGAAACCAAGGAGGAACAGATGGATAGGAAAATAAAGTGAAGGAACATGTGCAACTTGTAGTGACTTTGTATTGATAAAGGGGTAGCTCTAAAGACTATCAAAGAAACGAAATGTAGTGCACTGCTTTCAGCACTATTGCTATGGCCAGGTCAAAATCTAAAAATAATCTCTAAGCCTATATTTGAAATTAAACATAAAGTAGAACTTCGCTCATAGTCTCTATAGGATGGTTTGAGTCAAGCAGCAGGATGGATTTACCATAAGGCACTGCAGGCATGTGTCTACACAGGTGCCTGATGATGGAAAGGCGCTCACTGCCCTCCCTGAGTGCCTCCCTCCTTCCCTATACAGTCCTGAGCCGCGTGTAACTGAGTGGTTACTCACCCTGCTCTCAGCATTCCCCTGATGAGATCTCCCTTCAGTCGGGGCACCTCTAGCTACTAAATACCTCTGGCTACCTAATGCTAAGGGACACCTGTAGCTACCTATCTATGATGGACAAGGGAAGTAAAGTGACAGCTGGGGCAGCCAGCTGCAGTTTGGTAAGGATTTGTACGTTCTTGGAGGAAGAAGTCTAGGGTACCAGGACATCTTTGCCTATAGGCTCCTGTGATGTAAATCCAGGCCTGTGTGGAAGTATGTTGTACTGTAGTATGAGTTATACTTTTTTCCAGTGAAAGCTGTTAACAGATTGTTGTACACCAGGCATGGGCAAACTTGGCCCTCCAGCTGTTAAGGAACTACAAGTCCCACAATGCATTTGCCTTTGAGTCATGACTGTGGCTGTAGGACTCCTGCAATGCATTGTGGGACTGTTCCTTAACAGCTGGAGGGCCAAGTTTGCGCATGCCTGTTGTACACCAATTTTTAAGTTTGTATTCCACCTCAAGCTCTTTGTTGATATAATCTTCTACAGACGCCTACACAAGTCCATTATTAGTTGAGTTAGATCTGCAGACATTTGATCTGCATCAGACAATGGGCAGCTGAAAAGTACAGTAATATGGTAGCAGCTTGTGCTTAGGTAAGTATGGGGTGTATTTACTAATGGAGATGGATTGAAATGCCGATTTCCGATTCTGCAGTTATTCCGATTTCTGCCAATGCGAAATCTGATCCTGTGGATTTCCGTTTTCCATTTTTTATTTCTGAAGAGTCTTTTTTGGTCATTTTTTGCATTCTCTAATTGGCCAAATACTTCCGAGTTGACGCTGCATTCTCTGATTGGTCCAATGCTTCTGAGTTTTTGTGATTGGGTTTGATTGTGCTAAAATTACCGAGTTGTGGTAATGCAGTATTTCCACAGAAATCAAATTTCCAATCGAAATTGCGGAAATTTCATTTGCATGAAATCCGAATGAGCATCACAAGTTATTAAATGTTGGCAAGTAGCATAGTGCATGGTACTCTGGTAATGTATGTGTGACCTAGGTAACGCGGGCTGTACTAATGCAGCTACCTGACTGTTGGAAGTACCAGTTAGATTGTTGTGTGCGCTCCCAGTGCATGACAGTTTTACTGTCAGTTAATGAATACTGCCCAATAACTCGAATACCCCCGCTCATCTGCATCTCTACTTACCTTACCCAATGGCACTGCAGCCCTTGGAGGCCCGTGGTAGCAGGAAAAAGGGTGCCGGCAGCTAATGGATGAAAAGGGCACCGCCATGGGGGTGGGTGGTGGGCGGGGGTTTTTAGGTTTTGGCATCACCAGGGAAGGGTTCTGTGTGAGAGTAGGGTTAGGTTAAGCTCTATTGTTGAATTGCGTAACAATTTTTTATGTTAATATACTTGTGTTTTTATCTCTCGTCTGTTTTAAAACGATATTTATCGTTAACCAATTTATTATCCACTGGCGCTAATTGGTTATCCAGCAGCACCCTTTTTCCTGGCGCACTTTTTTTTTTATGCACCTAGGCTGCTGTCTCATTAGCAATGCCACCTGACTGTTCTATGTCTTGTGCCGTATTTCACCATCCTCTAACTTTCCTTAGATCAGCCTCCTCTTCCTCCACGCAGCTTTTTTGCTCACCCAACAACATGTCTCCTACCTTGTGCATCGCTGTTTTATTGACGCCAACGACAACGCATTTTGATTTTGTGAAATTTGAAAGATTGTTTTTTTTTGTTTTTTTTTTTTAAAGTTTACATTTTCCCTCAAATGTACAAGAAAAAAAATAGATGATTTTAAAATAGCAACTGTAGCGAAAAAGGGTAAAAAAAAAAAGAAAGTCATATACAGTAAAACCTTGGATGAAGAGTAGGTTTAACCACTTCAGCCTTCAGTGTCGTTTCACCTTATGCATCCAAGCAACTTTCACCTCCCATTAATTCGACAATAACTTCATCACTACTTATCACAGTTAATTGATCTATATCTTGTCTTTTCCGCCACCAATTAGGCTTTCTTTGGGTGGTACATTTTGCTAAGGATTATTTTTTTCAAAATGCATTTTAACAGGAAAGTTAAGAACAAAAATGGAAAAAAAATCATTATTTCTTAGTTTTCAGCCATTGTAGCTTTAAAATAATACATGCTACCATAATTAAAACCCACATATTTTATTTGCCCATTTTTCCCAGTTCTTACACTATTTAAATTATGTCCCTATAACAATGTACGGCGTCAATTTTTTATTTGGAAATAAAGGTGCATTTTTTTCAATTTGCGTCAATCCCCATTTACAAGCTTATAATTTTAAAAATTATAGTTATACACTCTCTTGACATACATATTAAAAACGTTCAGACCATTAGGTAACTATTTACGTTTGTTTGTTTTTTTAATTGTATTTTTTTTTTTTTTTGTTAATCCGTCCAGATAGACCTAAGTGGTTAAGAGCGCTTTGCAATACAAGCTAATTTTTTTGTGAAATTTTGACTTAATATACAAGCAACATCTAGGAATACAAGCAAAAAAAAGTATACAAGTGTCGCGTCATCACAACTGAGCCGATGGTTCTTCTCCCTTTGAAGCTCCAGGATTTAATCTGGGAGTAAAGACTGTGCAAAATCACATTTCCATAAAATCCCCAAAAGTAGGCAAAAGTAACTGTCAATGGATAAGTTCCTTGTTAAAGCTACACAAAAAAAAGTTGGGTGTGAGCCAAAAGATAGCAATGATTCTGTTAGTTATAGTAAAAGTCTTGTATAAAATGTTTATACTATACTATTTTACTATAAGGGTTTTTGGACTGTGGAACGAATCAACTGGATTTCCATTAATTCTTATTGGTACACTAAGATATAAGAGTGCTTTGGATTACAAGCATGCTTCCAGAACTAATTATGCTTGCAAACAAAGGATCCACTGTATTGCAAAGTCAGTAAGTTAAAAAAAAATAATATTTGCCATGTAATTCGTTCATGTTGTTTGATCCTTAAAGAGAACCTGAACTGAAAATAAAAAGTAAAAATAACCATACATAGGTCATATTTACCTCCTGTGTAGTCTACTACTCACTGGCATAACAATAGGCCCTGCAGCCCCTGCTCCCGCGGGGGGGCCTGCCCCCCCCCCCCCTGGGGCCCGCTCTGGGCCGTTTTGTGGGGGCTGGAGGGGTGGCAGCATGAGGGGAAAGCCTTGGCCACAGTCGGCGGGGAGAGGGGAAGTTCCAGGGGCGTAGGGCCCACGGTCGCAGCGGTCGCACGTGCGACGGGGCCCCGAGCTGGAGGGGCCCCGTGCGTTCCCCAACCACACGCTTTCTTTCCTCCCCTAAATCCCCGATCTGTCCGGGTAATGCACAGTCCTGTCTGCTTTGTGTCTGAGCCTCTGTATTTACATGTGACAGTGCAGAGGCTGTGACTTACGGTATTCAGAAGTCCCCGCTGCTGCTCTCTTCTTCCAGCTTGAATCGGCGTATCTGCTGAGCAACTCTGCCCCTCTCTTCAGTGGCATAGTGGAGGGGAGGGGCGGAGTTGCTCAGCAAACGCGGACGATTCAAGCTGGAAAAAGAGAGCAGCAGCACAGGGACTTCTGTATACCGTAAGTCACAGCCTGCACTGTCACATGTAAATACAGAGGCTCAGACACAAAGCAGACAGGACTGTGCTTTACCCGGACAGATCGGGGATTTGGGGGAGGAAAGAAAGTGTGTGGCTGGGGAATGCAGCTGGACACATAAAAGCTGGCAGGACTGTGCTGTGTCACAGCCACAGGTGTCAATTGAGGGGCCGTGCACCGTGCACATAATGATATAGGCTAGGCTGATTGCAGTCCTTTGTTTTCTTTTGTTTTTAAGTCTGCCGAGTGTTATTTTGTGTTTGCTCTTCAGTCTTTGCTCTTTACAGGCTGCATATGCGAGCAGCATAGCATTTCTCTGTACATTGCTGCTGAATGTAATGATACCCTCTTCAATATGCCATGAAACTCTCAGAACAAACCAACATTTCATGCAAAATTATAAAGTGTGCTTTAGATCAAGTCTGTCAATGATCACTTTCAGTCTGAAGTCATGTGGGTGCATATTTATTTATATTTCTTCTCAGAGCTTTAGCCATTTTATGACATCGCCATTTTGTATATTGCATACCATAGTCATAGTCTAATGTCCTACCGTATTATTATTATGTATTTATATAGCACTGACATCTTCTGCAGCACTTTACAGAGTACATAGTCATGTCACTGACTGTCCTTAGAGGAGCTCACACTCTAATCCTACCATAGTCATAGTCTAATGTCCTACCATATTATTATTATGTATTTATATAGCACTGACATCTTCTGCAGCACTTTACAGAGTACATAGTCATGTCACTGACTGTCCTCAGAGGAGCTCACACTCTAATCCTACCATAGTCATAGTCTAATGTCCTACCATATTATTATTATGTATTTATATAGCACTGACATCTTCTGCAGCACTTTACAGAGTACAGAGTCATGTCACTGACAGTCCTCAGAGGAGCTCACACTCTAATCCTACCATAGCCATAGTCTAATGTCCAACCGTATTATTATTGTGTATTTATATAGCACTGACATCTTCTGCAGCACTTTACAGAGTACAGAGTCATGTCACTGACTGTGAATTAATAGGAATTATCATCCTGTATGTCTTTGAGGATTGTATTCGCTTGTTGGGGGTGAGTTTGACAAACTAGGTTGCAAGAAAATTGGCCCAAACTGGGGGTGTGGGGGGCCCAGGTCCAAATTCTGCATCGGGGCCCAGAAGACTCCAGCTACGCCACTGGGAAGTTCCCCCCCCTCTCCCTCACCTTGGGGCTCTCCCCTCTGCGCTCCCCTCCTGCTAGTTATAGTGTGGGCAGCGGGCAGCGGCGGGCAGATACATACCTTCCGTGCGTTCCACCGCATACTCCTCGCTCTATCGGCTGATGTCACTTCCGGATTTTCAATAATTTTCTTCGCTTCTGGTTCCCTTTAATAAGCCTGCATGTAATCATCTTTACTACTGGCAGACATGAAAAAAACTAGACAGCACCAACTACCATTATCTATAACCACAACCCCTAACAATGCGATAGGCTAAAAGGTTGTTTTTTGTTTTGTTTTTTAAATATATGTATATATGCACAGAGGAAGATACTGGATGTTTGGCAGTTGGAAACAGCTGTTATTTCCAACAATTCAACAAGGTTCACAGACTTGAGACTGTCAGTACCTTCGTCCTGACATCACACTGTGGGGGGGGGGGGGGGGTCCCCATATCAGCCATCAGCCTGTTGATCTGTTTGCAAAAAGGTAAAGATTTCTAATTGGAAAAAGGATATCAGCTGCTGATTGGGGTGAAGTTCAATCCTGGGTTAGAGTTCCTCTTTAAATCTTTACTTATGGACATACTGTACTTCAAAGTCTCCTGGTAGCTGAAGTATATAAATTATTATAGTTTTCCATCACTAAAAGTTGTGCATATCTATTATTATGACTTTATTATAATATGCTGGCTTTTGCGACCTCAATTATTGTGCTTCTGTGGTGAATTAGAAGAATTGATCTGCGTGAAACACATAATATCATGATTGAGTTCTGAGCAGAATCTGGGGACTTGATGTCACAGGTTGATTCTAACACGGCTTCTGTCACATTCTGAGCACATTTTACTTGCTACATTAGTGTGGATCAGGCAGGATTCGCCTGTAATTTATCACGCTGTATGCCTGCTGCTGGTCATTTTTTATGCTGTAAATCATGTTTGTTTGTAAGGAATGATTATAAACACACAGGCTATTACTTTTCCTATGCACTTTTAATTACAGGAGAAAACGGCATTATGCATTATTTAATACCTTGAAAGCCCCTGTGTTTTCTTTTTTTGTGTGTGCACAAAGCTTATTTCATGTGAATTAAAGAGGATTAATGTCATATCTTAGAAGGCGAGGAAGGTGATATTGGCCTAAATAAATATCTGTGATTTAATTTAGAAGAACTACAGGTGACCAGTGAGCGAGAGCGATTTGATGATGGACAGGGCTGGATTTCGGGAAAGGCCACAAAGGCCCAGACCTTGGGCGGCTGCAGGCCAAGGAGCATCTGGAGGGATTACTACATATGAAAGAGGAGGGTGAGAATGGCGAGTAATACCTGAAAAGGGAAACTGATGCTAAAGGGAATTGTTCATGAAAGAGAGGGGCTGCAGTCCATGGATGATATACATGGAAGAGGGGGCTTCACATAGAATGGGAGGTTGGCTCTGTCACAAGAAAGTGGAGTCACAACATACTTGGCCTAGTGGCACAGAGATAATAAATCCGGCTTTGATGATGATGGATGTAAGGAGAGATGGATGAATGAATGAAAAACTGAACAATGGTCAGTCAACCAAGACTCAGCTTTGTGGACTTCTGGAACCAGCAGTGGATTTTTGGACGGATCACAATTGTTTTGGGTGGCAAACGCATCCTGACTCTACTTCGCTTTGAGCTATGTGCAAATATTAGACTTAGCTGTAGATTGTGGTAATTTTTTAGTGGCAGGGTTCTGTTTGTACAGATGCACCTCAATGTTGGTCACTTCAACTTATGTATCCTGCCCCAAACTTTGGCTGATAACTATCACATTCTCTTACAGGTTCTACAAATAATATGCTTCATCATTCGTAGGACAGTAGAAGTAGAACTTAAAAGGGTCCAAAACCCGTCTTTTTGTCAACACGAAGACTCACTATAGTGGGTGCCCTTTTGAACAGAATGCATGGTTGTTAAGGTCAGGTGTGGGGAAGGTTAAGGTTAGGTGTTGGGAAGGGGTATTAAGATTAGGTGCTGTCGGGGGGTTAAGGTTAGTTGCCCACCGGGGGGTGGGGTGGTGGGGTAAGGTTATGAACCCACCAGTATTGTCAAGGTTAGGTGTGGGGAAGGTTAAGGTTAGCTGCTGTGGAGAGTTAAGATTAGATGGCATGGGGGAAGGGGTGTTAAGGTTAGTGCCCACCAGGGGTGGAGTTAAGGTTAGATGCCCACCAGGCGTGGAGTTAAGGTTCTGTGTGAGAGTAGGGAGAGGTTAGGTCATAGTAAAGTATCAGTAAATATTACTGATATTTTACATTTTACTATATGAATAAAGTAGTAGAATTTCTGCAAATTTTCCAGTATTCTACCACCAGCTATTTTGTGTGCCCTTTTCAAATGTGCACACAGCAATAGATGCTACTCAGCAGGGCATCCACTGGCAAATTTCATAAAAGTATTTTTCGTGTGAAAATGAATTACCAGATTCCAAAAACTGAGCCACCTAATGAAACTGACAAAGTGTAAGGACCTTGAGCCCACACCAAACAAATGTAGCATAACTTGTAAAGACAGAAGAAAAACCGAAAGCCCACAATAGTGCAATATGTTGTAATCACATTAGTTGGAATTGTACCAATGAAAATGAAGTCTCTCTCTGTACATCAATAGATAGGGAAGAGATCACCATTCCACCAAGGGTGGACAAACTTGCAGATAATAGGCCAAAAAACAGGTTCCAAATAGATTCAAATGACTAAAAACAGTAAAAAAAAATGGGAGGTATTGGTAGACTTACCTTCCCATTGATGACTCGACAAGTCAAATTCAGGCAAAAACCTTTATTGTACACGCCACAAAAAAATGCAACACGTTTTGCAGGTATTTACTGCTTCCTCAAGCAATAAACAGTGTTGACAATTAGCGAGCTGTAAGCAGGCATGGCACCAATTTTGTTTGACTTGGGTGTCTCATGGGTTATTGCTGGACCTCGGCTCAAACTGCCAATGTTTCAATCAGAAACACTGTCACTGGTGTGCTCCTCTGGACAGGAAGGCAGTGTGCTGTATTTCTTTTGCTGCTTCCAATGATGGACATTATAAGCTTTTCAGGACCACATAAAATGGCAAGGAGGACCACATTCGGCCCGCAGGCCTTGAGTTTGACACCTGTGGTTTAGAGATGCACAGGACGGTTCCTGTACTTTTATAGATTTGCTTTTTTGCCTAAAATGTTCACTTTAAAACAATCTAAAGTTGCCTCTCTGCTATTTCCAAGCGAAGTCCAAATATTTGACGGAGTCTGGGAGTTATCTTGGTTCGAAATGTTTGAACTCAATGCAATTTAAGTGTCTGACATTTTGGAACCGAAAGGGGTCAAGCATGGCTGTTTGTCATTTTTCTTTTACCTTCTAACAATGAAGAGACGTGTCCTTTATTCTGATTAATAATACGCTTCTTATTGATTTAGTGGTCATATTTTTATTTCGCCATCACAAAACAAAAACTGCAATCCTGGCTGCCAAATGGTACGAGCCACCTGAGTAATCAATGTCCCCAACATAAAACCAATGTCAGATTTAATAGCAGTGATGAAGTGCAAGAAAACATACATAAATCTATCATGCTGCTTTGCATTTATGTTGATACTGTGTATCCTTAATTGGCCTGCAGGAAACGGGATATGCTGGGTTATATATCACCGGGGCTCATTTTTGGGAGAGGTTTTTGAGTGAACATATAAAGGTAACTCAAACCTTGGAGTGTCAATTTTTTTATGTGTTACATAGAACATTATCACGGAAGGGAATGTATAGTGATTTTAGCATACCTGTTAAAATTATTTCTTCTTAAAGTGACACTGAAGTGAAAAGAAAATAGTCTAATTTTTATTTTCCAATATATAGCTTTTTTTTTATTATTATAACATTGCATCAAATCATTCTGTCATATTTGCAATTTACAAACAACACTCTGTCTTTTAACTTCTGAAACAGAGCAGAGATAATAACCTATTGAACTACCCTGCCGTAAAATCTTATCTGAAGCTGTTTTTCACTATTTTTTTGATGTATAAGTGCTTCAGAAAATAGCACTGTTGCCAACCAACTTGGTTGGAGAGCTCAGAGAAGCTATTTTGCATAGATAACAACTGAAGTTTTTTTTTAACTCTTTCTCTACTGAAAACAATAGGGGAACCATTTATTTGCTACTCATGCTCTATTTCTTAGCTGTAATACACATACAATTGATATATTATACGTTTATTTTCACTTCAGATTTCCGTTCATTTGTCTGTTTAGTATTACTTACATGTTTAGATTTATTTATTCAATTACAGCCATATCAGATTATACAAATAAACGTTTTTTTTCGACCGGAAACAATTCTCCACTCACTACAGTATTTCAGTAAATGAGATGATAGCAGCCATGTTTATGTTTCAGTTAAAAATATCTGAGGTAGGGCCAGTTCACACATGCTTAAAAAACTTACCTGTTTGGGACTTTTTTTTAAGGTCCGCTCATTGCAGGAAGTGGACACACGCACGCACGCCCATGCCATGCTCCCATACCCGGGAGCATTACAAGCTGTACGCTTGCAGCTGCAGGAGCACGACAGGGATGTGTGTGCGGCTTGGTTAGATTACCAGAGAGGATTCAAAAGTAATGGAGGGACTGGAGAGGATGGCGAGAAAGCCCACGCACCTCATGGGGTTGAAGGAAGCCCCAGGTAAGTATAAATATACCCTGTAGTCCCATTTCAGGTGTCCTTTAAATGCTTCCAGGGCTTGAGAATCTCCTGACTGGGTGTGGCAAAGAGTTACAAAGTGTAGGGGCAGCATGACACAAGGTCTGAGTTAGACTCTGGAGTTGACCAATTTTTTTTAGAGTTATTAGATCCTTTTGATCTAAGATGATGGGAGGTGCGATGCGGTTGCAACAAGTGCTCGAAGCATAAACAACAAGAAAAAAAATTATATATACTAATATATATATATATATATATATATAAAACTTTAAATGAAGTCGTCAGGTGCTCTTGGTGTCTGGAATGTTTTAGATGGTTGTTGCAGGAGCTCCTGTCCAGAAACTTTAAAGGTGACATATTATCAGGGGTGCTCGGATACCCCTTTTCAAAATCCGAATTGATCCGGATACCCAGATATCCGGATCCGAATCGCATAGGCAAATGCAGGGGGGGGATTACAGCTGCCCAGAATCCCCCCACAGCTATTGCTGTGTCTGGGGACAGGCACAAGTTGAGATACCAGAATATCTGCAGGCACCCTGCAACTCACAGCACTGCCCCCATTCTTTCCCTGCTACAGTTGACTTTGGATGTAGCAGCAGCGTGTGTACAGAGCATGGAGCAGCTCTAGGGAACTTAACAGAGTCAGGTATGAGCACAGCTCTGTGCCCTGCTGTGTGAATGCATTACTTTCCCTTTCATTACTAATGTCGGCTGTCCTCATTATTATCTGTATTCAAACTGCTCCTGATTGATCCCGTTGTCGGACGGGAAATTGCATTATGTGTACCCAGCATGATGTCCTACCATATTATTATACTGTACTAGTAGACCTAACCGCGTTTAAAAAAACGGGCTGTAGGTCTCTCTCAACTGCCGCCACCGGCACATGTCAGCACGTGCACCCGCCTGCCGCGTGCACACACGCACCCTTCCACCATGCACGCACCCATCCGCTTGCACCCCCTGGCCCTGTCCTCCTCCTTTCCCAATGGCTACGCATGCGCAGTAGCCAAAACACACGGGACACAGGGACAGGAGGATGACGCAGGGACAGTTTGGGTTTTATTACTTAGGATTGTGCGTAGCTGAGGAAGACCTTTCAGGACCACCCCTCCCCCTTGAAAATCCAGGGTTTGTCCCTGAATCGGATATCCGAATACAAACGTTTTGGTATCCGAGTAAACTCGGATATTCGAACCCAATATCCTGGATATCCGGCCGGATTCGGATATCCGGATAGAAAACCGGAAGTGACCTGAAAATTGCTTCAAATGCTTCCAAAATTCCAAAAAAATGCTTCAAATGGCAAAAACCCCTTTCGGAGGTCTCTCTCTCTCTCTCTCTCTCTCTCTCTCTCTCTCTCTCTCTGATTCTGGTTTCTGCTCGGATAGCAGAACTAATTAACCGTTCGGATATCAGATGAGAAATCCGAGTTTGTCAGATAGTGCTATTCGGATTTTAAAAAATATTCAAATTGCTATTCAAAGTTTGGATTATCTGGGTAGTTCGGACACAATATTGGATGAGCACCACTGCATATTATATGACTCGACCAGTGTGTGCCGCACAGGACTAGAAATATACTTGCGTCAGAGGGGTGCTTTAAATGATTCTGATTTGGCTATCAATGCCTCCTCCCTGCATTAGGTGATTGCTGGGATGGGAACTGTACACTTAGCACCCTGCCAGTGTCACTTGAATCAGTCTAAATGCAAAATGTTTGTTTTTGACTGAAGCTCACCTTTAACAGGAAGAGGTCAGGGTCACCTGTGCCTTTTCATACAACATTTCATATCCAATTCATCATCAGCTTCTAGCTACAGCGGGAGACCCGACATGTCACACCATACATATATGAATGGGGGTTTTCCTTCTCTCCTTGCATTCATTTTCCCATTTCCTCCTGCTGAGGAGGTCAAAGATCTGCTTTCCTAGTGTTTTTCCTGCAATGGTGAGAGGTCAGACAAGATAAAGACATGTTTGATCAATAGGGTCACACCACTGCCTCCAAACTAATCTCACACACAATCGCCCACCATCCTGGACTTATGGGAGTTCAAGCTGCAGGTCGGAAAACATAGAGTTATTTCTTGTAGGTGATTATAGCAACATGTAGATGCTGCAACAATTCCATTTATAATGTACATTATTATATATGTATAAAACAATGGACAGATGTACCATATATGTTAAAGGCAAAGTGGTAAATCCTGGCATTATATAAAAGGCCTAAATCATTTCAGTACTAAAAAACCCTGGTGGAAGTGCTCTTGATGATATGAAACTACTAGATGTTGTATATATGAGAAGCGTAATTTTTTACCTTTTTAGAAGGACAACCCATTATTTAATGGAAAACAAACGTTTCGTGACCAAAGTTCTACAGTCATTTGTATTGACCTGAGGAAGCGGGTTAAGACCCTTGAAACGCGTTGCCTTCTACCGTGTAAGTATAAACATTACTTTTTCTATTAAATAATGGGTTGTCCTTCTGAGAAGGTAAGAAATGATGCTTCTCATATATATACAACATCTAGTAGTATAATTTCATCAAGGGTGCCTCCACCAGGGGTTTTTAGTATAGTCCATACCCAATAGGTTTTTTTTACTCACGAGGACCTTTCGAACTCACAACTAATCCAGGAGAGCAACCAACCAGAAACTGCACCAACAGACCTGGGACACTGAGGGGGGTCGGTTATATTTCAAGTTTTGCAATCCACCCTTGTAAGCATAATACTTATACACGTGTGCTTACATCTCTTTGTCTAACAATACTGCACCATTGGGCTCCTGGTCTCTCTCATTCACAGAGACTTGGAGGTTACGGGTAACCATCAAGGGTCTAAACTTTTTGTAAATCATTTCAGGCAAATGCTTTAAATTCCATACTTTACCCAGGCATTCTATAAAATGCCTTACCCTAAATCCCCCCTTTCTAACCGTATAATGTTCAAAACGATACATTTCAAAACCATAATTTTCAAAAAAGAAGAATTTGTAAACAATCTGATAAAAAAAAGTTCAAAAACTATAACATTGTAATTTACTAAATGATAATTATTCTGTGCCTAGATTTCCACTTTGGGCGCCTGATAGCCAATATTTGCATTAGGGCCTTGTGAGGATCTGTGCCTGTGTCATCCTGCTGGTGGCAGCACTGAGGTGGACTTCCGCTGTCTACCAGCAGATGGCTCTCATATTGCTGGGAGCGGGGCAATTCCTCGGCTCACCAGCAGATGGAACTGTGGGAGATTCTGGCCAGTCACCTGAGCAATGTGCTGCTTATTTAAGGCCGGACTTCCTAGCAGCACATTGCTAGGTCATTCCGTTTGTCTGCTCGCTGCAGTTGTGACTCTGGCCATCCAGTCCTGTGCTCCTGAACTCTGCTCTGATATTCTGTACTCCTGGTATTTGATCCTTGCTAGTCTGACTATTCTCTGTCTTCTGCCTTTGTACCTTGTATTCTCTGGTTATTGATCTTGGCTTGTACGACTATTCTTCCGTGTGCTGATTCTGCTGGGACGTGTCTGTATATATTGTATTATTGTATATATTCTCATATTTTGTGTGTCACTGTATATTTTGTGTGATCCAGATTCCTGTGTGCTGATATTTGGTATATGTATATATTGTGTGACCTGTGCCCTTGCATATTCACTGTAAATATTAGTTAGTTAGTTAGTCAGGGTGATATTGGGTCACAGTGGTCACCTTGTACGATTGCATGCATATTGGTTGTATGTGTATGTGCAATCTTGTAAATAAACACATTTATTATTCTACTCTGTTGTGCAGACGTCAGTATTTCAATTGTGATATTCCAGTTTGTTTAAACCAAAACGATTGCCATGCAGAGATCGTGGATCTGCCAGTCTAGTTCCAGTCACGACCACGATCTGCATGGCCAATCGTTACAGGCCTATGGGGCTTACAAATCGTCCTTTAGCTGCAGAAGTCCCTAATCACACTTTTTCCATCTAACAATTGTCACTTATCACACCTACTCCTGCTCCATCTAACAACTGTCACTTATCACACCTAGTCATCTACCAACTGAGGAAGCATAGAAAATTAGATGAATGGGCTGGTTGAGCAATGTGTAGGAGTGCAGCCCCCTGATTGGGTGTAACTTACTCTACCAATCAGAGATCTACTTGCCTACATGGCATCCACCCAGACAATACATCCAGCTCTCTACTCTTCCTTGGCCCTGGTGTCCCGTTAGCCCTGCTCCATGCATGGTGGTGACTGCTGAATGAGGCGACACGCTGGGGAGAGGAAGGAGAGAGTGGGACAGAAATGGTATGAACATTGTTTAGTGAGGTTCGATGGGCAAACAACAAACCAACATTTGCGTGTTTGAAGGCACGCAGCTCCCGGCATGAGCACAGGATTGAAAAGTATTTTGCGCTGTAACCCTGTCAGTATTATTTTTTTTTTACAATTTGCTAATATGTTAAATGTGTGCAGATTACCAGCTTTAGTCAAATAAAAATCAAAAACAATTACATATGTCATGTATCGGCCACCATGCTGGCACAGCCTGCGGTGACATCACAGGAAGTACAATGGAATTTTAAGACCCCACTTCCTGAACAGGAAAGCCAGCCAGCACAGGAGTCTTCCTTTTGAATTCTGTAGATAGATGTAAAGCTGCAGGCAAGTCCAGCTATATAATTGAAAAGGCAGAGCCAAAAGTAATACTTATAATTTACACTTAACAATGTGTGCTTTCAGAACTAAACAACTTCAATTTGGGGTTTAGTTGAGCCTTAAAGGGCAAAAAGCAGTATTAAGTGTGTGCAATGGAGATTGCATTGTCTAGTATCCATAGCAGCTCACACAGGTATCATTTATCAAAGGGCCTGAAACAGGAAATGTATCCTTGGGGTTCAATAAAATGCTGTTCTAATTAGCTGCAATTCACTGTTTAAAGAAATGTGCAGTTCAATGACGATCTATGATCTAGTCTGCAAGCATTGAGGGAATAATGTACAATTCTACCAGCTGTTCACCTGAGGACCTTGTATTCTGCCACAATGGCAGCTCAATGATGGTATATAAAAAATGTACTTTCCCAAACTGATTACTGTCCCTTAGACTGTAAGGTGAATAGCAATGAGCTGTTATTGGCTCTAATAGGTCAAGTTCTTAAGCAGCACGAAGGTTTCAGGCTCTTGAAAAGACATGGCTGGGCAAAGCAAACAAAATTAGTGCACAGCATGATTGTTCAAATAGGTGCCACCATAGACCACAGTGCTGTTTGTGGCTATGGGGTAAGTACTTTCACTTTACATTCGATGCCTAAATTACATCTCACCTTTCACTGTTATTGCTCCCAATTCAAATCTTGGCTAGGACACTATATACGTGTACTTTGTATGTTCTCCCCATGTTTGCATGGGCTCTTCCTCTATTTAAATGTATACACTGAAAATGTATACACTGATTTTGGTCATTGCTCCTCAACATATACCGATAATTGTGGGTTAAAGTATCTTTAAGGGCACTTGTCAATCCTTTTTTTTTTTCGGTTTTACTCTTGTTTCCTCCCACATCCTAAAATCATACTGATAGGTTGGTCTGGCTCGTTAAACATATTAAAGAATACCCGTGATTTAAAAAAACCGCAAAGTCAGATACTTACCTCTGTAGAGGAAAGCTGCTCGATCCTAGAAGTTCATGGATCCTATGCGTATCATCCCTCTTACATACGACCTATGGGACACGTTCCCCGACACACTACCGGTTTGAAGGAGGAAATGTAATAGTGAGTCGTGGAACGCGTCCCATAGGTTACGTGTGAGAGGAATGATACGCGTAGGATCCACGGACCTCTGGGTAAGCTAACCCCCCGTATCCCGTGGTCACATGTGCAGTTATCAAACTTCCTTACAATTTAGAATCCAAGTAGCTACCACCTTGTAACTACTCAGAACGGAAGCCCATCTCTGCTTTATTTCCCTACAGGTACACTTTAACATATAACAATGACTGAGTATGGTAGGGCTTAGATTGTGAAATCCTTCCTGAGGGATAGAGATGGCCTGAACAGTTCGCTGGTGAGCAGTATTTTGTGAACATTGGCCTGTTCGATGTTCGCGTTGAACACTAATTTTTTGGAAAAAAAATTGAGTTCGCATTTTTCCCATGGACTTTAATGGCAGGCGAGCGACTTTAGCGGTTAATAGCAAAGCCCCCTTTGATGCTAGAAATACCACAAGGGATTAAAGAGGCTCGGGAGTGGGGACCCCACGTAATTTTTTTTTAATGTCCCACACTCTACCTATTTTTTAAAACTTTTTTTTTAAATGTTCAAAGTTGCCAGGGATGTTTATACAGCCATATTGTGGCTGTATAGCGGTCCCTGGCCAAATCGTTGCAGCTCTGGAGGGATTTTCATGGGGTCCGTACGCACTGCATAGTTATGAGGCCTGAGGGAGGGTTAACACACCCAAAACAAGCTGGTCAAAAGATAATGCAGTTGTTTTTTTACATGTCCTTTTTTCTATTTGTACAGTGGATGCTTTTATGAATTACCTTTGAAAAGGATTACGTTTTGTATCAGAATTGATTGTGGTACACAAGGCAATGGCAGTACAAGATCATACATAAAACAGACATGGCATCGTCAAAATGAGAAATGTCCTCACACAAAAGCAAGCATTCAGAGCAGAGTGGACAAACAAGACTTCTAACTAGGGAGTTGGACAAAGTTCTGCACAAGAGTGCTAGCAGTTCTTGGAGGTGATGCTTTCCTTAGGACTAGAGTGTTGCAACTTGGGTGGGGATGGTGGAGGGTTTGGGCTAGAGTTCAATAGGAGGACAGCCTAGGAAAGAATGTGCGCTTGGTGGTTCTAGAGGAGACGGCTCTAAAACGTCGCCTTGATGGGAGCAGTTCGAAGAAGTGACGCCCTGGATAAGAGGGATTGTGTGAGATCATGGTGGCCCTCTGCCTCATTCTGACAGTGTGGAGGAGATCCGAGGGGGGTGGGGCAGGGGAGATCCTATGGTCTTTTCTGCAGCGCTAATTATTCTGTGGAATTTGAATTTTGTCGATGACGGACGCCCCCGCACAACAAACAATAAGGGAAGAGCAAAAGATGGATTTGACTGCGGCTGTGCAAAAGCTTATAAGCAATTCACGTGCTATTCCAAATTTTTTCAGCTGGCACAAGAAGAATAACCTCTGCTGCACCTTCTTTTGGATTTTGAGTGGTGTTCTGCCCCATCCTAAGTCGTTAGTTATTTTTGTCCCAAGGAACCGATCACACAGTACCATGGAGACATTGATTGGTGTGGTGGTACACCTCTTAGGATCATGGGCATAGCAATCACCCCTGTGACCCCCGCCATCGCAGGGGGGCCTAGAGGCTTTGGGGGCCCCTCCTCCTTCCTCTCCCCAACCACAAGTTAGCAAAAGAACCCTCCCTGTTTGTTTACAAATACTGTGTGCAGGATCATGCGTACTTTTTCCTGCTTCCAAATGCTGCTTCACAGCAGAACACTCTCTTCGCTGGCTCTGAACATGTGACCTGCATGGGGTTCGGTGATCAAGGGGGCGCCATGCTACCATTTTTGCAGGGGGGCCTTGTTAAGTCTAGTTACACCCGCGGGGCCGAGCCGAGGCAGAGGTGAGAGAGGCTCCAGCCTCAGGGCGCAGTGTAGGAGGGGGCGCACAACTCACTCAGCTATCATTCCCCTATTGTGTTTGAAGCAGAAATAAATAAGAAAAAGGGATACATGGCAGTGTCTGCAAGCCAGATAACTAGAGAGTAAGGTTTTGGGAGTGTTGGGAGCCCTGGGGCGCCTCTTAGTCTAATAGCAGTCAGTGTGTGACTGCTGGGGTGGGAGGGATGGAGGGGCGCTCTTTGGTGTCTCAGCCTTGGGTGCTGGAGGACCTCATCCCGACTCTGGGTTATAAACTTAACTGTATTGAAAATCTCCCTTATTTCTACTTGTACTAAAATTACTGCAAAACCTAGAACAGATTTTAGATTTTAAAGCCCCGTTTCCACTTGTGCGCGGCATTCGTCTTGCGAGACGCAATGCCGGCACAGCTGTGACGTGTCTCACAGCCGAATCCCTCTAGCCGCGCTATGCACGGCAATGGGATTCGGACAGTGACGCAGAATTATTAGCCTCAGATTTTTCCCCGGCCACAAACTCGGATGCTCTGCACAGAGTTCTATAAGCTGCCAAATTCCATCCGAATTTGTGGCTGAGGAATCGGCCCATTTTTGCACAAATGGAAACCTAGCCTTAAAGTCATTTGGCTCATGATTAGTTATCGAAATTAAAAGCTGGATGCAAAATGAAAAAAATATTGCATCAAATCTGTGGAGTACAAAGTGTCTTGAAATGCACATTTCTATTCTACTGCAGATCCCCCCTTTAACACGGTGGAGAGGGAAAAAAAAAAAAACTCCTCCAGACATTGAATAATATTACTGACATCATTAGGCAGCCAGTAATTCATATTTATGCTACAATATCAGGCCATTAGTGTAGAGGTAGCATGTTTTATTTATAAAACCTTTTCTGTGTTTCCTTGTAATGAGTAAATCAGTCTGACCTGTCAAAACACCTAATATGGCGTTGTTTACATGCCATTTATATGTATATGCAGGCTGCCGTTTCCTTCAGAGTATGGAATTTTAAAATTCATTACATTCCCTGCTAATTTCCGGTACAAATGGAGAGAAAGTGTGTGCCAGCAATGCTGGATCAGGTATTTTGTGCCGGGTAAACCATTAATAGGGTGAGGCCGGATTTAAAGGTCTAATGATCCAATTCCTTTTGTTTGATCCTAATTGTTTCAGGCAGTTTTCAGCAGGCTTGGAATAATTCATTACGCACCTTTTACAACAGAGTCACAGTCCGGTCTGCTATAGGAAAACTACAGCCAAGACAAAAAATGCAATAGGAGAGAGCAATCATTCTATTAGAATAAGGCAAATCTCTTGCCATTCACCCAATCAATAGCCTGAAAGATAAAATGAATACTTAAGCTGGCCACTAACTGTCCAATTTCTAGCGAAAAATCATTCGAGCGATCAGAAATTCTGATCGGATTGGTTGTAAATAATCTCCATTGATGGACACAATCGATTATGAACGAGTGAAAAAAATGTCACGCAAATGAATTTTCGTCGAATGAAAATTTGGATTTTCTTGGTGGTCGTGATAGATAGGAAGAAATGATTGGTTAGTTGATGGTGTAGTGAACGATTTTTCGTCACTTTTTCAGAATTTTCAGAATTTCTGATCGCTCTAACGATTTTTCGCTAGAAATTGGACCGTTAGTGGCCAGCTTTAAAGTGAACCTAAACCATCACAAAGAATAAGAGTTTCACTTACCTGGGGCTTCTACCAGCCCCCTGCAGTTGCCTTGTCCTGTGCCGGTCCTCAATGATCCTCCGGTGTCTCGCCGAGGCTTAGGCTCCCTGCACACTGCAAATCCGTTTTCCGATTCCGATTCCGTTTCCGATTTTTCCTGAATACATTCAACAGAAAAACGGATCAAAAAACGCAGCATGCAGTTAAGATTAAAAATCTGAATCGGAATCGGATGTAAAAACAGATTAAAAAGCGGAATCGGAATCTGAAATGCATGCAGTGTGCAAGAGGCCTTAGTATCGTTTTTGCCGACCGGTAAGCCGGCGGGCCACTGCGCTGGCATGGCCCTGGCTGCGCGCATCCTTGTGCACATTCGCCTCCACAAGAGGATATTGCGCAGGAACAGTACGAGGTTTTCTCTTACTGCACCTGTGCAGGACGCTCTTGCAGATTGGAACGTGAATGAAGATGAGCGCAGCCACGGCCACGCAGGCGGAGTGGCCCACTGACTATCAGTCAGCAGAAAATGAAACTAAGCCACGGAGGGGGAAAGGTGCAGGACAGGGTGGCTGCAGGGGGCTGGCAGATGCCACAGGTAAGTGAAACTCTTTTTCCTTGTGACGTTTAGGTTCACTTTAAAGGGAACCTAAACCTAATGGAAAAAGAAAAGTTTCACTTACCTTGGGCTTCTACCAGCCCCCTCCAGCTGCCCTGTGCCCGTGCCATCAATCAACTATCCTCCAGTCCCCCGCTGCTGATAAGTTATGGCGCAATGGCCAGTGAGTGACTGGCCAGTCACTGAAGAAAAAAACTTAGCCTCAGCGGGGGACCGGAGGATTGTTGATTGACGGTGCAGGCACAGGGCGGCTGCAGGGGGCTGTAGAAGCACCAGGTAAGTTGAAATCTTTTTTTCCATTTGATTTAGGTTTCCTTTAAAGGACATCTGAGGTGACATGTGACATGATGAGATAGACATGGGTATCAGTGCTTAGCACACAAATAAATATGCTGTTTCTTTTTTTTCTCTGCTTTAAAAACCTAAAAAGTAGATTTAAACGTAAAATAAAACTGTGGAATATCCTAAAAAGTCATTTTTAGGAGAAGGAAGATAGATATAGTTGTTTATTTCATTCTTTTATTTTCACCTCGGGTGTCCTTTAAAGAGACTCCGTAACAAAAATTGCATCCTGTTTTTTATCAACCTACAAGTTCCAAAATCTATTCTAATGTGTTCTGGCTTACTGCAGCACGTTCTACTATCACAGCCTCTGTAATAAATCAATGTATCTTTCTTTTGTCAGACTTGTCAGCCTGTGTCTGGAAGGCTGCCAAGTTCTTCAGTGTTGTGGTTCTGCTATGAACTCCCCCTTCCATGCCCCTCTATGCACACTGCCTGTGTATTATTTAGATTAGGGCAGCTTCTCTCTTATCTTTTACAAGCTGGATAAATCGTCCTCTGAGCTGGCTGGGCTTTCACATACTGAGGAATTACAGACAAGGGCAAAGCTGTTTGCAGGAAACAAGCAGCCTGAAACTTCAGTGGAAGATAGCTGCAGGGGGAAAGAAACACACAAATGATCTCTTGAGATTAAAAAGGAAGGCTGCATACAGCCTGCTTGTGTATGGATGTATTTTCTATGTGTGGACATACTGTACATCAATCTACTTCCTGTTTTGGTGGCCATTTTGTTTGTTTATAAACAAACTTTTTAAAACTGTTTTTAACCACTTTTAATGCGGCGGGGAGCGGCGAAATTGTGACAGAGGGTAATAGGAGATGTCCCCTAACGCACTGGTATGTTTACTTTTGTGCGATTTTAACAATACAGATTCTCTTTAAGGTGGCCAAACATATTTCCACTTGGCAGTCGATCGACCATCCGATTAGATAATTATTGAATTATCTGATGAAAATGGGTGCTGCCTAGAGCATGCCCGATTAACGATGTGACCAATATTGGGCTGAAGTTAACAAGTTTGCATATGTGTATCAGTGCCAAGGAAACAAAGTGGCCTCCGCTGAGAGAGGAACAATGTCCGGAGTTCACAAACAGGTAAATTATATATAATCATCGCACAATCCAAAAACCAGAAGACGAGTCTTCAACAAAGAATAAGAGCAGGCAAATCTCCAACACAGTAAATATCGGGGTCACGGCACAGCTCTGCAATCATGGATACCCAGAAAAAGGAAAGAGGCTTACCAGCTGGTGACAACCAACATTATAAGGTTGTATCAACGCTTTGGTAGAACTTCAGGAAGCAACAGTCTGTCCAGGATAAACCAATTCAGCAATGTTTCATCTCAAGAATGGATATCAGTAAATATATCATAAAAAACAAACAAACGGCAAGGGAAGGAGACAGGCGGCACCTTAATACTGTTTTAGGCCTCGTTCACATCTCTTCAGCGCAGGTGGCTGTGCGATCGGAAAGCAACGCGTACGATCGCACGCCATCTGCGCCGCTGCCCACTGCGCTGCTTATCCCATCCATTAACAGTGATGGGATCAGCTCTGTACTTGCGGGCAAAATGCAATCAGCAGTACGCAAGTGCTTCATACTGCATGGTAGTGCTGCGCAGAGCAGTAGATGTGAACGGTAGAAGGGCTGTCTATGCCCTTCTGCCGTCCTTGCGTTTCAGCACATCCTACATGCTTCCAAATGCGCACGGAATCACGTATGATGTGAACAAGGCCTTACACTGCTGACCCATACATGTGTGCAACTTTCTCGGGGTTCCCATTGCATGGGCCCTGTATGTAAGTTTTGTTTTTATGCTATTTTGTACACTGTTTTTACTTTGAAAACTCTAGAGGATCAGCAGGATAGCCAGGCAACTGGTATTGTTTAAAAGAATATAAATATGGTAGCCTCCATATTCTTCTCACTTCAGGTTCCCTTTAAATCCAGTGCCTCAGCTTCAGCAGAACCAAGGAGGTTCAAATGCGTGCATAGTATGAAATACAAAGGGAAATGCTAGGAATGGCCCCTGGTGGAAATGAGCCCTAATAGGCACAACGCTGTAACTGACACGGAAACATCGGGTGATTTCTCCTCCCATTGGCTTGCATTCATATTTCTGTCTCTGGTGGTGATACTTACGTAAAGCATTTCAGCAAGTGATAAATGCATAATACTGTTTCTGTAATCTTCACATACCACTTCACTTCATATACTTTTCCATGCAGATATCAGTGTAAGCACTGCTTTGGGAATTCAGCAATACGTCTTATTGCTATGCACTCAAGGCTGCTGAATAGGAAAGTGTTCCAATAGATTTAAATTCAGCTGTAAATCATCAATAAATACTTGTTTCTTGCATATCACAGCTTTATAAATTGGCCATTATGACTATGGTAGATTTAGATTGTGAGCTCCTCTGAGGACAGTCAGAGACATGACTGTGCTCTGTAAAGTTTTAGTGGCTGGAAAGTGTACTGGTTAAGGGCTCTGCCTCTAACACAGGAGACCAGGGTTTGAATATTGGCTCTGCCTGTTCAGTAAGCCAGCACCTATTCAGTAGAAAACATTGGGCAATACTTCCTAACACTGCTACTGCTTATAGAGCGCATATTAGTGGCTGCAGCTCTGGCGCTTTGAGTCCGCCAGGAGAAAAGCACGATATAAATGTTCTGTGTTTGTTTGTTAAAGTGCTGCAGGAGATGTCAGTGCTGTATAAATATATAATAATAATATGATAGGACATTAGAGTATGGCTATTGTAGGAATAGATTGTGAGCTCCTCTGAGGACAGTCAGTGACATGACTATGTACTCTGTAAAGTGCTGCAGAAGATGTCAGTGCTATATAAATACATAATAGTAATATGGTAGGACATTAGACTGACTATGGTAGGAATAGATTGTGAGCTCCTCTGAGGACAGTCAGTGACATAACTATGTACTCTGCATAGTGCAGCAGAATATGTCAGCGCTATATAAATACATAATAATAATAATATGGTAGGACATTAGCCCAGGACTATAGTAGGATTAGATTGTGAGCTCCTCTGAGGGGCAGTCAGTGACATGACTATGGACTCTGCGTAGTGCTGCAGAAAATGTCAGCTCTATATTTGTAAATATTATTTTTTGTTATTATTATGTTGGATTTACATTGCACTAACCTCTTCCATGGTGCTGTGCAATAGGAAATGCCAACTAAAGACAGTTACATGAAAATGGGACACGAATAATGCATATGTACAGTGTCCTTGATGAGATTATTTGCTTGCCTGAAGAAGTAGGTTTCAGGTTGCACCTAAAGATGAGTGAGTGACAACCAGATTGGTGAGTGACAACCAGATTGTGGAATAGAGTTCCAAAGAAGGGGAGGAATTGGAGAGAAATCTTCTATATGAGAATGAGAACAAGTGACTATAGAGCAAAAAAGGAGAATATTGAGAAGTATTCACATAATGTCAGTAAAATTGCAAAGTGAAGGGCGCGTGTGGAAATTTTACCAGTACACGTCCATATATTGCAAAATTAATCTGTGGAGCTGCCGCCGCCCCCTTCCCCCGCATACATTACCTGCTCCGGCCGGTGCATATACCCGGTCTCTGCTGTCTTCTTCTCCGTGCTCGGCTCCTCCAGCTTCACTGAACTTCCTGCCGGGGAAGTTTAAACAGTAGAGGGTGCTCTACTGTTTAAACTTCCTGCCGGGACAGGAAGTTCTGTGAAGCTGGAGGAGCCGAGCACGGAGAAGGGACAGCGGAGACCGGGTATATGCACCGGCCGGAGCAGGTAATGTATTGCAGCTAGCGTCAGTCGTCGGACATTCGAATGCCGCTATCGACGCACTCCCGACCCGCCTGCGATCTAGCAAAATCTTCCGCATGGACGAATTGACGGGAACGCTTGATTTCAGACGGAAATCGATCGTTCTGTCAGCGTTTGCACAACGATTTCACAGCAGATTCGATCACAGTGGTCGAATCAGCTGTATATCGGCGGGAAAATCGTTAGGTGTATGGGCCCCTTTAAGCTGCCAATGGAGGGACTGGCAGAGCGGGTTAGCATTACAGAAGCAAGAGAAGAGGTGGATGAGTCGTGCCACAGAGTTCATGCTGGACTGGAGTAGAGCCAGTCAGTCAGCAAATTGGCCACAGAAGAGGGAGCTGCAGTAATTAAGATGGGAAAGGATCAGGGTATGCACAAGTAACTTGGTTGTGTCCTGGGTAAGAAATACATCATTATAATACAGTACAGTAGGTGCAATAGACCACTACTGTAGTAAGGGTTACTATTTGAGTGCCAGTAATGCAAACTGGCACCTCTGGTTGTATGCTGGAATCCTGTTCCAGTTTGACTGGTGCTGAGTCTCCACAGGGAACACCCCCCCTCTGAACCCACTGAACCTCCTCAAATGAAAGAGATGGCACACAAAAAGTCTTTTAACAATCTTACTATCTTGGAACAGCCAAGGTACACTACTAGTTTTACTCAGAAGTATTAGACCAATCAGAGATTGATTTTAGACCAGTACAAGACTTGGATACTATTGAGTCTTGTGATTGGCCTAATATTTCTATGGTATTCCGATTGCCATCATTCTCTGGTTAAATACTTCCAAGTCAACTTAAAAGTATTGGCCAGAAAATGCAAAAAAAAAAGGAAACCATAGAAATCAAAAAATGGAAATCCGCAGAATTGGTACTTGGCATTGGTGGAAACTGTTGGGAATTTCCACGGAATTGGAAATCAGCATCCCAAGACATCACACATAGAAATTAACCCCATCCACCTATATAATTATATAAACAACTAAAAGGAACTACATAACAATCTCTACCCCACATTTGAGTTCCTCCGATGACAGTCAGTGACATGACTATGTACACTGTAAAGTTCTGCAGAACATATCAACACAAAACAAATGCACAATATTCCACACAACAACCACTTAGCGATTACATCAAAATAAGTTCCAGAAGATGTCCTCCTGTGAGGGCAATATTTCTAGCCGTCACACACTGTTATTCCACTGCGATATGCAAACACAATCTATATATTGATGTTAGTCTTAAAGTCTATTCCAGTCAGGGCCGGATTTGTACTCTTTAGTGCCCAAGACCATTGTCACCAGCCGCCCCCCCCCCCTTCAGTATAGGTAGTGAGATGACCCCTCCCCCTTCCTTCCAGTATAGGTAGCCAGATGACCCCTCCCCCTTCCCTCTAGCATAGGTAGACTGATGACTCAGTATCGCCTTCACACCGCAGCAGCCATCAGTGTCACTCATTTCTCCACTCGTCTCCAGTGCAGAAGCTTCCTCTTCCTTTCCGTCTCCAATGCTGCCCAAGTCAATAGCCGCCAGCCACAATGCAAACATGCACAGAGAGCAAGGTGGCTGTTGCACAGGCAACACTTTCTTAGGCCTCTTGCACACTGCAAGTGATTCCGATTCAGATTCCGCTTTTTAATCAGTTTTTACATCCGATTCAGATTCCGATTTGCAGTTTGCTCCCTGCACACTGCAAATCGGAATCTGAATCGGATGTAAAAACTGATTAAAAAGCGGAATCTGAATAGGAATCACTTGCAGTGTGCAAGAGGCCTTTGTCAGCGCTCAACAGCTATATCACAATTCACTTCCACAACCAGCACCCATTTGGTGAACGACCATTGTAGCAGTGGTCATGAATACTCGGTGAGTCGTTCACCAAATGGGTGCTGGTGGTGGAAGTGACTTGTGATACAGCTGTTGAGCGCTGACAAAGTATAAGAAAATGCACAAAATTAATGATTTCTTTCCACATTACCTCCAAAATGGGACACACATATAAGACTAATACGTATTGGCTCCACGTACATAAAATAGTTAAACCTACTCATAAGTATAACATGAACATGTGTAAATATTTGCGCTGTACATCATGTAAACCTAACATCAGGTGATGGATTGATTTAATAAGACCAGCAGAGTGTTTGCTTTCATTCTGCAGGCATCGTGTGCTTTGTTCTGGCTGGAAAGTCTCTAGAGAAAGGTCCACACTTGCCAGACATCTGTAACAGATTAGTAAACAAATTTAACATCCAAGCGCAAATAACTTTCTTTTTTTTCAGAATTACAGTATAACAAAAGAAACACAGGTGACTCCAGCGGCTCCGTAATCCTCACCGCTATCAATAACCGAGCATGCTTGTCGAAAAGCAACTGCCTGAAGGGCAAACTCTTGGTTGATTATAGTGTTTTTAAGTGCTGCATGAGCCATTCTATGCTTGCGATTGGAACTCTGGGACATATTTTTTAAGTGTCTACCAGTGGGGCTCTTCTGGAGAACTTTGTAACGGTGTGCAAGAAGTACATTTCTATGAACCTTTCAAAATGAGGAAAACAATGGAGACCAAGAACCACATATAGAGTAGTATGTTTTAGAGGAGATTAGAGTAAATATTAGTGTTGGTCTTCATATTCAGCATGTCAGTCTGGAACTCCAGAAACCCGAACACCACACTCCAGCCTAAACAAACGTACTGTCATTAAGTTACATTAGTTATGTTAATTAAAATAGATAGGTAATATAATCTCTTACCCACCCTGTTTTAAAAGCACAGGCAAATGTTTGATTTCATGATGGCAGCCATCTTTTTGGTTGAAAGGAGGTGACAGGGAGCATGAGACACAGTTCCAACTGTGTCCTGAGCACCTCTCCCAGTTGCTAGGCAACGTAAACAACATAGGAAATCCCAGCATGCTCTGCACAGCATCAGGGAAAAAACACGGGCTTTTTTTCTTTGATGGGTGGAGCTTAGCTTAAAATGCAGCTAAAAATGATGCTTTGGTAAGAAAAACAAAGTTCTGATGCTGTGAAACTGTTAAAGAAACACCAAGCCTTTTCAGTTCTGCTGAGTAGATTTTTAGTCCGGAGGTTAACTTTAAGGTCTCATTCACATCAAAAATCAAAAACGCAAACGTTTTAAATTTTTGTGCACTTTGTTTCTCCTTCCCGGCGCTCCACTGCGCGCTGCGTTTCTGGTAAAATTGCTTTTCTAAGCACTTTTTCAGGGTGGTTTTGTAAATCACTCCCTGACGCAAGTCAGGAAGTGAACTCTTTGACCCGGAAAAGAATAAATACAATGGGCTTGATTCACAAAATGGTGCTAACTGTTAGCACAGGCATGCTAAACAGTTAGCACTTTGCACGCGGATAAGTCCGCGAGCGGCACGTCGCGTGCTAAATGTGTAGCATGCCCGTGCTAACAGTTAGCACCGTTTTGTGAATTAAGATCCACGTATTTATTCTAAAAAACATGCACGCAATTGTCGCATAAAGCGGTTTTGTGAGCGTTTAGCGCTCTTCCTATACCTTCCTTTATAACAAAAATGCCCCAAAAATAGTACAGGCACCGTTGGAACGCACAGCGCACAAACCACGCTGATATGAACCTTCACATAGAGATGCATTGCACAAAAGTTTTGTGGACGATTTTAAAAATTGCCTGCGCTTGAAAAAAAGCCGAAAACGCCCCTAGTGTGAACAAGCCCTAACAATGGGTTTGGTGCGTTAAAAATGGAGATATTTGTCCTGGTTTTGAAGCTCAGCCTTTTCCTTGCCTCTGGTGCACCCACCATACACCACAGCTCCACCTTCCCTTGACATGATCCCCCCTCCCATCCTTGCTGGCCATGCCTTTTCTGGATCCTTGATGGTAAGCAGGAAATTTGGGCGCTCGGGGTTAATGGATGATTTGGGCGCCCTATAAGCCCTAATGCAAATATCGTTTTGCCCGAAGCAGAAATTTGGGAGCCCGATAAATATCATTTGCAACATTAGAACATTATAATTTTTGAAATATGTTATTGTTTTGAAATTAGTTGAAACATTACAGTTTTTGAATTTTTTTTTGTTTTTATCTACAAATTGTACGTTATCAAATATTTTAGGCCTGGTTCACATCTGCGTTAAAAAAACGTTATGTTCCTGGAACAGAACGGATACTGTACAAATGGAATGTATGCAAACAGATCCAATGTTAACCTATGGACTCGTTCACATGCGTCCGTTCATATGGATCCGTTTCGTACGTTGCACTGAATTTTGCTGTAGTAACAAAATTTCCAGACCATTGAAAATGAAAAACGCGTTGAAAATTATCTACCAGGTAGAATCTAACTACAGATGCAAGCCACAACTGCAGCACATGCAGTCTATCAGTGATTACCACAAACCGCCGATACATATCATAGAGTCCTCTTCAGCAAGACAAACAGAACAGCAGTTGGCCAAATGGAGTCATAATTTCATACTTACAATATCATGCTCAGTGTCTGGCAACATTGTTATCAGCAGTAGGTAGCACAGAATGCTTCTAATGTACAGTATGTCTCCCCACCTTGCAACATCATTATCCTTCACACTGCTGTTCAAAATTTGAAGACTATACATTAGCAATATAAAGTATGTGAAGCCTTTGGAATTATACAGATTTCTGCACAAATTGGTCATACAATGTGATCTGATCTTCATCTAATTCACAACAATAGGCAATCACAGTCTGCTTAACTACTTTGGCCTCCTGGACGTACTAGCTACACCCAGGAGGCCATGTGCGCGTCCGCGCGCTCCCGCAGCCGATCGCGCACGTGCACGCGTGTTCCCGGCCGCGAATCATTAGCCCACGAATCAGTGAATCGGGCTATGGTGCCCGATCACTGATTCCTCTCCCCCGCAGAAAAAGCGACAGCTTCTCTCAGAAGCTCCGCTTTTTCTGGCTGCTGCGTCCCCCATACGTCCCTCTAAGCGTATGTTACGCTTAGAGTGACGTCATGTAAACAAACTCATGGCCGCCATCTTGTGGCCAAAAAGTAAAACTACAACTAAAAGTAAAAAAAAAAAACCTTAACACACATAGAGGCCTGGTGCACACCAAAACCGCTAGCAGATCCGCAAAATGCTAGCAGATTTTGAAAAGCTTTTTGTTATTTTTCTATGGCGTTTCAGCTAGCGTTTTGCGGATTTGTGAAGCGTTTTTGGTGTAGTAGATTTCATGTATTGTTACAGTAAAGCTGTTACTGAACAGCTATTGTAACAAAAAACGCCTGGCAAACCGCTCTGAAGTGCCGTTTTTCAGAGCGGTTTGCGGTTTTCCTATACTTAACATTGAGGCAGAAACGCATCCGCAATCCAAAATCTGCAGCAGCCCGGGAGTATGCGTTTCTGCAAAACGCCTCCCGCTCTGGTGTGCACCAGCCCATTGAAATACATTACCCTAGCGGATCCGCACCCGCAAGCGGATTGCAAACAACAGCGGAAACGCTCCGGTGTGCACTAGGCCTTACATTATAAAAGTTCTGTTTACATCCCACCCTCCCAAAAAATACCCAAATAAAATGTTTAATATAAAAAAAATAAAAATTACAATAATAATAAAAAAAAAACATGTAAATATTTACCTAAGGGTCTAAACTTTTTAAATATCAATGTAAAGATGAAATATTTCTATACTTTTTTTATTTTAAACTTGTAAATAGTGATCGATGCAAAACGGAATAAATGCACCTTTATTTCCAAATAAAATATTGTCGCCATACATTGTTATAGCGACATAATTTTAACGGTGTAATAACCGGGACATATGGGCAAATACAATACGTGAGTTTTAATTATGGAGGCATGTATTATTTTAAAGCTATAATGGCTGAAAACTGAGAAATAATGTTTTTTTTCAGTTTTTCTCTTATTCTTCCTGTTAAAATGCATTTACAGTAAAGTGGCTCTTAGCAAAATGTACCACCCAAAGAAAGCCTAATTGGTGGCGGAAAAAACAAGATATAGATCAGTTCATTATGATAAGTAGTGATAAAGTTATAGGCTAATGAATGGGAGGTGAACATTGCTCAGATGCATAAAGTGAAAACGACTGAAGGCTGAAGTGGTTAAAGTAATACCACACACATAATTACATGTTTCCATGTTTTTATTGCACTCACCATGTAAAAATTCACAGTGCAGGTGGAAAAGGTCGGAGCAGTGCTTTTCAGCGCTGCTAGATTTGGGCGCAGCCGGCGCCTCCATAGACTTAAATGGGAATCATTCCTATTGCAGCGCTCAGTGAGTAACATCGGTGCCGTCAGAAGACGGAGCCGAAGTTGCTTAAAAACATAATAATTCGGCCTCCAGCAACCACTGGAAGCCGAATTATTTCATTCCCCCACTATCCATGTCGGCCTGGAGGGGGAATAGTAATTAAATCGGCCCGGACTTGTGCAGAAGCAGGAACAGCTATATACCGCTGTATCCTGCGCCCAAGTCTACCGGCGCCGATTTCAAATGTACTCGGAAAAGGTATGTGAACCCTTAAGGTGGCCACACATGATACAATAAAATGATCTGATTTTACAGCAATTCAATAAAAACGATTGTATCTCCTGAAAAATCGCAAGCTTTGTTTTCATTCGACTGAAAAATCCGATCGGATTTCCTGTTTTTTTCGATTTATATTGATCCGGAATGCCAGATATTTATCTTCAATTTTTTTAAAGATTGTATGGTGTGTGTTAGATTGCCAATTTATTAATATACACACCATAGCAATTTTCTCAGAGTTTTTAATCAGTTTTATCATAATTGGGGAAAATTGAACACAGGTGTGTGGTACATTGGTCATATTTTTGAAATGTTACAATCAATTAGAAAAATTGATTGCAATTCTTATATTGAACAGATATTTTAAATTAAATTAATTGTATGGTGTGTGGCCACCTTTAGATTAAATAACTGGTTGAACCTCCTTTGACAGCAATAACTTCAACCAAATGTTTCCTGTCGTTGCAGATCAGACAGGCGCAACGGTCAAAAGTAATGTTTGACCATTCCTCTTTATAAAACTGTTTCAGTTCAGCAATATTCTTGGGATGTCTGGTGTAAATCGCTTTCTTGAGCAGCATCTCAATCGGGTTGAGGTCAGGACTCTGACTGGGCCACTCCAGAAGGCATATTTTGTTCTGTTAAAGTGGATCCGAGACAAACTTTTGCTATTTTAATTTTTGTGCCCCTCATATATAGTTTCAGGGGCATTCTTCCCCCCAAATGCTTATATTTATTACAATGATAGATTTTAAACTAATAAAACTACAGGAGCCCCACCCCCAACTCATCCAACGCCGAGGCGTTCAGTCCCATGTTGCAATTAATCATGGGAGCCGAGCCTGGCAAGGAGGAACGTCTCGTTATCATTTGCCTGCCCCACTGTGCGCTGATTGGTGGAGGAGCACAGTGGGACTGGAGCGGAGACAGGAAGCTGCTGTGTGAGGAGGGGGCCATGGGCAGCGCGCACTCACTGGCATCTAGGTTGGCGGCCGCTTCCCCTGTAGCTGTCTCCTGCTCCCTCCAGTACTCAAACCCGCATGTCAGAGCGACCAGCTGCACCGCTATGACAGGACAGCGGGTCGCCTATCAGCGCGCATACAGGCAGTCTTCCTGTATTCACCCTGATAGGCGACCCACAGCGGGTCACTCTGACATGCGGGTCTAAGTCCCGGAGGGAAAGGGAGACAGTTTACAGGGGAAGCGGCCGCCGAAGGTAGGACGATCGGGGGCGGGGGAGGGGGGATTCTGGGCTGACACCATACTACCTTACTACCTATACTGAGTGGTACAACTATGCTAGCTATACAGACTGGGGAAACTATACTGGGGCCAACTATACTGACTGGGGCCACCTATACTATCTATACTGGGGGGCAACTACACTAGCTATACTGACTGGGACCGACTATATTATCTATACTAAGGGGCAACTATACTCGCTATACTGACTGGGACCAACTATACTATCTCTATTGTGGAGAAACTACACTAGCTATACTGACTTGGGCCAACTATACTATTTATACTGGGGGGCAACTTTACTAGCTATGCTGGGGAAACTATACTAGCTATACTGACTTGGGCAAGTATACTGTCTATACTGGGGCCAACTATACTATATACTGTATACAGTGATTTCAGATGCAAGGGGGTCTAGAGGGGAGTGGAGTTCACAGGCTGAGGGGTGGAGATACAGAGCAGCTTTGCCTGTGAGTGATCATGACAAGCAAAAACATGGCTGCTCTCATTGTATCACATGAAGAAATGACCATATACTGTTGAAGCTGTTTGCAGCTGGATCTACTGTGTAAACTATCTAAACTATAGGTAAGATATATAAGACATATAAGACAAGTTTGTTGCTATAGTTATTTTTTCATCTCGGATCCGCTTTAAGCCATTCTGTTGTTGATTTGCTTTTATGCTTTGGGTCATTGCCTTGTTGCAACACCCATCTTCTGCTGAGCTTCATCTGGTAGACAGATGGCCTTGAGTTCTCCTGCAAAATATCTTGATAAACTTGGGAATTCATTTTTCCTTCGATGATAGCGATCCGTCCAGGCACTGTCGCAGTAAAGCAGCCCCAAACAATGATGCCCCCCACCACCATACTTCACAGTTGGGATGAGGTTTTGATGTTGGTGTGCTGTGCCTCTTTTTCTCCACACAGGGGTTGATTCACTAAACCTTGCTATTTTATAGCATGCGTGTTAAGAAATAGCTAGCCGCGTGAATTATTACGCACGTACAGTGTAACGCCGATAGCATCGTGCACGCGATGTAGATAGAGTTTGGTGAGGTTAGCATGACTTGTGCCATGTTAATGCACAAAAACCTTTGTTTGTACGCGTAAAACTTTATGCGTGTTACAACGCGTGCTAAACACATAGCACAGTTTAGTGAATCAACCCCATTGTGTTGTGTGTTTCTTCCACACAACTCAACTTTGGTTTCATCTGTCCACAGAATATTTTGCCAGTACTACTGTGGAACATCTAGGTGCACTTTTGCAAACTTAAAACGTGCAGCAATTTTTTTGGGGGGGCGGGGACGAACAGTAGTGGCTTTCTCTGTGGTATCCTCCCATGAACTCCATTCTTGTTTAGTGTTTTACCTATCATAAACTCTCTAACAGGGATATTAGCATATGCCAGAGACTTTTGTAAGTCTTTAGCTGACACTCTAGGATTCTTCTTCACCTCATGAGCATTCTGCGCTGTGCTCTTGCAGTCATTTTTACAGGGTGGCCACTCCTAGGGAGAGTAGCAGCAGTGCTGAACTTATTCCATTTATAGACAATTTGTTTTACCATGGACTGATAAACAGCAAGGCTTTTGATACTTTTATAACCATTTCCAGCTTTATGCAAGTCAGCAATTCTTAATCGTATGTCTTCTGAGAGCTCTGACTGTTTCCATGGTGTGTTCGATAAAAATATGGAAATATTTAATTATTTGTGTGGTATTAGTTTAAACAGACTGTGATTGTCTATTGTTGTGACTTAGATGAAGATCAGATCACATTTTATGACCAATTTGTGCAGAGATCCATATAATTCCAAAGGCTTCACATACTTTTTATTGCCAGTATATATATATATATATATATATATATATATATATATATATATATATATAGCGGAAACTTAAACTCAGATTAGTCTCCATTGATTTTTAGTGGTACATATACTCATCTGAGAGGCAGAGTGCGACACAATGGTCACTTATGTGGGATCTAACCATAAGTCCTTTGACAGCTAGATCACGATCTACCTAATGGGCACCCCTGGTCTAAATCCTTTGATAGTAATGTGTGAGATTGCACATAGCTCTTCAAAGATCCTCTTTCAATATACGGTGTATCTAATGCAAATATCTCATAAATCTTAACTTGTAATTTAACATCTCAGAAAGACTGCCACTGGAACATACCTGCTTTTATCTCTAAGTAGAACTGATGTATATAGTTGGTTGTTTAAGCTCATCACCATTAATTACTTGTCCAAACCAGTTCTGCTTTGATGCTAATAAGATTACATGAAATATATTTAGGGAAATGCGCCCTCCACAAACCCAGCATATCGACTGTAGACATAAAAGGGATTTTATCTTAAAGCCATGTCCATAATGTACCAAGGTCAGCATTTCATTTTTTTTCCTCCGCTTTTTACATTAATTGTCTTTTTCCATTTACTTTAAGCTTTTGTTTCATAAACATTTGTTTCTCTGGTGTTGTTGGAAATAGAAAGTGATTGCCATGGAAACCCATCTCGTTGTATAGGACACATCTTATGAATGGTTTTCTAGAATGCCTTAAAGAATTCGCTATCATGGATGCATCTGGCACAAAGTGATGGAAGAAGTGAACAAATATATGTGTGTCCTTAAAAAACGACCGTAAGCTAGCATTTCTCTGTCTCCAAGGAATGAGTCTTTGGCTATTACCAAATCTTGTACAACATGAGGAAAAGGTCTTCCATCCATTAGGCTCCATGGATGGAAGAGTTAGTTGGCTTATTGTTTTTTTTTAAAGGGCTTATGGCACAACAGGACTTATTCCTCCCCCTTTAAAATTACCCTTTCAAGCTTGCTCTAATACTGCTGTTTACTGGCTGATTATATCCTCTGGCAAGATTCAGGACGATGTCTACTTCCCTGCTGCAAACTAATCAGTTTTCGAAATTACTTATTGATCCGGAGGCCATAGTGGAGCGCAAATTTAGAGGCCATTTCAGCCAGAATCAGGAGTTCCGCGATTTGTGCGTATATTTAAAAAATTGGGGGAAATAAGAAAGAGATTCAAACACACGTCCAACATATACACTTGTTTAGCATTAAGTAATGAAAATCCATGAGAGTAAATATTGGCAAGAATGGATAGCGGGCATCCGGTGGTTTGGGAACGTAAGTAGATCCCTTCGCTGCTTCATGAGGTCATCTTACAAGAGGATTTTATATGTGATAGGCATGTTGACACATGTCCATTTATTTTTTTCCTAAAGTCCTACTAAAAATCAATGGAGACTAATCTGAGTTTAAGTTTCCGCTGATGGGTGAAGAGTGTTTTCATGATTCGGTCAGAAGGCAAGGAGACTCTAAGGATACAAACTCAATAACAATTCATGTAGGTCAACCGAGTTCTCCTTTGTCTTTTAATGTTAAATTATTGTCCATACACACGTGCACCACTTGATTCCAACACATCAAATCTAAATCTCGATTTAGCCAGGTAATTGGGTGAAAATGGAGAAAAACATTGTTAGTGGCAGCAGTCAGAATCAACAATAAAAAAGGGTCATCCTTGAAAAACATTTGTACCAGGTGTAGATAGCTTCCTCACTGTATAATAATTTTGTAAGTAAACTTTCAACTTTTAGGTAGTCATAGGTTATGGTGATATTTAGTGAGGTTTGGGTCAGATAACCTACCAGGTTTACAAGCAGAGAAAGCCATACTCACTAAAATGTGGAAACGAAAACCACCAGGGTCTTCAGACGAAGGAGACACTAGACAACCAGGCACCACTAAGGGTAGCAAAAACATTCTTGGGCCTGTCTTTATTACCAGGGGTGTAACTACAGAGGACCAGCCACTGCAACTGCAGGGGGCGCACAGTTGTAAGGGCGCCCCAACTATTACTTCATTTCCTCCGATAAAGGATTCCGTTCTTCAGATCAGGTGTTTTTGTGGCTACACTTGTTATTTGTTGGTACTTTGTGGTTTTTGGCTACAATGAATCCCAGAACCTTTTCAAGAGAGCGACCACCCCCGATACACCATGATTGGGACACCCGAGTGGAGACGAGTTGTAATTCTTCACCTGCTTGATGTGCGCACTTCTCTCTCTCCCTTAGGAGAGTGCCTTCCAACAAGGAAATCACAACATTACAACATGATTCCAACAATAAGTTCCAGGGTAACTCAGAACTAGTGTTGGGCGAACATCTAGATGTTCGGGTTCGGGCCGAACAGGCCGAACATGGCCGCGATGTTCGGGTGTTCGACCCGAACTCCGAACATAATGGAAGTCAATGGGGACCCGAACTTTTGTGCTTTGTAAAGCCTCCTTACATGCTACATACCCCAAATTTACAGGGTATGTGCACCTTGGGAGTGGGTACAAGAGGAAAAAAAATTAGCAAAAAGAGCTTATAGTTTTTGAGAAAATCGATTTTAAAGTTTCAAAGGGAAAACTGTCTTTTAAATGCGGGAAATGTCTGTTTTCTTTGCACAGGTAACATGCTTTTTGTCGGCATGCAGTCATAAATGTAATACATATAAGAGGTTCCAGGAAAAGGGACCGGTAACGCTAACCCAGCAGCAGCACACGTGATGGAACAGGAGGAGGGTGGCGCAGGAGGAGAAGGCCACGCTTTGTGAGACACAACAACCCAGGCCTTGCATGAGGACAAGAAGCGTGCGGATAGCATGCTTTGTACCGCCATGCAGTCATAAATGTAATAAAGATAAGTGGTTCAATAAACAGGGACCACGCGTCAACGCTAACCCAGCAGCAGCAGACGTGATGGAACAGGAGGAGGCGCAGGAGGAGAAGGCCACGCTTTGTGAGACACAACAACCCAGGCCTTGCATGAGGTACCGCCATGCAGTCATAAATGTAATAAAGATAAGTGGTTCAATAAACAGGGACCACGCGGCAACGCTAACCCAGCAGCAGCAGACGTGATGGAACAGGAGGAGGCGCAGGAGGAGAAGGCCACGCTTTGTGAGACACAACAACCCAGGCCTTGCATGAGGTACCGCCATGCAGTCATAAATGTAATAAAGATAAGTGGTTCAATAAACAGGGACCACACAGCAACGCTAACCCAGCAGCAGCAGACGTGATGGAACAGGAGGAGGCGCAGGAGGAGAAGGCCACGCTTTGTGAGACACAACAACCCAGGCCTTGCATGAGGACAAGAAGCGTGCAGATAGCATGCTTTGTACCGCCATGCAGTCATAAATGTAATAAAGATAAGTGGTTCAATAAACAGGGACCACGCGGCAACGCTAACCCAGCAGCAGCAGACGTGATGGAACAGGAGGAGGCGCAGGAGGAGAAGGCCACGCTTTGTGAGACACAACAACCCAGGCCTTGCATGAGGACAAGAAGCGTGCGGATAGCATGCTTTGTACCGCCATGCAGTCATAAATGTAATAAAGATAAGTGGTTCAATAAACAGGGACCACGCGGCAACGCTAACCCAGCAGCAGCAGACGTGATGGAACAGGAGGAGGCGCAGGAGGAGAAGGCCACGCTTTGTGAGACACAACAACCCAGGCCTTGCATGAGGACAAGAAGCGTGCGGATAGCATGCTTTGTACCGCCATGCAGTCATAAATGTAATAAAGATAAGTGGTTCAATAAACAGGGACCACGCGGCAACGCTAACCCAGCAGCAGCAGACGTGATGGAACAGGAGGAGGCGCAGGAGGAGAAGGCCACGCTTTGTGAGACACAACAACCCAGGCCTTGCATGAGGACAAGAAGCGTGCGGATAGCATGCTTTGTACCGCCATGCAGTCATAAATGTAATAAAGATAAGAGGTTCCATAAACAGGGACCGGCAACGCTAACCCAGCAGCAGCAGCAGCACACGTGATGGAACAGGAGCAGGCGCAGGAGGAGAAGGCCATGCTTTTTGAGACACAACAACCCAGGCCTTGCATGAGGACAAAAAGCGTGCGGATATAGCAGCAATGCTTTTTGCCGCCATGCAGTCATAAATGTAATACAGATGAGAGGTTCAATAAACAGGGACCGGAAACGCTACACCATCCCAGATGTTCATTGGTCATGTTACTTGGTTGGGGTCCTGGAGTGTTGCGTAGTCATTTCCAATCCAGGATTGATTCATTTTAATTTGAGTCAGACGGTCTGCATTTTCTGTGGAGAGGCGGATACGCCGATCTGTGACGATGCCTCCGGCAGCACTGAAACAGCGTTCCGACATAACGCTGGCTGCCGGGCAAGCCAGCACCTCTATTGCGTACATTGCCAGTTCGTGCCAGGTGTCTAGCTTCGATACCCAATAGTTGAAGGGTGCAGATGGATTGTTCGACACAGCTACGTCATCTGACATGTAGTCCTTGACCATCTTCTCCAGGCGATCGGTGTTGGAGGTGGATCTGCACGCTTGCTGTTCAGTGGGTTGCTGCTGCATGGGTGTCAGAAAATTTTCCCACTCCAAGGACACTGCCGATACCATTCCCTTTTGGGCACTAGCTGCGGCTTGCGTTGTTTGCTGCCCTCCTGGTCGTCCTGGGTTTGCGGAAGTCAGTCTGTCGGCGTACAACTGGCTAGAGGAGGGGGAGGATGTCAATCTCCTCTCTAAAGTCTCCACAAGGGCCTGCTGGTATTCTTCCATTTTGACCTGTCTGACTCTTTCTTCAAGCAGTTTTGGAACATTGTGTTTGTACCGTGGATCCAGAAGGGTATAAACCCAGTAATTGGTGTTGTCCAGAATGCGCACAATGCGTGGGTCGCGTTCAATGCAGTCTAGCATGAATTGAGCCATGTGTGCGCCAGAGTCCTACCAGAATCCTCATCATCCTCTTGTGAGCGTTGTGATAGTTGTTGTGATGCATCATAGTCGTCACCTTCCTCCTGGTCTGCTTCTGCTCACCATTCGCGCTGAATTGTGGAAGTCCAACGTGCACCGCTCTGGCCCTCGTCAGTGGTGGCATGAAATTCCTGCTCCAACTCCAGCTGTTCCTCCTCCTCTTCTTCGTCATAGCTGCTGGGGCCAGCGTTCCCTGAGGCGGATGGCCTGATGTTGGTACCATCACGCTGATCGTTTTCTCCTTCAGATTCCCCCAGTTGCATCATGACAGCTGTTTCCTTGATTTTCAACATTGACCTCTTCAGTAAACACAGCAGTGGTATGGTAATGCTGACTGAAGAGTTGTCACTGCTCACAGGCAACGTGGATTGCTCAAAATTTTGGAGGACTTGGCAGAGGTCCAACATGTTGGCCCAATCGGATCCACAGAAGCTTGGCAGCTGTCCGGATGTGCCTCGGTACTGCGCCGTCATGTACTGGACCACTGCACTCTTCTGCTCACAAAAGCGTGCTAGCATGTGCAGCGTAGAATTCCAGCGCGTAGGGACATCACACAGCAAGCGATGGTGGGGGAGATTGAAGCGCTCCTGCATCTTGGCGAGTGCCTCCAAGCAGTACTGGAATTTCTACAATGTTTGGCCACTCGACGCACCTTCAACAGAAGATCGGCCACGCCTGGGTATGTCCTCAGGAACCGCTGAACTACTAGGTTCATCACGTGCGCCAGGCAAGGGATGTGTGTCAGCTTAGCCAACCTTAAAGCGCGAATGAGATTACTCCCATTATCACACACAACCATGCCCGGTTTCAGGTCCAGCGGTGCCAGCCACAAATCCGTCTGTTCCTTTATTCCCTTCCAAATTTCCTCCCCTGTGTGCTGCTTATCCCCAAGGCAGATCAGCTTCAGCAACGCTTGCTGACGCATGCCAACAGCTGTGCTGCACTGCTTCCACGATCCTACTGCTGCTGGGTTAGCGTTTCCGGATGAGGTACAGCTTTGAGATGCGTTGGAGGAGAAGGAGTCAGAGAGGTAGGTGCTGCTGTTGTTATCCAGTGGGAGGGACGGCGGTGCAGCTGTTTGCGGCGTGGGCAACACCCGCGCTGTAGCAGGTGAGGAATCGCTGCCAGGCTCCACAAGGTTCACCCAGTGCGCGGTAAGGGAGATGTATCGACCCTGTCCGAACGCACTCGTCCAAGTGTCAGTGGTGAGGTGAACCTTGCAGGCAACGGCATTCTTCAAGCTTCGGGTTATTTTGCTGACCACGTGCTCATGCAACTCAGGCACTGCAGAGCGCGCAAAGTGGTAGCGGCTGGGAACCACGTAACGTGGGATGGCCACTGACATCATGCCCTTGAAGCTGTTTGTCTCCACCACTCGATATGGCAGCATTTCGCAGGCCAGAAGCTTGGCTATGCTGGCTGTTACTGCCACGGCCCGGGGGTCATTTGCTGGCAATTTCCTCTTGCGCTCAAACATCTCCGACACAGACAACTGAACCGTAACGCTGCACACGGAAGGGCTGTTGGTTGTTGTGTTTGATGAACACTGGGAGACCTCAAGAGCACTACTCCGGAAAGTGACAGTGTCAGCGTCGTCTGATGTTTGTGAATGTTGTGAACCACGCAATGGCTGGGCTACTGCTGCTGCTGAGGCGGGTCTGGTGGTGAGTCTGGGGAACCCAAGGGAGGCAGTGTTGCTGGTACCCTGTCCTGCCGCGTTTGCCCACAGAGTGGGATGTTTGGATAGCATGTGGCGGCTCATGCTGGTGGTGGAGAGGTTGTTAATACTTTTCCCCCTGCTCAGGCGGGTCTTGCACACCTTGCAAATCGCCATGGTAACATCCTCAGTGCAGTCTTCAAAGAAAGCCCAGACTTTGGAGCACCTGCCTCCTTGCTGGCGATTTCTGTTTGCTCCTCTTTTGCCTCTCACTTGAACTTCCACGCTTGTGGTGCCTGAAATTGCGCGCCGCCTACCTTGTGGCACAAGGCGAACTCGTGCAGCTGTGGGTTCTTCAACAGACTCATCTGTGCTGCTGCTACGACGGCGATGTTCTCGTTCACAAACAAAATCTGGGTCTATGTCCACATTGTCCATACCCTCCTCTTCCATCTCCTCAAACTCGTCATATGTCATTGTGGGGGGCCGCCGCCGTGGAGTAGAGCTCCCCAGAACAACCTCTGCGCAGCTCACTCCAACTTCGTCTTCCAGATCTTGTCGGCCGAACCTCCTGCAATTGCAACCCCTCCTGCCCAACTTGCTCTGGGATTTGGGTTTCCGAGTCCTCCTCGGACTCGCCTTGTATTTCAGTGCGCGGTGCATTTCCCACAGTTAATGGTTGTGAATCCGGGCACAACATTTCTGGCTGTTCCTCCATTGACCTTTGAAAGGTGGAAGTTTGTTGGGCTGGGAATAGCTCCTGCGAATACCCCATTGTGTCCTGAGGTAATTCATCAGACTGGTTATCTGGCAGTTGTGTGCGTGGTGTCGCTGCCGGTTGTGTCAGCTTTGTGTCCACTGGCTCCTTGTAACTGGCTGAGGACACGGACCTCGTGCGTGATGTGCTGGTGCTGCTTAACCCACTGCTGGACGCTTGAGAGGTCATCCAAGTAATTATCTGGTCCTGTTCTTTTGGATCTGTGAGGGTTATTGTCCTGGACAACATGGGCGGTATTGAGTGGGTTTTCTTGGGTGCTCCCCTGTGGCCTGTACGTGAACCGTCAGGGGAAACACCTCTTCCCTTGCCCCTTCCTCTTTCACCGGATTTCTTCCTCATTTCACTTATCCTTACAGTACACGCTGACTGGCAGCAGTACAGTGGCAGTACAGAAATGCTATACAGTACCACTATTCCCAGCAGCGACACAGAGCACAATGCTATACAGTGGCGGGTGAGCGGTGTACCACTATTCCCAGCAGCGACACAGAGCACAATGCTATACAGTGGCAGGTGAGCGGTGTACTACTGTTCCCAGGCCCAGCAGACACAGAGTGGAAGTAAACACAATGCTATATAGTCTGGCTGAGCAGTGTACACAGAGTGGCAGTACACACAATGCTATATAGTCTGGCTGAGTGGTGTACACAGAGTGGCAGTACACACAATGCTATATAGTCTGGCTGAGCAGTGTACACAGAGTGTCAGTAAACAATGCTATATATAGCGTGGCTGAGCGAGGTACACAGTGGCAGTACACACAATGCTATATAGTCTGGCTGAGCGGTGTACACACAGTGTCAGTAAACAATGGTATATATAGCGTGGCTGAGCGAGGTACACAGTGGCAGTACACACAATGCTATATAGTCTGGCTGAGCGGTGTACACACAGTGTCAGTAAACAATGGTATATAGTCTGGCTGAGCGGTGTACACAGAGTGTCAGTAAACAATGGTATATAGTCTGGCTGAGCGGTGTACACAGAGTGGCAGTAAACAATGGTATATAGTCTGGCTGAGCGGTGTACACAGAGTGGCAGTACACACAATGCTATATAGTCTGGCTGAGCGGTGTACACAGAGTGGCAGTACACACAATGCTATATAGTCTGGCTGAGCGGTGTACACAGAGTGGCAGTACACACAATGCTATATAGTCTGGCTGAGCGGTGTACACAGAGTGGCAGTACACACAATGCTATATAGTCTGGCTGAGCGGTGTACACAGAGTGGCAGTACACACAATGATATATATTCTGGCTGAGCCGTGTACACAGAGTGGCAGTACACACAATGCTATATAGTCTGGCTGACCCGTGTACACAGAGTGTCAGTAAACAATGCTATATATAGCGTGGCTGAGCGAGGTACACAGTGGCAGTACACACAATGCTATATAGTCAGGCTGAGCCGTGTACACAGAGTGTCAGTAAACAATGGTATATAGTCTGGCTGAGCGGTGTACACAGAGTGTCAGTAAACAATGGTATATAGTCTGGCTGAGCGGTGTACACAGAGTGGCAGTAAACACAATGCTATATATAGCGTGGCTGAGCGAGGTGCACAGTGGCAGTACACACAATGCTATATAGTCAGGCTAAGCCGTGTACACAGAGTGTCAGAAAACACAATGCTATATATAGCGTGGCTGAGCGAGGTGCACAGTGGCAGTACACACAATGCTATATAGTCAGGCTGAGCCGTGTACACAGAGTGTCAGTAAAAAATGGTATATAGTCTGGCTGAGCGGTGTACACAGAGTGTCAGTAAACAATGGTATATAGTCTGGCTGAGCGGTGTACACAGAGTGGCAGTAAACACAATGCTATATATAGCGTGGCTGAGCGAGGTGCACAGTGGCAGTACACACAATGCTATATAGTCAGGCTGAGCCGTGTACACAGAGTGTCAGTAAACAATGGTATATAGTCTGGCTGAGCGGTGTACACAGAGTGTCAGTAAACAATGGTATATAGTCTGGCTGAGCGGTGTACACAGAGTGGCAGTAAACACAATGCTATATATAGCGTGGCTGAGCGAGGTGCACAGTGGCAGTACACACAATGCTATATAGTCAGGCTAAGCCGTGTACACAGAGTGTCAGAAAACACAATGCTATATATAACGTGGCTGAGCGAGGTGCACAGTGGCAGTACACACAATGCTATATAGTCAGGCTGAGCCGTGTACACAGAGTGTCAGTAAACAATAGTATATAGTCTGGCTGAGCGGTGTACACAGAGTGTCAGTAAACAATGGTATATAGTCTGGCTGAGCGGTGTACACAGAGTGGCAGTAAACACAATGCTATATATAGCGTGGCTGAGCGAGGTGCACAGTGGCAGTACACACAATGCTATATAGTCAGGCTAAGCCGTGTACACAGAGTGTCAGAAAACACAATGCTATATATAGCGTGGCTGAGCGAGGTGCACAGTGGCAGTACACACAATGCTATATAGTCAGGCTAAGCCGTGTACACAGAGTGTCAGAAAACACAATGCTATATATAGCGTGGCTGAGCGAGGTGCACAGTGGCAGTACACACAATGCTATATAGCCAGGCTAAGCCGTGTACACAGAGTGTCAGAAAACACAATGCTATATATAGCGTGGCTGAGCGAGGTACACAGTGGCAGTAAACAATGCTATATATATAGTGTGGCTGAGCGAGCGGTGTACTACTGTTCCCAGCAGCGACACACAATGACTGGGGGGGACCCTGGCTAGCGTGGCTGGAGAGCGAACTACCCTGCCTGCCTACCCAAAGCTAAACCCACAGATAAATGGCGGAGATATGACGTGGTTCGGGTATTTATTTACCCGAACCACGAGACCGTTCGGCCAATCAGAGCGCGTTCGGGCCCGAACCACGTGACCCGTTCGGCCAATCACAGCGCTAGCCGAACGTTCGGGGAACGTTCGGCCATGCGCTCTTAGTTCGGCCATGTGGCCGAACGGTTTGGCCGAGCACCGTCAGGTGTTCGGCCGAACTCGAACATCACCCGAACAGGGTGATGTTCTGCAGAACCCGAACAGTGGCGAACACTGTTCGCCCAACACTACTCAGAACATGGTTTGTTTGACAAGCCTGGGGCCATATGCAATTTGTAGTGATAAGAAGCACAAGACGTGCAACCTTCTTAGCAGAATAAGAATCACTTTTTATCAGAATCACTTTTATTCACCAAGCGATCACCTTACATTGCTCAGGATTTACAGGCCAATTCAATTGCAGTTTCACTCAAGTGATGTCCGAGCATAAAGAACATGAGTGAGGCGAATACTTGCTATTCACCTGAGCGATGCTCCTGTATCCCGAGTGGTGCCAAGCGATGTGGAAGGAGGTATTTGTGCCATGGAACTGTCCTTCAGCACCACAGTACTGCTGCCTCGCTCCCCTGGGAGATGCGCACACATCAGACATCCACTGTGAGAGCCAGCAGGCTTCCAATCACTTACTTGATGCTCACCCAAGCATGCCAGGTTCTGGTAACATTGTTGCTACCTGTCTCCACCCATCACTTTCCGTTGTTCTGCACCACCAGCTGGACCCGCTGTGACCACCGCTGGTGCTGGTCTCCTCTTCTCCATCTACCAACGGATCCCAAGAAAAAGCATTTTGAAGCTCTTGCTGGGGCTCCTCGTTCTTCCACTAGGTAGACCAATGAGAATTATTCTGTTTTCCTTGGTTTTAAACTTGTTACCTACAGACTTTAAAGCAAGTAAGCAGCAGTAACATGGCTAGAAATAAGGGGCTCTACAGAACAGTGTTGATGAGGCCCCCACAGCTAAGCACACTTGAGAAATGACAACCAGCGACAAGCAAAAACGCAGATATTCTTTTCACATCAGTTTTGCAAAAATAATGTTAAATTCGACTTTTGCGACGAAAATGCCATTGTAAATCATTTTGTAATAAGTTTGTGATTTTTTGCAAATTTTCGTGCTAAAAAATAATAATGATTTGCATTTTCGTGAATTTTCACACTAAAACAAAGGTGGCCATACACTTATAGATTTGTAGCAGATTCGACATCAGATAGAATCTGATGTGCGCCCCACACTAGGAACAGATTTTCAGTAGATTTCAGAATGAAATCTATTGGAAATCGATCCTGTCAGATAGATCAAATTGACCCAATCGATTGGGGAATTTGATAGAATCAATCAATTGATCGATGGCTAAAATCGACCAGTGTTTGGACCCCTTAAGTGATTTTTTGCTATAAAAATAACATTTTTTGTGTGTGTTTGTGTTTTATATTTTTACCATATTGCAAAAAAAAATGTAAATTTTCACGAAATCGAAAGATGCAAAAATTTGTGACAAACACTGATGACAACCTACCCTACCCCATGGATGACATGATAACGTTTACACATGTGCAATGTGTGGTATATAGAACAGACAGGGCCTTGTGAACTAAAGTCTGGTAAAGTTGCTGTGTGCAAGTCGTGCACCACAATTTTACCCTCACTAGCACAGGGGGAGCACTGGCCGTTAACCCATAGCGCCACGTGCATTACCGCGTTAATGTGCGCATTACCATGGTAATATATTTACCGCTGATAGGTTAATGGCCAGTGGGCCGTTTAATAGGTAGTAGTAGTAATGGTAAAGTGTCCTTTCACTCCCTGTGCACGGCAACTTTACCGGACCTTAGTGCATCAGGCCCATAGACACAGAGATGGATTAAAATGTAATGGGGTCCTAGGCAAGGCAGTAGGTCTGGGGCCTCTATAAAATGAAGGGGAGAGAGATCAAAGAAGGTAACAGATGGGCCCCTTGACACTCATTAGGCCCCAAGCACCTGCCTAGGTTGCCTGGTGGATAATCTTGCTCTACATAGACCCGGAGGTGACCACAAGCTGAATGTAAATTGAGAGGCTTATGAACACATTAGGGGCCACCTGCTCCCTACTCCTTCATACACACCCTCCTGCTCCTGGGCCCCACAACAGCTGCTATGCCTGCAGTCTTTTAAACATTATAAAGCTAGCAAAATTCTTTTAATATAAAAATAAATAATTCCTTTCACCGATAAAAGCGTGATTGATGTGTTGCATGCAGCACATGCCTTTAATCATTGGCTAATGTGTAATCTCTCTGTACAACTATCCATGTCATTTACTCCTCTGTTTACATTAAACCTCAATAAATAGAGATGTGTTTAGCATACGGAACTGTGTTTGTACATGCTATGTCTCCATAGGGAATCCTCGAGTGTCATTTTCATCAGCAGAGTTAGAAGGGAAGCTAGAAACGGCACACACTGCAAGGGCTGACTTCCAGCTCAAGCATGTGCAATCTGTTTCCACATCAAATCACATGCAGCGATGAATGGATATGAACTATGACATCACCAATATTAGGTCATGACTTGTGCTGTGAAGTATTGCTTGTATTGTCATTGGCATATATAGCGTCAGTGGTGTTTACTCTTTAAGCAAACCTGGAGCGAAAATAAACTTATGAGATAATGAATTGTATGTGTAGTATTCCTAATGCTGGGAATACACGATGAGGTTTTTCAGCAGATTAAGGCTTCTTGCACACAGGGACGTTACAGGTGCACGTTAGAGCAGCCTGTAACGCACCCCAACGCACAGCAATGAAAAATCAATGGGCTGTTCACAGTGCCCACGTTGCGTTACATTGTAACGCAGCACGTCCAGATAACGTACTGCATGCAGTACTTTAAACGTTAGACTGTTTGCACATGCTCAGTACGGGTGGTTTTTTTTATTTTCGGGCCGGAGAGGAGGCGGGGAGAGGCCGCTACGTAGCCAGGCACATGGCTACTTGACATTCACTGCACTTACAGTGTTTACTGCTTGGAGCGGCCGCTGAATGGCTGGCGGGACCACGTGATGCAGAGAGCTCCGCTCACGTGATCTCTGCAGCGCCTCCGACAGCAGGCGCACCAAGAGCTGCTTGTAACGCGGCTCTTGGTAGCGTCCTGCTCCAACACCACCATGCGTTGCATTAGGGGCACGTTATGCGACCTTAACGTCCCCTAAAACGCAACGTCCTGGTGTGAAACCAGCCTCAATGTCTGATCTTTTTTCAAATCGATTTTCATTCACTTCTATGAGAAATCGATCAGAAAAATGGTCGAAAATCAGATCGAACATGCTGGAAATTATCTCTCGAAGCATCTATCTGCCAAAAAATCTCATGGTGTATCCCCAGTATTAGAAATAGATCATTAGTAGCAAAGAAAAGAGTCTCATGTTGTTTTCCAGTGCAGGAAGAGATAAAAAACGTCAATTGTTATCTATGCAAAAGAGTTTCTCTGAGCTGTTTGACCAAGCTTGGTCGGCTACAGCGCTGTTTTCTGAAGCACTGCCAAGAAACTGTGAGACCGCTTGAGATAAGGTTTTACTGCAGGAACGTTCAAAAGCGTTCATTGTTTCTGCTTTTTTATAGCTTAAAAGACAGAGTTTGGTTTCTAAACTGCAAATATGACAGAATGATGCAGTGTTAAAAAAATGCTATATAACTGAAAGTAAAAATATGAAAAATATGAGACTTTTATTTGCTACTAATGTTCTTTTCATCATCTGTACTACACATACAATTCATTACAAAATAATTTTTTTTTTTCGCTTCAGGTTTGCTTCAAACATGTGTTTAAAATTGTATAAAGTGGGACCTGATCAATCATGCAAAATACCTGCAATGTCAGCTTTAGCTCATTTTTATTTTATTGGCACATCATCTTCATTATATACCTACATTTTAAACTATATGGCCCCTTTTCATACTTAAAGTGGATCCGAGGTGAACTTTTACACATTGCATAATTGTGTTCCTTTCCTATTGTTTTTAGGGCATTCCTCAAGCCAAATACTTTTTTGTTTTTGTTTTAATACTCTAATTCCCTATAAACTAAATAAACCACGCCGACAGGTTTTCAGAGAGCCTTGGCAGTAGCAAGGGCTCATGGGAGCTCAGTCTGGGCAGGAGGAGGAGGAGGTGTTACTAGCCATTAATTTCAGAGGCAGAGGGGAGAAGGGAGGAGGAGAGGGGATTAGTTTTTTTTTGCTCAAGATGCAGATAAGCCAGCCTCTGTGTAATGTTTACAAACAACATGGCTGCTGTCATTGTATCACAGGAAGAAAGAATCATTTTCCATTAATGCTGTTTGCAGCTAGATTTGCTGTGTAAAATACCTAAACTTTAGATAAGATATATAGGGCTGGATTCACAAAAGAATGCTAACTGTTAGCACGGCCGTTTTCACGCGAATTATCGCAAAATTCGTGATCGCGCGCAATGCGATAATTCGCGCGATCACGAATTTTCACGCGAAACGATAACGTTTTCACGCGCAAAAGTGAATTTTAGCACTCTTTTGTGAATCAAGCCCATAGACAAGTTATTTGTTATAGTTAGTTCTTCATCTCAGATCCGCTTTAACCAAATGTGTGTGTGTGTCTTGTAGAATTGCACTTTTGAGTTTGTTGCACATGTAATACATTTTGATGGCACTGCACTGAAATTGCAATTTTGTGCACATTTTTGGATCCAATTTTTCTATGTTATTAAAACAGGCGCCTTTTTTGGGGGAGGGGGGGGGGGGGAATACAATGTGCAAAACCTCATGTAATGTAAGTCAATGAAAACATACAACCTTTGAGTTTAGTATGCAAAAATTCACATGCAAATCCAAAGATAATTACATGCAATTGTATGTAAATTAGCTTTATTAATATGCATGAAAAATTGCACACGAAATGCAGGGTTGGTTAAGCAATAACAAAACAGAAACAGGGTTTTATTCATACTAATGGAATGATTCACTACCTGCTAGTCAAATTGAACTTGTGTTATGTACACATTATTATTATTTTTTACCTATATAGCACCAACATATTCTGTAACATTGTACATTGTACATAAAGTAAAAGGGGACATAGACACACTGTACAATCAGGACATCCAGTAATGTGTAGTTTGGGAACATCACCAATGAATTCATACATGTTAGTTTGATAAAATATACAGAAACAGGAAACCCAAGGGGGGAGTCCCTGCCTTTTTGTACAACATTCAATTCTAAACTGTCACCCAAAGCAATCAGGAATGATCATTTTGAATGTCAGTTATCCTAGCTTTGTACATAGCATGCAACATGAAGAGACCCTGCATGAGGCAATGCAAATCAAGGAGCCTATGCAGTGCAGAGTGTGCAAACAGGGCATGCTGGGAAAGGGTTGGTGAAGCTACCTTCCCATGTTCCAGCTGCTGTGCTCCAATGTTTCCTCCGCATCCCACTCCCAATCCACAATGGGGCTAAATGATGGTGGTGACCATGCTGGATGTTAGAGACAGGAGGCAAAGGAAGATGCAGCAAGCAGAGGGCATGCAGGTGGGCAGATGCTGCCCAGTGGAGGAGGTAGAAAGGCTGAAGCCATTGGCGTAGCTAAGGAGCTATGGGCCCCAGTGCGAGTTTTACATTGGGTGCCTTCAAGCACACTATACATAACAAATGATACAGCGCACCAAATCCTGCCAAGGACAACCACAGTGTAATGTAATCTTACCATTTCTATGTAATATAAGGGAACTGTGTTGATTATCCATTCAATATATTCACTCACTTTACCCTTATACTACATAGATTTAGTAAAATTGGATGAAAATAATTGGATCATTAGTGGCCACTTTTAGAGGTGCAAGAATGGGATTGGGTACAGTTTGTTAATGATTACTATCATTCAAAGCATTAAATAAGTGATTATTACCAGCACAGGACCAATAGAAAGCTAATACTGCGGGTTAAGGGAGAACCCTACGGGGCCCCTCTGGCCCCGGTGAAGTCGCAACCTCTGCAACCCCTAATGCTGCGCCACTGGCTGCAGCAAGGAAAGGTAAATATTAAAATCATCCCCCTAGCATGCCCTGTATGTTTCTGGGAGGTCCGGTAGATTAATTTCAGGTTTGGAAAGCCAGGAACCAGTAAGAAAAGGAGACAAAAAGAGCACCAGGAGCACCGATAGTGTAGCATTTCTGGAAACTGGGACAAAATGGGACCTCATTTGGTGCTCTAAAATGGAGATACATAGCTCAGACACTGTCTCGTATTGACATGAGGAAGCAGGCAGGTCCCATGAAACGCCTTGTTTTTTCCATTGGTGTCTAACAATAAAAATCTTAATCTCTTATCAAGAGGTAAGACCTCGTTCCTATTACTTATATCCCCTTACTACAGATTGTATCACAATTGGGGTGCCTTCTCCCATCTTGCATGTTGTGTATGTGCACTATAGGGGAGCCACTGACCCAAATGTTGGCTGTGAATTGATATATATGTTGTTATTTGGAGACTAAAAGAAAATCTCAGTTTACCTTTGAGTTTATTATGAATATAAGTTTTAAAGCCACACAAATATTTTAACATTTAGAAAAGTGACTTATACATTTGGAAGAGAAGTCCTGAAGAGGGGAGAGGCTTGTGAGAAGTCTTGTCTACAATATTCTGAGGAGGTTTGAAATATGTAGAAATAAGTAAGGAGGTATAAGGAAGGGATAGGGGGTGGAGAGCTTTTAAAGGGAACCTGAGAGGGGAAGTGAGAGGGATATGGAGGCTGCCATAATTATTTCCTTTTAAACAATACCAGTTCCCTGGCTGTCCTGCTGATCCAATGCCTCAAATACTTTTGGCCATAGACCCCGAACAAGCATGCAGTTCAGATGTTTCTGACAAAAAGCTGACAAGATTAGCTACATGCTTGTCTCAGGTGTATAATTCAGATACTGCAGCAAAAGAGATCAGCAAGACTGCCAGGCAACCGGCCTTGTTAAAAAGGAAATAAATATGGCTGCCTCCATATACCTATGGTTCAGGTTCAGTTTAATGTTTTAAAATTCTTAGGATTATGCGGGGACTAAGTGACTAGCACTCTCATCTTGAAGCAATAGAGCCCTGGGTTCAATTCTCCTGGTGTCTGTGGCGGGTTTTCTCTGGGAATTCTGGTTTCTTCCCACATCACAAAATTCTCATGGCCAGATTTCAGGCAAGTCCACAAAGGCCATGGCCTAGGGCACCAGAAAAGTAAGGGGCGGGCTGTGGGCAGCAGGATGGCAGTAGCAGTTAGCCTGCTGAACATGCATCCTGCTATATAGTTTGCACGTAGCAGTGGCCAGCTATCAACAGCCGGATCTGGCACTCGGGGGATGGAGGGGCAGCGGACGGGCACTTGCAGTGATCTCTGAGCTGCCTGACACTCACCCAATGTGCCACTCACCAAGGAGCTTGCAATCTAATCTCTGCCAGCATGTCACTAACTGTCCTCAGAGGATCTTATAATCTAATCCCTTCCATTACTTCACTAACTGTCCTCAAAGGACCTTATAATCTAATCCCTTCCGTTACTTCACTAACTGTCCTCAAAGGAGCTCACAATCTAATCATTGCCTTGTTGGGGGGGAAGGTTAGGATGCTGTTCTCAGGGAGCAGCTGGTCATAGTGGGCCTTGGGCTGTAAAAAGTACAAATCCGGCCCTGAAAATGCTACCGCTAGGTTAATTAGTTTGACCCAAAATTAGTCTTAGCCCGTGGTCAGCAATAAATTGTGAGCCTTTCCAAAGGACACTTAGCGACATGAACTTTTCAATGTACTCTGCAAGCACTATATAAATGTCAAGGCTATATAAATGCGTATTAATAATAATAGACAATTTGAGATGAGGTGCTATAGTACACTATGCTGAAAAGGTTAAACTCATTTGGTATAGAGCAGAACAATACTACGGACATTTGTTATTTGGCGGTCCAAACTCTGCCTTCAACTTTATCGGGACACCAGAGTACAGGCCTCCCTCGTGAATAAGTTAGAAGAAAAAATAATAACACTAAGTGGCTGCTTATTCCGGACATTAATTAAAGCTATTTGTAATTCGTCCTGGACAGCTCCTGACCGCTGCACAAGAGAGGTGTAGCAGATCTCAGAAGGATTCATTGGTATAATGTACATGAGTCCATCTTTTTAGAAAACAGATGATGGAGGAAGGACGGGGTATGGTACAGAACGCTCTCTGCTTACTCCGCTTACTCCTTGTCCCTGCCCTGACATTCATCTTCTCAACACAAAATCGTCTGTTTAGAGGTCAGGGTTCTCTAGGTGATATTATGTCATGTCGCCGCTCAGCTGTACATTATGGAGTGCTGACAAGCGAGCACAATGTAATAGGGGACATTGTTGCAGCATAGATTACCTCCGAATGAAAGGTGAACTTACTAGGGGTCGTCTGACATTTCTCTAAACTTTATTTTACAGCAAAAACTTAATTTCTCTTTCATCAAAACTTACGAGATCCAGCCTGTAATTTTTGTTGTTGTTTTAGCACACAAAAAACAAACAAACAAAAAAAACCTCTCTTTCAACTGCTCTGTGTTTAGCTACATACAGATACTAAATATTTGTAGGCTGTATACCCGTTATAATGCCCCCATACCCTCTTCACCCCTATGGACTGTATACCCCATTGAGTGTTAGGTATTAGGTGTGACGGTGTGGGAGGGAAGAGGTTAGTTTTAGACACTTGAAATGGGGGGGAAGGATAGTGTTAGACATTAGTTGTTGGAGTAGGGAGGTTAGTTTTAGACATGGGGTGGGGGGGACTAGTGTCAGGTTTAGGCACTAGGAGGGGAGGGATCAAGTCAGACTGGGTGGTGGGCAAGTGCATAGTAAAATATTGGTAATGTAAATTACAGGTATTTTTTTTTTTAAATAGTAGAGAAAGTCCGCTCAACCTTTGATACCTGGAACAAGGTGCTGGATATTAGAAGGCAAAACAGGAACAGAGGAAAATGTCCGCACTCTCACAGGTATAGTCCAAGGGTCTTTATTCACACCAATTCGCACATACAGGAATGGCTGACATGTTTCGGATATAATCCTTTTACTAGCTACACTTTACTAGTAAAGGGCCATATAGTCACTCAGTTCCTGTTTTTGTATCGATAGTTGGTGAGCATGCTAGCTGACAGTTTGAAGAACAAATGCTGTACAAATGCACTGCTTGTCTACATCTGGGCAGTCAGTTTTACGGAAAGGGGACAGTAAGGAAGTGCTGTTCAATATCGATCATTCATTGTTTAATAATCCACCACGGTGGATGACAAAACGACATTGAGGCATTATTATTATTTAGTCTTTATATAGCGCCGACATCTTACGCAGCGCTGTACAGAGTATATAGTCTTGTTACTTAACTCACAATCTAATCCCCACCATGGTCTCATCATCAATGGTAAAAATAGGCCTAGCTAATACAGTACTATACCCCACTCTATACACACTATGTACTCTGTATTAAACTTTAAAAAAGTAATTAAAAGTATATTAATCTTGGGGAGCCCAGTCTTTAAGCACCTATGAAGTCGGCCTTCACCACTGTGAATACTGCCAGCGATTTGTGATGGTTGGTTGAGACTTTTAGTTAGTTAAGTTCTGGATAACCAGGACCAGGATACTGTAGATGCAAAGAGAAGTGCAGCGATATTGCAGAATTACAGCAAGACAAATACCACTGTAATTATCATGATTTTATAAATCGGCCTCTAAGCCTCTTCCTGGCATGGAAGTCCACAGTGTGATGTCACAGCCGCCGTGTTACGCTTCCCAAAGGAAATAATTAGCAGCAAGCCTCTCTCAATAACAGGCCTCCTCTGACAGGACATGCAAAACAGCCTCTGGCTCCTCTAAAAGTGGATTATGCTTCCTCCCCACATGGTGAAGCTACTTGTGAGGATGATGGCAGAGACCGAATTATATTCCAGCTCAGACAAGCCCCTGAGGCTCAGTCCTGCACACCAGTACAGTGTGTGTCCATCTCAGATTCCCTTTCTCCTGTGCAATACGGCTGTATTCCCACCTCTGACTGAGACAATGCTGTGAGATGTGTGACTGACCATCCGCATACCACATTCCCTCCAAGAAAGAGGGACACTTTTACTCCAAATACTTCTTATTTCCTGCAAAAGACCCCCGCCCCTCCCCTGACCCCCCACACACATACACACACACACACACACACACACACACACACACACACACACACACACACACACACACACACCTAAACATACATTACACAACACACACACGCACACGTGGAAAAAGGGCACCGTAGTGATTAGCAGAGATGAGCAGAGAGGAGCAGAGATGCTGATATCCTTTTCACGTTCATTTACTTGAAAATAATGTAAAATTTGACTTTTGAGTTAAAATGCCATTGAAAATTATTTTGATATAAGTTTGTGATTTTTTTGCAGTAAAAATAAATGCTGTTTTCGCAATTTTACGCGGTAAAAATGACAATTTTGCGGGCAGATTTTCGAATTGGGGAAAAAAAATCTTTGGCTATATTGCAAGAATACAATGTATTTTCATGAATTTTTTCTCAAAATCAAAAATAGCATTTTCAATACCAAAATGACTGGTGAAAATTTGCAAGCAGCACTGGCGACCGAGGTCACCAGGAGATCCGCTAGTAGAATATCTGTAGAGTTACCGATACATTGCTATTGGGCCGTGGCTAACTCCAATATTATTGGTAATTTGAATTGATGCATTACCCTCACCTGTCTCTCTTCTGAAATGAATCCCCCCTCTACTGATGCCAAACACCAACCTAAAACCCCTCCCCCAACACCACCCCCCCCTCGCAATCTCTGACGATATTGGCTATATCTTCAACTGCTAAACAGTGTTGCTTGCAAATTTTCGCCAAAGTCGTTTTTGTATCAAAAATGCTATTTTTGATTTGAGAAAATATTCCTAAAGATACGTTGTATTTTTGCAATATGGTAAGTAGTTACTGAGCAATATGCTCAGTAGTTACTGTGCAGATGCAAAAAAGGCTACAGGAGTACGACAGGAATGAGAGCGCGGCCAGGTCACGCGTGCACGGCAAAGCGCGACTCAGCAAGGCTACCGGGCTGTCCAGCGGGGGACAGGAGCCACTCGGGGAGATGGCAAGGGAGCGAGCAGCCTCAAGGGGGCTAATCCACTTCACCTCCAAGGGTTTTTCCCCTTAAAAAAACAGAGCAATTTTCACCTGTCAAGACTCCTTCCATTCATTCACCTATAACTTTATTACTACTTATCACAGCAAAACAATCTATATCTTGGTTTTTTTTGCCACCAATTAGGCTTTCTTTGGGGGTACTTTTTGCTAGGAATTTCTTTATTCTAAATGTGTTTGTAACAGGAAAAAGAAGAACAAAAAAATGGGGAAAATTATTATTATTTCTCAGTTTTTGGCCATTATAGTTTTAAAATAATACATGCTACCGTAATTAAAATCCATGCGTTTTATCTGCTCATTTGTCTTGGTTATTGCAACATTTAAAAATGTTATTATTTGGAAATAAAGGTGCATGTTTTCAGTTTTGCGTCCATCCCTAATTACAAGCCCATAATTTATAAAGTAACAGTAATATACTCTATTGATATACATATTTAAAAAGTTCAGTCCCTAAGGTACTATTTATGTATTTTTTTTTTATTTTTTTTTACCCTCAAAACATTGTGGTACCTATTGGGGAGCGTGGGAGGTAAGGGGTTATTGTTAAAAAAATGTAATTAAAAAAAAAAGTATAGATGTAATTTTACTATTTGGCCACAAGATGTCGTTGCGAATAACTTCCGTGTGCATAAAATTACTAAGCAAAGCAGAAGTAATGTGTGGATGTGTGGATGTGAAGTATCGGTTTTGTAAATGGCAGCGCTGTCCAGGGACGCCGCAAGCATACTGGCGTGCCATGACCCAGCTTGGGGACTCACAAGAAGGGGGCCTCGCTCTGCTGTTGGCGGCTGGCAGCGGAGCGCCAGGAGGGTGGGCGCAGCGGCGGGGCCTGGGGGGAGCGACCAGAGCAAAGTTTCACCTGGCTTCCTTCGCACACAGCCTCTATCTTCTTCCTGTCCTGGATTGCGGCGTCTGTAGCTATGGTAACAGCACCCCCTGTGATGATGTAACCACATATCATCACAGGGGGAGCTCTTACCGATGTGACAGATGCCGCACGCCAGGACAGGAAAAAAGATAGAGGCTGTGTGCGTAGGAAGCCAGGTGAGTTGAAATTTCTCTCTGCCCACTCCCCCCGCCCCAAGCTGCCTGGAGGCACCTACCTATCTAACCTATACTGAAGGGTACCTACATACCTAATCTATACTGGGGGCACCTACCTATCTAATCTATACTGGGGCATCTACCTATCTGACCTATACTGTGTGCACCTACCTATCTAATGTATACTGGGGGCATCTACCTAACTAACCTATACTGAGGGGTACTTACCTATCGAACCTATACTGGGGCCATCTACCTATCTAACCTATACTGCATGTGTGCACCTACCTACCTAATTTATACTGGAGGCATCTACCTATCTAACCTATACTGGGGGCACCTACCTATCTAGCCTATCCTGCCAGCACTTACCTATCTAATCTATACTGTGGGCACCTACCTATCTAACCTATACTGGGGGCAACTATGCGGGCTACCTATACTGGGGGCACCTATACCTTAGCCTAGAAACTGCTAGTATCTGGCTCCTCCCACATCATGTTTTGGCCATGCCCAATTTTTTTGCCATGGTGTGCTTGTGGAGGGGCTGCCATTTTTTTCGCCTTCATGGATGGGGTCTCAAGTTATGGACTGCCAGGGCCAAGAAAACCTTGGACGGCGGCAGTCCCCCGATGGCTGCGGTCATTCACACAGGGACTTAGATCAATGAACGGTAACTATGTTCCCATTCATTGATCTCTCGACTGACAATTAGCGACGATAATGATTGCAGGAGCGAGCGGGGGGGGGGGGGGGGGGGTCGGTGTGGGAGATCAAGCGGGAAGAGGCGTAGTTGCTACATCCCTGCTGGGAGATATGGCATTTTGCAGGGACGTAATTACTCATCCTGGGGGAGGGGAAGTGGCTAAAGGATACCAGAGCCCAAATGAATATGAGAAACGGAGGGAGCAAGCATGTATCGTGAGCTGTCCTAATGCTTCCTCCATTCTCCTTTCTGCCCCGCCGATAGTTCTAATTGCTCTCCAGCCCTGTCTTCTTGGCCGGCCGGGTGGAGCATCACTGCGCCTGTGCAAGCTTCTCTGCGTCCTTCCTGAGTCCTACAGCAGTCCGGAGCGCTCTGCACATGTTCATTACATAATCGTGACATTTCTCCTATTTACTTGGGCTCTGGTATCCTTTAAAGAGACTAAAAGACAAAATAAACTACAGCTCTGATACTTACCCGGGTCTTCCTCCCGCCCAATAGACATGTTTAAGTCCCATGCCGTTCTCCCGCGGTCTGAGGTTCGTAACGGAGATCACCGCGGCAGAACGGCAGACCGCGGGAGGGCGGTGTGGGACATAGATGTGTTTATGGGGCGGGAGGAAGCCCCGGGTAAGTATTAGAGCTGTCGTTTATGTAGTCTCTGAGTCTCTTTATGGAAGCCCCTGGTAAGTATGGTACCTGAGACTGTTTTCGTCACAGTTACACTTTAACTGTCCCTCAGAGGGGCTAACAATCTAATCCATAATCATTTGTCTATATTGTGTAGTGTGTGTATCGTAGTCTAAAGGGGCCCATACACCAAACGTTTTTCCCGCCGATATACGGCACATTCGATCACTGTAATCGAATCTGCTGTGAATCGTTGCGCAAACGCAAACTATTGATTTCCGTCCGAAATCAATCGCTTACGTCGACTCCCGTTGAGCCGTCCGTGTGGAAGATTTTTCTCGATCGCCGGCGGGTCGGGAGTGCGTCGATAGCGGCGTTCGAATGCCCGACGACCGACGCAATACAGCGGCAATACATTACCTGCTCCGGCCGGCGCGAGTCCCTGCTGTCACCGATGTCTTCTTCTCCGCTGGGTTCCGCGTTCCGGTCCGGCTGGCTTCATTTCCTGTCCCGCAGGAAGTTTAAACAGTAGAGCGCCCTCTACTGTTTAAACTTCCCCGGACAGAAAGAAGTGAAGCCTGCCGGACCGGAACGTGGGACCCAGCGGAGAAGAAGACATCGGTGACAGCGGGGACTCGCGCTGGCCGGATCCGGTAATGTATGCGGGGGGGGGGGGGGGGGAGGGGAAGCGGCAGCACCCCCACAGATTGTGATCGGTTTCATGCTGAAATCGATTCACAATCTGTTTGCGGTAAAGGCAGCCATACAATACCTCTCTGATCAGATTCGATCTGTTGGTCGAATCTGATGGCAAATCGACCGGTGTATGGTCACCTTAAGGCCCATTTAGGGGGAAGCCAATTAACTGTACCTGTATCTTTGGGATGTGGGAGGACACAGAAATGTATAGATATCAGACTTAATGCACAATATAAACAATGTAACAGTGTTGTAGAGAAGCATTTGTAAATAATAAGCATCGGAAGGGATCTACTAAAACATTAGGAGCAGAAACATAAGTCTAATATTGTTTCCAGTACAGGAAGAGTTAAAAAACTGCAGTTGTTATCTATGCAAAAGAGCCATTGCTCCACAACTTTCAAAGTCGCAGAGAGCTCTGTCATTTAAAGCTTATTATCTCAAGTGTCAGTCACTGTATTGTTTTTTTTGTTTTTGTTTTTTTTTGCAGAGAACAGTTCAAACGTTCACTGGCCTGCTCTGCTAAATTAATTTAGAATGCTGAGTAGTGTGTAGACTGCAAATATTAGAGAATGATGTAATGTTATACAAAAAAAAAACTTTGTAACTGAAAATAAAAATATGAGAATATTTTCTTTGCTTCTAATGTTCTAGTAATTATCCAATTCATTGTATCAAAAAAAAAAAAAATTCGCTTCAGTGTCTCTTTAAGAAACTCATTTCATTAAAAAAAAATAAAAACATGTTCTACTTCATTTTTTTCTGTTTTTTTTCCTCTTCTTCGTTGATCTTTTACACACCTAGAAAAATCCCTTAAATCAGTGAGGCACAGCAGATCTATTATGTCAACGAATCACAAAAGAGACATGCCAATTATTGTTCTCCAAACATTCAAAAAGTCATCGGCCTGTGCTATTAACTTATATTTAATGAAAAGAAATGTTTGTAATCTGTTGTTAACGCAAAGGTTGAGTCATATAACCACAAGGAAACAAGCAGGCCATTTCCTATGCAAGAGAACCATCACACAATAGAGGCTGATACTGTACTTTTTCTCCCAGCAGCCTCTGGGGCTTGACTTATGTCAACCACACAATAAAACGGAGACTTATATAAATAGCTCTGTCAGGATGAGGAATGACAAAAATGAATGACCTATATATCTCAGGCCTATGAGAAACTGTTCAGAGGTAAAATATTTATTGTTTAAATAACCATTTTAGCAGTGAACCGTGAAAAAGACATACATATAAAAAGGCACTCAACAAAACCGCCATCAAAGTTAAATATTTGTGCATGATGTTCAGGCTATAGGAAACGTGCAGCTACTGTTTGTTCTGTGATGTCCAGATAAGCCGATAATACATTTCTGAAGGTTTGGGATGGAATGTTAATCTTTAGCCATTAATTTTACATTCTTGTGTATTTGTCACATTTCCTTTATTCACAGTTAAAAGTACCTACAGTGACTTATAGCTTATAGTTCATTTATTCCTTATTCCTCTTTCACACTAGAGGCTGCGGTAGAAAAGGCTGAAACTCTGCCTTTTGCTTAACGCCAATACATAGCTTTTTCAAAGCGTTTTACAGCTCATATCACAATGTCCTTTTTTTCTCTTTAACCTCCTTAGCGGTATGCCCGACACTGTGTCAGGCATACCGCTCTGTGGCCCCAGTAGTCCCCCATAATTAAATATTTGTGCCAAATGACTGTAAACCCTCTAGCTAGCACTAGGCTAGCTAGTAAAAGTGTCGGGCACCCGCCGCTCCCCTGCGCTCCCCCCGTTTATACATTACCCTGCCTGGATCCAGCGATCGCGCAGCCTCCCTGCACAGCTCTGGTCTCTCTATGGGGAGGATCGGGTTTGCGCATGACGTTGGCGACGTCATGACGTCATCTGCGATCCTCCCCATAGTGAAGACCGGAGCTGTCCGGGGAGGCTGCGCCGATCGCTGGATCCAGGCTGGGTAATGTATAAACGGGGGAGCGGAGGGTGCCGGACACTTCTACTAGCCAGCCTAGTGCTAGCTAGAGGGTTTATAGTCATATGGCACAAATAATTAATGATCGGGCAAAAAGTAACAAAACCTCCTGAGCGGCGTAACGCTCAGAAGGTTAAAACTAAGTCAACAAGTCAGCTGTAAAACGCTTTGAAAACGCTGTAGTTGGCGATTTCCATTGACTATCATTGAAACGCGAAAAGCCAACTTCAGCTTTAAACAGCTTGGAAAAAGCTCCGGGAGCTTCAAAACGCAACGCCCAAAAAAGCTGTTTTAGGTGTGAAAGGTAAAATCAAAGTCTATGGACTTTTATTTTACCTTGGAAAACGCCAACTATGGTTTTGGCTGTAAAACGCCAAAACTAGCCTCTAGTGTGAAAGAGCCCTTAACACTTTATCAGTGATTGGAGGTGGGAATAATTCACCCATTTGCAGGAAAACAGGCACTCTTAAATAGAAATGCTCATTCGGATTCCATCCACATTTCCGATCAGAAATTGCATTCCCACATCGGAATGCAGAAATCTGTAATGCAAGTACGGTAGGCAAATTTTTGTGGAAATCGCAGAAATTTCCGCTGACTTTAACATCGATTTTCTCAAAAACTACAAGGTCTTTTTGAAAAATGTGTTTACCTCTTGTTTAACGTACCCTGAAAATGTGGTGTTTCCAGCACCTACGGGGGCTTTGCTATTAACTGCTAAAGTCAGCGGCCATTGACTGTAATGTAAAATGCGGAACATCAACATTACCCGATATGCGGTAATTTTAGGCCAATCAGAAGACTTAGAATGAATAAGCCAATCAGAGAATGCAGAAATGTTTGCCTAAATCCCTGTTCTATGATTGATTTATTCATTCTGAGTCTTCTGATGTCATAAAATTACTGCATATCGGTAATGCAGATTTTCAGCATTTTACATTACAGTCAATGGCCACCGACTTTTTTTGAAAAAGACCTTGTAGTTTTTGATAAAATCGATGTTAAAGTCGGCGGAAATTTCCGTAAAATCCGCATCGTTATGCGGAGATTGATAGCAGGAGCCGGAATCGGTAGAGGTTGTGGTAATCGGCAATGGCGAAAAGCGGATTTTCATTGGAAGCGGAAATTGGCATTTCCGACCATCCCTACTCCCCATTGGACTTAAACCCTTCCCCCCATTGGAAAATCTGCCATGGCAGTTTTTGCCGAAAGTCTTGCGGAAGAAGACCGGAGCTCTGTTGCCACCCTCACCTATGTTGCTGTGGCCCGCTCCAGCTTGGCAGCCACCTCTCAGGCCACGGCTATCAAGCCGGGGGTCACACCATGTCAACACAGGTGGGGGTGGCCACAGAGTTTCCGACTGCTTTAGTGAGGCTTTGGGCAAAAACCGCCACGGAGGCTGCCCTCTCCAGCTTTAGGAATAGTTGGCTTTTAAAGCGGACCTGAACTCACAACTTCCTCTCTGCTCCAAAAGATAAGCAACAGCATAATAACCTAAAAAAAACATTTCTTTGTTACAGCTGATACAAATCCTGCAATAAATATGCAGTGTGTCTACTTCCTGCTTTCATGGAAGCAGACATATTGTTAAAGGGAACCTAAACTGAGAAGGATATGGATTTTTCCTTTTAAAATAGTACCGGTTGCCTGACTCTCCTGCTGATCCTGTGTCTCTAATACTTTTAGCCACAGCCCCTGAACCAGTGCTGGGCGTAATGGAAAAAGCTACGCTTACGGATCATTACGCGTAATTTTACGCTATTACGCATTACGGAATTACGCTTACGGCGTAGACATTGAATTACGGTACATGTCTGTAATTACGCATAGACCTTACGCAATTACGCGTAAGAATACCGTAATTCAGGTTATTACGTTATCGGCTTACGCGGAAAATCCTACTAGCAATTAATGCGTAAGGCCATGCTCCCAAGCGGAAAAGTTGACGCATGGGTCAATGTTAGGTAGCCGCCGACTTTAAGTGTTGATAGCAAAGCCCCCTTAAGTGCTAAGAGCCTCAAATTTGGAGAATATATTAAGGAGATCAGAAGGAATAAGAGGAAAAAATTTTTTTTCAAAAAGACCTAATAGTTTTTGAGAAAATCGATGTTAAAGTTTCAAAGGAAAAATTTATACATTTAAAAACCCGCCGACTTTAACGGTTAATAGCAAAGCCTGCTTAAAATTTAGGAACACCAAATTCACAGGGTATATTAAGGGGATCAGTGGGAATAAGAGGAAAAATTTTTTTTTCAAAAAGACCTTATAGTTTTTGAGAAAATCGATTTTTAAGTTTCAAGGGCAAAAATGTCTTTTAAATGCGGAAAATGTCAGTTTTTTTTGCACAGGTAACAATAGTGTTTTATTTTCATAGATTCCCCCAAGTGGGAAGAGTTTTACTTACTTCGTTCTGAGTGTGGGAAATATAAAAAAAAAACGACGTGGGGTCCCCCCTCCCAGACCTCTTTAACCCCTTGTCCCCCATGCAGACTGGGATAGCCAGAATGCGAAGCACCGGCCGCGTGGGGCTCCGCACCCTGACTATACCAGCCCGCATGGTCCATGGATTGGGGGGTCTCGGAAGGGGAGGGGCAGCCAAGCGTTCCCCTCCCCCTCCGAGCCCTTGTCCAATCCAAGGACAAGGGGCTCTTCTCCACCTCCGATGGGCGGTGGAGGTGGAGGCCGCGATTTCCTGGGGGGGGGGGGGAAGTTCATGGTGGCATCTGGGAGTCCCCTTTAAAAAGGGGTCCCCCAGATGCCCACCCCCCCCTCCCAGGAGAAATGAGTATAGAGGTACTTGTACCCCTTACCCATTTCCTTTAAGAGTTAAAAGTAAATAAACACACAAACACATAGAAAAAGTATTTTAATTGAACAAAAAACATAACCACGAAAAAAGTCCTTTAATATTCTTAATTAACCATTAATACTTACCTGTCCCTTTAAATAAATGATCCCTCGAAATAGCCTCGGAAATGTTCTATCAGTTACAATATAACAAAGTTATTACAATGTAACAACTTTGTTACATTGTAACTACGCCGCACCCGACGTCACTCGCCGCCGCCGCATATGCGTCTGCGCTGCACGGACCCGACAGAGCTCTGAGCTATATAGCTCAGAGCTCTCTAAAGCATCTTTGTATTTTGGCTCCAAGGAGCCCCATTGGTCCTTAGCAGACCAATGGGGTTCCTTCAAATCAGTAGGAACCCCATTGGTCTGCTAAGGACCAATGGGGCTCCTTGGAGCCCAAATACAAAGATGCTTTCGAGAGCTCTGAGCCATATAGCTCAGAGCTCTGTCGGGTGAAGGACGCTAAGTCCCGCTGGCTCTCGCTGCCCTCCCCGCCTCTCCCACATGTCACCTATATACATGCTGGCACCCATGGGTGCCAGCATGTATATGGGTGACACGTGTGGACGGGGTGGACGGCGGGAGCCGGCGGGGACTTAGCGTAAGTGTATGTGGCGGCCGGCGGGTGAGCGGCGAGTGACGTCGGGTGCGGTGGTGTTACAAAGTAACAAAGTTGTTACATTGTAATAACTTTGTTACATTGTAACTGATTAGTATATTTCCGAGGATATTGCGTGGGAACTGGCTTTTAAAGGGACAGGTAAGTATTAATGGTTAATTGAGAATATTAAAGGACTTTTTTCGTGGTTATGTTTTTTGTTCAATTAAAATACTTTTTCTATGTGTTTGTGTGTTTATTTACTTTTAACTCTTAAAGGAAATGGGTAAGGGGTACAAGTACCTCTATACTCATTTCTCCTGGGAGGGGGGGGTGGGCATCTGGGGGACCCCTTTTTAAAGGGGACTCCCAGATGCCACCATGACCCCCCCCCCAGGAAATCGCGGCCTCCACCTCCACCACCCATCGGAGGTGGAGAAGAGCCCCTTGTCCTTGGATTGGACAAGGGCTCGGAGGGGGAGGGGAAAGCTTGGCTGCCCCTCCCCTTCCAAGACCCCCCAATCCATGGACCATGCGGGCTGGTATAGTCAGGGTGCGGAGCCCCACGCAGCCGGTGCTCCGCATTCTGGCTATCCCAGTCTGCATGGGGGACAAGGGGTTAACCTCTTGACGACCAGCTAACGCCGATCGGCGTAAACTGGTCGTCTGCGGGTTACCATGGAAACGGCCGCTCGATCGAGCGGCCTTTCCATGTCAGTTCACGGAGGGTGTCTCCGTGAACAGCCGGAGAGCCGCCGATAGCGGCTCGCCGGCAAAATGTAAACAGGCGGGGAAGAAATCCCCGCTGTTTACATCATACGGCGCTGCTGCGCAGCAGCGCCGTAAGGCAGATCGGCGATCCCCGGCCTCTGATTGGCCGAGGATCGCCGGCATCTGATAGGCGGAAGCCTATCCTTCAATAGGAGAGAGGGAGGGAGGGAGGTAAGGAGCCAGAGGGCGGAAATGGCTGCGGAGGGGGGCTTTGAGGAGCCCCCCCCGCAAAACGCAGATGGCCGGCGGCGATCAGACCCCCCCGGCAGGACATCCCCCTAGTGGGGAAAAAAGGGGGGAAGTCTGATCGCCCTGGCATAATACTGATCTGTGCTGCGGGCTGGAGAGCCCACGCAGCACAGATCAGCCAATACAGCCCTGGTCGGCAAGTGGTTAAAGAGGTCTGGGATGGGGGACCCCACGTCGTTTTTTTTTTAATATTTCCCACACTCAGAACGAAGTAAGTAAAACTCTTCCCACTTGGGGGAATCTATGAAAATAAAACACTATTGTTACCTGTGCAAAAAAAACTGACATTTTCCGCATTTAAAAGACATTTTTGCCCTTGAAACTTAAAAATCGATTTTCTCAAAAACTATAAGGTCTTTTTGAAAAAAAAATGTCCTCTTATTCCCACTGATCCCCTTAATATACCCTGTGAATTTGGTGTTCTTAAATTTTAAGCAGGCTTTGCTATTAACCGTTAAAGTCGGCGGGTTTTTAAATGTATATATTTTTCCTTTGAAACTTTAACATCAATTTTCTCAAAAACTATAAGGTCTTTTTGAAAAAAATTTTTTTCCTCTTATTCCTTCTGATCTCCTTAATATATTCTCCAAATTTGAGGCTCTTAGCACTTAAGGGGGCTTTGCTATTAACCCTTAAAATCGGCGGCTTTTTTATATTATACGGGAGCGTAATATTACGCGATTACGGCAGACTGTGTAATTTCAATGGGAGTTTACTGTCTTACGCGTAATTTGTTACACGTAATAACGTAACCTACGGTCTACGCGTAATTAATTACGCGTAATACCGTAACCTTACACGTAACGCTTACGGTGCATTTGTAGTAAATTACGATGCGTAATTACGCTAATGCGTAATTTCGGCCCAGCACTGCCCTGAACAAGCATGCAGATCAGGTGCTCTGACTGAAGTAAGACTGGATTAGCTGCATGTTTGTTTCAGGTGTGTGATTCAGCCACTACTGCCCCAAAAAGATCAGAGGGACTGCCAGGCAACTGGTATTGTTTATAAGGAATCATCCATATCCCTCTCAGTTAAGGTTCCCTTTAACATCCTGTGTCTACCAATTAACCAGTTCGGCCTATCTGGACGAACTTACTCGTCCAGATAGGCTCTGCTGCTGCCGCCGCGTGGTGCGCGCATTCGGGCGCGCTCCCGCCGCCTGCCGCTAGCCCCCCGATCAGTGAATGGGAATATAATTCCCATTCACCGATCTAAGTCCCCCGGAGAAATACTGACGCTTTCTATTCAGAGAGCGCGGTATTTCTGCCCCCAGGAAACATCACCTTTTTCTTTTTAGTTCCTGGATGCGAGATCGTTCGCATCCAGGACTTTTTTGACTGTGGCCATCTTGTGGCCAAATAGTAAACTGCACCCACATACATTTTTTATTAAACAATTATGTTATTTTACATGCAAAATTAGCTGTTTCCCTCCCACACCAAAAATTACCCAAATACATGTTGTATTCAAAAAAAATAAATTAAAAAAATGCAATAAAAAAAAAACAAAAACAACATAAATAGTTACCCAAGGGTCTGAACTTTTTAAATATGCATGTCAAGAGAGTATGTTATTATATTGTTTTAAATTACAAGCTTATAAATAGTGATGGACGCAAATTGAAAAAAATGCACCTTTACTTCTAAATAAAATATCGGCGCCATAAATTGTGATAGGGACATCATTTAAACGGTGTAAAACCGGGACAGATGGACAAATAAAATACATGAGTTTTAATTACGGTAGCTTATATTAATTTTAAACTATAATGGCAAAAAACTAAGAAATAACGTTTTTTTTATTCCTTTCTTAATCTTCCTGTTAAAATGGATTTAGAAAAAAATAATTCTTAGCAAAATGTACTACCCAAAGAAAGCCTAATTAGTGAGGGAAAAAACAAGATACAGATCAATTAATTGTGATAAGTAGCAATAAAGTTATTGGCGAATGAATGGAAGGTGAACGTTGCTCGGATGCATGAGGTTTTCGACACTGAACCGGTTAACTACTCTGCTGAGGCAGCCAGCTAACACAGCTGAGGGATCGAAATACAACTTGTGCTTAGCCACAGATTGAGGGGGATATTAGATAGGCTAAACTCTCTAAATACACACAGGGTGCATTTCTCTATGTTTTCCTTCTGTCCAGTGCAAGAGTTCAGGTCCACTTTAACAGCATTTGTTGCTTCCAAGCCATAGACTGCCCTTCCACCATATGCCGTGACCTGTCATAATAACAAGCCAACAAACACAAAGGAGACGGAGAGATGACCGGAGACGTATATTTCTCAGTACCCTGTTACTACGATGAACATTACATATCTTGTTATACATCCTCTTATCCTTTTAGGAAGCACTTTTTTTCATGTTCGCTTGGCATATTGATATGTAAAGCACATTGACCTTACTTGTAATAACAGAGGAGCAGTCATGAACTGCATAATGTCTGATTGCATTAAATTGCAGAAAGTGGTCTCTTTTAGCCTTGAAAATGAAGCCAATGGAGAATTATGCTTAGTGCGGCGATGGCGCTCCTTTTGTGATACTTATAGAGTACAGTGAAGTCTTAGAACCTTCAGTAGCGTGTTAGATTCTGTAGAAAGAAAACCCACTTATGTATAATTCATACGTGCCTGTAGTTTGCTTCTGGCGCTTACCACTAAAACGTTTCCTACAATACGTAAAAGCTTTACGCTCACTGTGGCAAAAAGTTTGCTTTGACCGTGTCTGAAAATATTTATCACATTTAGCCGCTTCACCTAACATCCCAAATGGCAAATTGTAATCGCAATCAGGAAGGTAATTTATTGTAAACAATGTACAGAACCTCAGCGGTGGAAAGTATATGTAATGAGCAAAATGTGCTTGTCACTGCACTTCAGCTTGCTTCCTGCCCTCTCTAGATGCATTTTTACCTGTTGGCAGCTCAATCAGGAGTCACCATGTGACTCTAAAGTAGGAAGAACAGTAGAGGCTAGATTACATTTTTTAGCATTACAGTAGAAACATGGCTAAAGGAGGGGCGGTTCTTCCATGAAGCAACGTGAATCCCGTGCTTCAGGGTGGCAACAATTAGAGGGCAAAAAGAGGTGGCTCCCATCCCTAAATGTCCCCCTCCTCGCACTCCCCGTCTCCCCCTCTCTATACGTGCGGCACTGCTTCACTCACCTTCTCTCGGTGTTCCAGCGATGGGATCTCCATCTGTCCATCCAGCATCCTGTATCCATGGCTACAGTGGTGCCTAATGTGACCCGTTACGTGCTGCCGGTTACATGAGGTGCCGCTGTAGTCAGAGAGAATTCAGGACTTCAAGTGTGGCTGGTGATCCCACCGCTAATCTGCTGTAGCGGGTGCATGATGCGGTGCCAATGCAGCACATACCCGGCATCCTGGGGATCAGAGCCGAGATGCTGCAGTCCAGCAGGGAGGAGATACTGTCTTGGAGGAAGAAGAGGGAGGTAAGCGTAGTGTCAGTGCCTGCAATGCACAGCCTGACGTGTTTCTCCTCTACAGTCTCACTTTGCACACACCTCATGCGGGGTGGGGGGAGGGGAGAGATTGTTGTTCCTGCCAAGGGCAACCACAGTGACAGAGGTGCAAGAAGAGGTGGGGAACAGTTTGTTAAGGATTACTAGTATTAAAAGCACATATAGAAGGACCAATAAAGATCTAATACTGTGGTTGATGGAGGGCACCTCTAGCCCAAGGACCCCAGTGCACTCACAACCTCCGCACTCCCTACTGCTACGACACAGCACATGTGCCACCAGATATGTCTGTGCTTGCACTATGAGAATGTTGGTTACACAATTACTTTAGCATGGTAAAAGTTTTCTCTTAGCTTTTACTACTTTCTTCTACCTCTAGAGGGCTTTGTCCTCAGCACGGAGAGGGGAGAAATTAGCTGTTAGCACAGCCCAACCGAGCAGAGGGGAAGACCACCTCGCTAAACCTTTTTACCAACAGACAGGACCTCTACATATGCTGTGAAACATTCTTTCTAGGTGTCCTTTTTAAACAAAACACTGCTTAATATGTGTTGCTCTTCCTGTTAGGAACATGCTACCAGGGTTATCCCAATGGCCTAATTTTCACTAGAGTTCCCCTTTAAAGGAAAACTGAGATGGGGACAAAAAAATATTTATACATACCTGGGGCTTCCTCCAGCCCCCTTCAGGCTGATCACTCCCTCGCCATCTCCAAGGGCCCCTCCAGTCCCCCACTGGACAGACCAGTATTTCTCAGAAGTCTTGCTTAGCCGCACATGCATGGCGCGGCATGCCCGCGGCCTGTGCGGACAGCGTTGGAGCGATCGGCCTGAAGAAGGCTGGTGGAAGCCCCCGGTATGTAGACATCTGTTTCTTCCCCATCTCAGGTAGTCTTTAAAGAGACTCTGTAACACAATTTTCAGCCTTATTTCTTCTATTCTATAAGTTCCTATACCTGTTCTAATGTGGTCTGGATTACTGCAGCCTTTTGTAGTTTCACTGTCTCTGTAATATATCTAATCTTGTTTTCTTTGTCAAGCTTTGTCGACCCCGGGAGGAATGCACTGTCTCTGCTGTGATAGGGAGAAGTTATGCATGCCCCCTCCACGCTCCCCCCCCATGCTCTCCTGTGTGCTGTGTGTATGAGTCACAGGCAAGGTCTCTGCCTGTGACTCTGGTAGGCTTACAGAGCTGTGACCTTGTGAACAGCTGTGAGTGCAGAAAGATCAGTGCACTGATTGGGATAAAGTTCAATTCTTGGTCGGGGTTTCTCTTTAAGATCGTGCCTGTCGTGTACCGTTACGAGCAAAGGCTGGCAGGAAGATGGATCGGGGAACGCTGCGTAATTAGGTGAGTATTAAGCTTTAGACTTCTATGGTCACTGTAGAGCAGCATTGGGTTGCTTACAAGATAATTATCTCTACTTGCTAAAGCCACAGAGATAAACATCCTTGTTCACCAGATCACCTGTCATCACCTAGAAACATTAGGTGTCTGGAGGACTGGAGCTCATCTCATCACCGGTACAGATAAGAGGGCCAGAGTTAAAAAAATAAAATAAAAAATTGAGCAGCAGATTTTCGACAACGAAGAGACATCACTTCCTCTCTCGCCTGCCGTGGCAGCTGACCCGAGCTGTACCGATTAACTGGGTTTTACTTTTGTCTCTAATGAAGTGCCAGCCTGATGGATAAATATAGGAAACCAAATATTAGATTTTTTTTTTAGCTGGTGTAATACGAAGCTCAGCGTGAAATCAGGCAGTCAGACGACTCTGTTTCTGCTGTTTTCAAAGTCACTTGATCAGTCAGCGCTTTGTTTCACGCAGTCTTTGATTATTCAGTGATACAAGTAGCAATTTAGAGGTGAAAGGACATTTTTTCCATCAACTTTTGTAATTTAGTTTGTTAGATGAAAAGATGTCATTTGGAGTTTAAAATACTTGGGATAATGAACAGACGTTGCTATAGCAACTTAAAGAAAAAAAAAAATCCTTCACTTAGTGGAGAAAACGTGCACACGCTTTTTCCTTGCCTTAAACATCAAGTGCTCTCTAAAGTTGAATAAATTATATTATACTTTTCAGACGTCCTTTAAGAGATGTGTCCTTACTGAGCCCGGGTGGCAGTGTCACAGGGATGGGCGGATTTATGCTAATGAAATCACCCGTACTTAGACACTTGTCATAGCAAAATGGCCTTATGTCTAGTGACATTGCTGTTGTCTAATCATCATCGTAACCTGCTAAATAAAGTTACACAAAATTGTGCCTACATTTTTGCAATTCCGACCATATGTAATTCGGATTTGGACATTCAATTGATTTTGTGTAATCCATTTGTAATTTAGAGTAATTTTACCATAATTTTGTGCTGACTTTAGCTGTTGAAAGCAAAGTCCCCATACATGCTATCATCACCAAAATGACTAGGTATTTTAAGGGGACTAGTATGAATAAATAAATAACAAAAAATTACAAACAGACAATGCAGTTTTTGAGAAAATAGATTTTAAAAATGCAAAGGAGAAATGGTTTTTAAAGAGACTCTGTAACAAAATTCTGAGCCTTATTTCTTCTATTCTATATGTTCCTATACCTGTTCTAATGTGCTCTGGCTTACTGCAGCCTTTCCTATTTGCACAGTGGCTGTATTATCTCTGTTATATAATCTAATCTTCTCTGCTCTGTCTGCTCTGTCGGGCTGAGGCTGGAATGTGTGGAATGTGCTGCACTGCTTGTCATTGGCAGAAGCTATACACACCCTCTCCATGCCCCCTGCACACTCTGTATGACTTACACACTAAGCTAATCTCAGCGTATCAATTGCTATGTCTTTTGTTTGCAGCAGGGAGAGGCAGAAACAGCACAGAGGGGCACAGGAGAACATAATGCATAGAATGATATGCTTTTTATTGTAAGAATTTTACAGTACAGATTCTCTTTAAACTCGAATAACCGTTTAAAGGAAACCTTAGTCCTATTATTCAGGGGAGCAGGCATGTGTAGTGAGCTCTACTCATTTCTGCCGCTCCCCCCCCCCCCCCCCTTCTTCTCCGTGCGCCTCCATTACCTTTTAATAGCCAACAGAAGCTACTTCCTGGTTGGGACGGTTGATGCACACTGTGCAGTCACTGCCTAACGAGGCGTGTCCTTTATCGTGCGCCCGAGGGGAGCCTAGTACACGTGCCTGATTCACCCCGCCCCCCATTTTAGAATTTTTAATAGGGCTAATTGTATCCTTTAAAAACATTTTTCCTTTGCATTTTTAAAATTGCGTATCTCAAAAATTCTTTTTTTTTATTATTTGCCTTGTTCCCACCATTCCCCTTACACTACATAGCAGTTTTTGTAACGATAGCACTAAGTCGGCACAAAATTACTTTAAAATTATGCAAAGCTAATTAAGATTTTTCTAGAAATTTCACATTACAATTTTTTTATCGTAATTGTGAATGATGATGCAAAATTACAATTATGGGAAATTCTTGCTCATCACTAGTGTTGTCTCTAGGTGGCGCTCATTTATCCAGGTCATAGTCAGAGATGGGCAATGACATGCAGATAGTACTGCCTTGCATTCACATTTCGTGTAAATTGTATGCCGTTTGAAACTGAAGCAAACTTCCTGTCCATTTGGATTGGTCCATCTGCAGGCCGGAGTTACTTGCGTCTCATTGGCCATAACTAGTTATGGCATAACCAGGGTCGGATTACCGAACATGCATGTGAAATATCCTGCTTTCAGCATCAGAAACACTTCTTACATCTACCGTATATGTTGCTGTATATTGGTATGTAGCCCCAACCTTCCACTGAAGACTTATCCTAGGCTTTTTATTATACATAATACTCCCACTCCAGAGCATTTTGGGAGACCATAGATGTTTTCAACTGGCTTTAGAACTCTCAATAAATGACCATTCCGCAGAGATCACCTGCCAGTACTAAAGTTGTTGCCGCCTACATTTCAGAAAGTAAATCAGGGAGAGGAAAGATTTTACAATGGGCAAACACTAACTAAATAAATTATTAATGAATATTGTAAAAAAAAATAAAAAATGTATTCATATGTCATTTTGACCAGAGTTCCTCTTTAAATTGAATGCCCCCTGTCTATGTTACCCGCTCAGCATTGTTAGTGACAGACCCACATGTACAGCACAGTCTGTTTTCTCACTCCCTGTTAATATATGATGCATAGATTAATGTCACACGTTTGAGTTGACCTGAGAGTATTAATATGAGGGAAGCGTTTTAGCCGCTTCTATGTGGGTACAGAGCCGTCCTAACAAATATGTTGATTAATTAAATGATTTATAATCGAGCAGAGACAGTTTAAAAACAGCACTTAGTCCAGCCTTGACTCTGTTCCAAGTCTTCAGAACTTCAATAGTAGTTAAGTGTACTGTAACGGAATTTACCCTGCAGCAGCTTCACTGTGTCCCTTCTGCAGACATCTGGTGAACGCGCTGGATAGAGCAGGCTTATGTACTGCATAGTGGTCACAGCTTTCTCCATGGATAATAGAAAATGCAGTCTACAGAAAATAAAGTACAACATCCCGGCGATGATTAGGGAGGGGTAAACCTCCACTTAGCTGTTTAATTTTATTTTTATTGTCTTAAATGATCAATCACATTGTCTGATGTCAGTGGACACAGGGATGAGACCGTGGTGATGTCAGTGGTCACAAGGATGAGACAGTGGTGATGTCAGTGGTCACAAGGATGAGACAGCGGTGATGTCAGTGGTCACAAGGATGAGACAGTGGTGATGTCAGTGGTCACAAGGATGAGACAGTGGTGATGTCAGTGGTCACAGGGATGAGACAGTGGTGAAGTCAGTGGTCACAGGGATAAGATAGTGGTGATGTCAGCGGTCACAGGGATGAGATAGTGGTGACGTCAGTGGTCACAGGGATGAGACAGTGGTGACGTCAGTGGTCACAGGGATGAGACAGTGGTGAAGTCAGTGGTCACAGGGATAAGATAGTGGTGATGTCAGCGGTCACAGAGGGGCCCAGCGAGACCACCATGGCGCAGAGGAGGATGGGAGGAGCCTCAATCAGATCCAGAGGCTTCCCTCTCCCGAGGTAAGTACCCCCAGGGGCCCTTTTTTCGATACAGAATCTCTTTAAAACTGTAATGACACAATTCCATAGCTACTGATTTTCTGCACCTGGCTTGCTTCTTGTTAAAGTGCCCATACATGGTACCATTTTTTTGTCTTTTTTCAATTCGATAATTTTGTTCGATTATTCTGTTAGATCGAATATAAAGATTTTTCCAACACAATCAGATTTTTATTGAATAAGATGGGATAATAGTTAGTTTTTCTTGATCAAAAAAGAAAAAGATTATTTTTTGATTTTCATTCGTTTCGATCGTTTACATCAAATAGATGGGAATGTTTGTTATTGTACTGCGTATGGGCACCACACACTGGCAGCTGCTGACCAGAGATAAATGTACAGGGTGCTACTAAGGCCCCTTGTATGCTTGTCCATTATCTTTGCATTGTGTTACCCTTTGTGCACACAGATAAATCCAGAAGGTCCGCACACTCATATGTAGACCAAGTCTGCTGTTTTATTCAAAAAACGTGACACAATTCCCTTCCATAACCAACGATTCGTTTCGGGGCCCCGAGGTGTCCCCTTTGTCAAGGTAAACACACAGAATGGGTTACTTGGTCTACATATGAGTGTGCGGACCTTCTGGATTTATCATTGACTGTTACTCAGGTCCAGAATCTGGCCGGCACTCACTCCTAACCTCTTCCAAACACTATCCTCTCTGATGCCCAACACTATGGTGTGTGTTGAGCTTAACAGACAGGAAACTGTCAGGACCTAACTGCTGACATCACACTGTGGGAGGGGTTTCACCACAACATCAGCCATACAGACCCCCTAATAATCTATTTAAGAAAAGGCGTTCTCATGGGAAAGTGGTTATCAGCTACTGATTGGGATGAAGTTTAATCCTTTGTTACAGTTCCTCTTTAAAGCGGATCGGAGATGAAAAACGAACTATAATAAATAACTTGTCTATATATCTTATCTAAAGTTTAGATTGTTTACACAGCAAATGTCGCTGCAAACAGCTTCAACCGTTTATGATTATTTATTCCTGTTTTACAATGAGAGCGGCCATGTTCTGTTTGTCCCAGGCAAGCTGTCTGGGATGTCAGTGGCCACAGGGATGAGACAGTGGTGACGTCAGTGGTCACAAGGATGAGACAGTGGTGATGTCAGTGGTCACAAGGATGAGACAGCGGTGATGTCAGTGGTCACAGGGATGAGACAGTGGTGAAGTCAGTGGTCACAGGGATAAGATAGTGGTGATGTCAGCGGTCACAGGAATGAGATAGTGGTGATGTCAGCGGTCACAGGGATGAGATAGCGGTGATATCAGTGGCCACAGGGATGAGACAGTAGTGATGTCAATGGACACAGGGATGAGATAGTGGTGACATCAGTGGTCACAGGGATGAGACAGTGGTGATGTCAGTGGTCACAGGGAGGAGACAGTATTGATGTCAGTTGTCACAGGGATGAGACAGTGGTGACGTCAGTGGTCACAGGGATGAGACAATTTTGATGTCAGTTGTCACAGGGATGAGACAGTGGTGAAGTCAGTGGTTACAGTGATGAGTCAGTAGTAACATCAGTGGTCACAGGGATGAGACAACAGTGGCATTAGTCACCCATTCCAGGCAACAATGATTGAACATATATACAGGTCTTTCAAACGGGATAGTCAGCCATAAAATCAAATTCCATTTACCCACTGCTTTGTGTTTATTAAGTAGTCTACATCCTACATTGCAAGCATTCCAATAAAATCATAAATGTTTCTGCTGTAATAAGCTTTATATCAGTCAGCCTGGCTCTATTTGGTAAATTGTCAAGGAGAGGAATGTTTGTTATCCCCCCCCCCCCCCACACACACACACACACATTCTTGCTCCTCATTGATTGGCTGAGGGCAATTCAGTATGACATAAGGCTGAGAAGGTAGATACACCTCACCCATCTGCAGAAGCTGCTGAAATACGATCTATGCTGTGCTCACATGTGTTTGCAAAGCAAGCTAGATATGACAATGCAGTTTCTAGGAAAGTAAAAAAGAGTAATGGAGGAAATGACATCAGGATTGGCTTCAGTTAGGGGCAGTAAAGATGGAAAATGCCTGGAGCAGTTTTTTCTTTATTTACTATATACAATTCACTAAAATCAAAACGTGGACAATACAATACATATGTTAAGTAAGTAGAACAAGTATTTATCTACTTATATATGTGTTTTTCCCCCCTGGGATCCCACAGCTGTCCCTGCTGCTTTAAAATGCACAGTCAAAACAAATGCTACTTTTGAATAAACACTGCGATCCGATCTTGCCAAAAACATACTATCATTTCCATTTAATGGGTTTAACACTCCTCTCCGCCTTGCCCTGCTAATTACAACCTGTAAAACATCTATGTCGACGCTTGTTATAATTGCCGTCCTTTTATTCCGATCCTCCGCTTTTCTTTTTTCCCAGCACTGACCACACTCATTAAAAAATGTAAACACGAAAACAAATATAAATCGCCAGGCAGGGATGTAAAATATTGCAGCGGAAATGGCTTACACGCAAGCCCCTGGTCATGTTATAGGTTGAGGTTTGTTGTGCCCTGTATCCATTTCTGGCAAGCCCAGCGCACAACATTAGTAGGTGCCGAAAGCAGCATTGTCTCTGCAAATTACATCACTCTGCTGAACCCTTATATGTAATTATAAAAATTAACTCAACGCTGCTGCCCTCGAAAGCAAGTCTGCGCTACGGCTACGTATTCTTCAATGTTTTACAAGCAGAGGTCTGTAAAATACACACACATGGTGGTGTGAAAAAGCATTTGCACTTTTTCCTGATTTTGGATATTATCGCATGTTTTTCACACTGAATTTATTTTGAGCTTTCAAACAAAAATGTTGGATGACACAAAAGGAATCTGTGTAAACACACAACACATTTGTCTATTACTTAAAAAAAAAAAAAGAAAAAGGGATATCTAACAGAATCATTCATGTGAACCTGGGAGTTGTGGTTCACCATGAGCTTGCTAGGTACTCTCTGTAACTGTGTGAAAAAGTAAATGCCCCACCCCCTTTGGGCTACTTAACTGGTTGTACCACTTTAAAGGACCACTGTTGTGAAATTGTCCTCAGGGCCGAATGTACCATAAGGCACTGTAGGCACATGCCTACAGGCGCCTGCTGATGGAAAGGCGGCTCACTCTCCTCCCCTAGTGCCTTCCTCCCTCCTTTCTAATGCAGAGGCCTGACCAGAGCATTAATGAGAGGTTACTTACCCAGCTCTCTGCATTCCACTGACAAGATCTCTCTTCAGTTGAGGGCACCACTAGCTACTTAATACTGAAGGTACCTCTGGCTACTTAATTCTAAGAGACACCTGTAGTTATGATGGACAAGGAAAGTAAGGGAGAAGTGACAGCTGGGCTAGCCAGCACACCTGTCTGTGTTCAGAGGGGGTTTGTAGGTTCATGGAGGGCGGAGTCTGGGGTACCAGGACATCTGTGCCTATAGGCTCCTGTGATGTAAATCTGGGCCTGATTGTCCTTTTAAACAATACATATTCCCTGGCTGTCCTGCTGACCCTCTGCCTCTAATTCGTTTTAGCCATAGCCCCCTCAAATACAGATCAGATGTTTGACTGGATTTCCCGCTTGCTTATTTCAGGTGTGAGATTAAGACACTACTGATGCAGAAATAATGACCCTTTGAACTTTTCTACAGCAAAACCTTATCTCAAGCTGTCTCTAGCTGTTTCTTGGCTGTTTAAGGGCTTGTTCACACTGCAGGCGTTTTTGGCTTTTTTTCGCCCGTGTGCGGTTTTTAAAAAGCCCCACGACCACGTGGACAATGAATGTCTATGAGAAGGTTCATATCAGCGCGAGCCATGCACTGTGCAGCTAGCAAAGCGGTGCGTGGACCATTTTTGAGGAGATTCCGCCTCAATGGAAAGTATAGGAGAAATGCAAAACGCTCACAAAATCGCTTTTTGTAGCGATTGCATTCGCATTTTTAAGAATAAACACATTGTATTTATTATTTTCCGGGTCAAAGAGTTCACTTCCTGACTTGCGTCATGGAGTGAATTACAAAACCGCTCGGAAAAAAACGCTTAGAAAGCCACTAAGTACAAAAATGAATCGGCCGCCCAAGCACGGGAATCGAAAAAAAAAAGACGCCTCAAAAACAGCCCAACACGCAAGCCGAACGCAATGTGAACAAGGCCTGAGTGCTTTCAGAAAACAGGACTGTATTCCACCCAGTGAGTTGAATAGCTCAGAGAAGCTCTTTTGCATAGATAACTGATGTTTTTTTTAACTCTTCCTGTACTGGGAAACAACATGAGACTATTTTCTTTACTACTAATGTTCTATTTCTTAGCTGTACTACACATACGGTCCATTATCTCGTAATTGTATTTTCACTTCAGGTTTGCTTTGAGGCTGGCCATACACCTGGACACTGATTCTCACAAGTCAAGGAGCCATCGGCCCATTTTCAGGTCCTGCATGCCACAATCCTTGCCCGATCTTCACTGGCAACAGCCAAATCAAGCAAAGCCCTTGCAAAGACCAGGACCATGCATGGTTGCCCTAATTAACGGTCACAAACAATCAACTGCTTCCTGCAGATGAATGAATTCAACTGGCTGAGATAAAATAGTGTATAAACACCCATCAGTTGTTAATTTCTGGCTCCTGGAGACAAAGCCTGCTTAACGCACAAACAAGCAGATATCTGCCTGCAGCCCACACAGACACTGGGACCTAAAATGCATTGCCTAGGCATGAAGACAGACCTGCCAGTCTATTTCTGGACGGCAAAATAAAGAAACAAATTAAAATCAAGGAAAAACATTGCTCCAAAGCATTCTGTCTAAAGCAAATCTGAAGAGACACTGTCACATTTGCTTAAATAATTTCTCTAATAAATTCCGAGTTGACTTAATGAGGCATTGTAATCACAGCCTTCATAGTGTGGGGAAGGAAATCTTGAAACAAAATGGCCGTTGCCGCGCCAAGAGTCTGATTAGACCATTTGTAGAAATTAGATAGTATAAACATTTATCGTAAATGGGCACAATTTCCAGTAAACCCAGAAGGCAGGAAGACATTTTGCACTGTTAATCTTATTCGAAGAAGACAAAGAAAGGGGGGAAAAAAACTCAGAATTTATGTTTAGAAAAATAATTTATGATCATGGATCTCAATGTGACGTGCAAATAATTGTTGTTATCGTTTTAACTGGTGCTGCAGAGGATAAGCTTAACCACTTGAGGACGGCAGTGTTAAACCCCCCTAAAGACCAGGCCATTTTTTGCTAAATTGGTCACTGCAGCTTTAAGGGCTCGCTGCAGGGCCGCACAGCTCAGTACACAAGTGATTCCACCCACCCTCTTTTCTCCCCACCAACAGCGCTTTCTGTCGGTGGGGTCTGATCGCTCCCCCAGTGTTTATTTTTTATTTATAAATATTTATGTCTTTATTTTTGTAATTTGTTTTTACTATTTTTTTTTTTTTTAAAAAAAACCTCCCTCCCCCAGCCAGCCAATCACGGTGATCGGCTGTCATAGGCTTCAGCCTATGAGAGCCGATCACTCTTCTGTGTCCCAGTGGGACAGCCGTGTCACATGACTTTCCCCAGTACAGCGCTGCCTTAGATTGCAGTGCTGTACTATATTAATAGACAGCGGTTTCGGCGTTTAACAGTCTCCTATCGGTGGTCACCACTGGGAGACTGAAGGTGCAGCTGAGCTCTGCCATCCAAGTAGTGTTGGGCGAACACCTGGATGTTCGGGTTCGGGAACGTTCGCCGAACATGGCCGCGATGTTCGGCATGTTCGGGCCGAACCCCGAACTCCCCGAACATCCTGCTTTTGGGGGCCCTAGGGGGGCCCTATGGGGTCGCAGGCATAAGGGGGGAGCATGCCCCGATCGCGGGGGGGGGGGGGGGGGTCGGAAATTCCCCCCACCCCCTCCGCTAGTGCTCCCCCCTGCCACTGCAGCAGCCAGCCACCACCACCGGTACTATTTTACTTTCGTCAAACTTTTGTATGGGGAAGCGGGCAGAGGGGGGAGCGCTAGCGGAGGGGGTGGGGGGAATTTCCGACCCCCCCCGCGATCGGGGCATGCTCCCCCCTTATGCCTGCGACCCCATAGGGGGGCCGTATTCTTGCCGAACAGGGCCCTGTTCGGCCGAACAGGGGCCCTATTCGGCCGGGCATTCAGCAGTTCGGGCGAACCCGAACAGTTTGGCCGAACACCACCAGGTGTTCGGCCGAACTCGAATATCACCCGAACAGGGTGATGTTCTTCAGAACCCGAACAGTGGCGAACACTGTTCGCCCAACACTACATCCAAGCAGGGATGTTATTGCAAAACAGGCCCACAGGCCCTACGCCAATCAGTGTTAGTCAGTCCTGGGGCTGCCGCCGTGGCCATGCCCATCGGCGTGATGCGGTTGGCAAGTAGTTAAAGTGGACCTGAACTCTTGCACAGGACAGAAGGGAAACATAGAGAAATGCACCCTGTATGTATTTAGAGAGCTTATCCTGTCTAATTACCCCTCATCTGTGACTAATCACAACTGTAATTTTATCTCTCAACTGTGTCAGCTGGCTGCCTCGGAAGAGCAGCAAATTTGTAAACATGGGAGGTTAACCCTATGTCTGCTTCCATGAAAGCAGGAAGTAGATGCACAGTATTGCAGGATTTGTATCAGCAGTAACAAAGACATTTTTTTTAAAGGTTAATATGCTGTTGTTTATCTTTAAGAGCAGAGAGGAAGTTCTCAGTTCACATTCACTTTAAAGTGGGCTTCTGTGCAACTCAATCCCGATTGAAAGGACACATTATGCATAATTACGATTTTGAAAAGGAATTGATTTTGCCCAACCTCCTTAGCGGTATGGACGAGCTCAGCTCATCCATTACCGCCAGAGGGCGCCGATTAGGCCCCGCTGGGTCGATTTACTCACTTTTTTTTCAAACACGCAGCAAGCACTTCACTTGCTGCGTGTCTATTCTGATCGCCGCCGCCTGCCGCCGATGCGCCGCTACGCACCGCAATAGAGGCCTCCCCCCCCCAGACCCTGTGCGCAGCCTGGCCAATCAGTGCCAGGCAGCGCTGCGGGGTGGATCGGAACTCTGGATGACGTCATGAGGTCGATGACGTCGATGACGTCATCGCGATCATCGTCATGGCGACGGGGGAAGGCCTTAAGAAAAACCCCATTCAGAACGGGATTTCCTTACGTGGCAACGCGCCGGCGGTGCTCGAATGTACGCGCTGGACGCCGCACGGAGGAGGGCATTATGTAGCTAGCGCTAGGCTAGCTACATGATTTAAAAAAAAAAAAAATTAACAAAAACTGCTGCGCCGCCACCCTGGCGCAGGTAATAGAATGCCAGGGTGGTTAATCCATTCATAAAATGTGCATGTTTTGTGAAATTAGGAAGGTGGCTGTTGTAAACGATGTTTTGCAAAAAAAATTGCAAATCGTTTGCATAAACCAGAACCAAGTGGAAACAAGTCAAAAACATTTTTTCCCAAAAAGACCTTGGAGCTTTTGCGAGAATTTTTAATTTTTTTTGCTGCAGTGAACATTAATATATACTCAGTTCTACATACACATTTTATACATTTTTAAGCAAACCTGTGACTTTAAAAATAATGAAAGTCACATACTCCCCTCGGTAGAGGCTTCCCTGGTCGTCCTCGAGTGATGGGACTGTGTAATTATGCTAGCACTGCTATGTAACATGACTGCAAGGGGGTGGAGCTACAGCACGCAAGCCAGCGCAGGCCTTCTGCCCCTGATGCTGGGTCACCTTGCTCTAGTGCACGGAGGAAGAGGCCCTCCGGATTCTCACTGCTGCAACATGTTTGTAATCACCCTCGTCCATCCCAGCACACTGGCAAAAAGAAAGTAATGAGTGGAACGTGAGTGATTGCGAAAGTGGATTGGAATGAGTTAAAGGAATACTATCGATTCACATATTTTTTTCAATTGACACAGGAATTGTTTGGGAAGTGCTGCTAAGTACTGGTGTATACATTTTAGTAGCAACTTCTTTGTTTACTGTTAGCAAAATGCTTTCAAGCTTTACTGACGCCAAAACTGACGGCTGACTGAGCCATGAGGAGAGTGGAAATTCCCCTCACACTTGATCAGTTAACTCTATGGGCCTGATTCACAAAGCGGTGCTAACAGTTAGCACGCTGGTGAAAAGCCCTTTATCACGCCTAAACTCAGTTTAGGCATGATAAGTTTAGGTGTGATAAGTTTAGGTGTGATAAGTTTAGGCGTGATAAGTTTAAGCATCAACTGGGTTAGCACCGCAGTGCACAGCTGATCAAAAGTTTTGCGCTAGCAAAGTCTGGTGCACTTCGCATAGAATTTAATGGCGCTGCTTTGCGTGCGGGACTTTGCGCGCAATCTAAACTTATCTAAACTTATCATGCCTAAACTTATCATGCCTAAACTTCTCATGCCTAAACTTATCACACCTAAACTGGCTTTTCACCAGCGTGGTGCAATGGTTATCATGCCTAAAGTCTCTAACTGGGTTAGCACCGCTTTGTGAATCGAGCCCTTATGTGTAGCTCTGTGTGTGACAGAGAGAGAGAGAGCTCCCAACAGCTGCAGATCCTGTGTCCTGTGTTTCTGACTGACGTGTCTGAAGAGAGCAGAGGAAATGTAACTAATTGTCACAGTTTTTCATACTGTTTTTGCTTTCAGAGTTTGATATGTTTGACATTTGCTTTCTGTAGTCTGATATGCATGCAACTCTGGCTGTGCATTGAAGCAGACACCCCTTCTGCAATTGATTTGTCCCAATATAACTAAATCCTACCCTCAATAAATTACAGCTTTTGCCTCTGATATTTAACATGAAAAGTAGGAAAATGTTTACACAGCTACATAGACATTATTTGCACACTGTCATTTTAGAACACTTGGGTATCGATAGTATTCCTTTAACACAAAGGGAAAGGGATTTACCTTAGGAGGGAGATGGGGTTGGGCATTAGGAAATAAAAGGGAATTGGTTAAAGAGAAACTTAAGCGAAAAGTAAATCAATACATTACAAAGTGAGAAGGTAAAAAGTAGAAGACAGATCAAGAAATGATTGATATTCGCCATGTAATTTGTTCATGTAATTTGAACCACAATCAGCCTGCATGTAATCATCTTTACTACTGCATGCAAGAAAAAAATAAACAGCACCAACTGCTATTATTTATAACTACGCCCCCTAACAATGTGACAGGCTAAAAGGTTGTTTTTTTATAGATATACATATGCGCAGAAATATTACTGGTTGCTTGGCAGTTGGAAACAGCTTTTATTTCCCACAATGCAACAAGATTCACAGACAGGAAACTGTCAGGACCTAGGTCCTGACATCACACGATGGGAGGGGTTTCACCGCAATATCAGTCACACAGAACCCACCTGATAATCTATTTGAGAAAAGTTACGATTTCTCATGGGAAAGAGGGTTATCAGCTACTGATTGGGAGAAAGTTCAATCCTTGGTAACAGGTACTATTTAAGGATAGCCAATGGATGGGGATTTGCAGCAAAAACCCATAGGATATCACAAAGTCAATAGTAGAGTACTGATAACAACACTTTCATATGAATTAATTGTACAGTTCTGCCACTGAAAGTAAATAATAACAAATAAAGCAGACCATTTATCTGGCTCCTGTTGGCTAATATTATACGCAATATAAGGTAAATAACCAGCAAACAATGCAGCTGTATAATAAGTCTTTCACATAATAGGTCTTTTTTTCTGCGCATTTAATTCAATTATCTATTAGTATCTGGTTAATGTCAGGACGTTGCAGTGTCTGGCAAGCCAACATATACACAGAGTTATCTCAATGTGACTCTATTAATCTGCACGCTGCTGTGTAAACATAAATGTAAAAAGCACAATTAGTGCATGACAAGGTTATGAGTGATGGTTTTTCTGAAAAGTGGAGGTATAGACACTAATTAGCTTGACGATACCCTGCGCCACCTTCACCAGGCATTCCATAGGGCATTGTTAATTCACAGGTCTTTACAAGTAGTAAATAAGATAAAAGCAGTCAATGAGTAATTTCATGCTGTTATGACTTCACTTCCACTCACTAATAAACTGCAGCACTCTAGAGATCCCGACCAATTATAGCTCAATGTTTTCCTGTCATTGTTTGGTCACTTTGATTAACATTTGGACTGAGCAGCGATGCCTCCCCCGTGGCTGTGATGAATGGTCTATCCCAGATTTTATCAACAGAGATGGATAGCTGATGTTTAGCTCTAGATCTTCTAGCTACAGTTATTAATCATTTAATAAAAGGACTCAGACTAAAGGTGGTCATAGAATTCAGAAAACAGGTAGATGACCAAACTGATCCTCAATAATGACCTTTATGGCTAAGTACGTGCAGAGGTGTTGCTAGGGTTTTCAGTGTCTGGGAACAAAGACAGTTGTTGCACTCAACTCTGGACACAATGGGCGTGGCAATGCATGCATCAGAATGTGGGTGTAGTCATGGGTGGAGTCAAATGTACAAATGCTGTTTAGATAGCCAGATGTGTGCCCCCTTCCCGCCTGTTTAGTTAGCCCAATGCCCCCCCCCCCCCGAATCCCCCACATTTAGTTAGCCAAATTTGTCCCCGTCCCCCGCTCAGATAGCCAGATTGCCCTGCTTTAAATAGCCAAATGTGCCCCCCTTCAGATAGCTAGATGTGATCCCCTTCCCCCGTAGCCAGATCCGCCCCGCTTTTTCTGCTGCTGTTAACGATTCTGCACTACTCTGCAAAGGGAGGGAGACAAGTAGGGGAACTTAGGTAAGCCAGCATACCGCATCTCACACACATGGGGGTGCAATGGCCGTGCCGAGCACTCCCACAGGACTGCGCGGGGGACATATGTCCCCCTTGTCCCCCATAGCTACACCTCTAAGTGCATAAAAAAAAGTTTCTCTCTTCATGGACAATAAATGTTCATACTACAGAGATACGAGGGGCCGTGGCATACAGAATCCTCCGATTCTAGATAATCCTGGGCCAAAAACTCCTGCCAGAAACCCTGATCCACAGTAGTTCAAGAACTCTCAGTGTCTACATGTATTAATCCCAATTGTCCATCCCCATCTCCCCACATGCTCGCCTTTGAGGGTCTTCCTCTTCTTGGCTATGTGACCTCACCAACTAGCTGAAAAGTCCATGGGCTTAAAGCACCTCTGTTCTGTTTCAAGATGGTGCTGACCCAATACCTTCACCCACCACAACCTTTCACACCACTTCCCCAAACCCCACCACACAATGCTGCACCTATGCTACATTAAATAACTGCAACCACATGCCCTCAGCTATTTCATATACTGGAGGAGAGATCTATGGCTCCATGGCTTTCTTCTAATCAGCAGCAAAGGGAGGCCACAACCTCTCCCAGATATCACTGCACTTCCAGTTGCCAACTTGAACCAAAGTCACCAATGGAACTTTTTGAGGTTTTAATAATATTTATTAGGATGGGAACTTTAAATTGTAAGAGTTTAAAAAGGCTTTAAAGGGTACCTGAAGTGACATGCAACATGATGAGACAAACATGTGTATAAATAGTACTAATCCTACTTAGAACATGCCTGTGTGCTCTTTTTTTCACTATAAGGATTAATGAACCAGGGCTATAAATCCCACTTTCTCTGCAGTTAAGGTCATTTGTGCAGCTGCAGAAACATTTCTAACAACTGGATAATAATTTCAATAGGTTGCCGTTAGGGTGAGCCATAATAGGAACAACATATGTGTTATATGTGTATGTCAGGGGTGCCCATTGGGTAGATCACGATCTACCTGTAGATCACAAAGGACTTCATGGTAGATCCCGACCGCACTACATTTTCCATTCTGTATATAGAAGTGTGGTCCTAAAATTGTACATAGGTAGATCATTTTGACTTGATAATTTTTAAAGTTGCTCACAAGCCAAAAAAGTGTGGGCACCTCTGGTGTATGTGTATTATCAATTGCGCAACACAAGTTACATAAATTGTGCAGCGTTCACTAACCTTTGCGTGGGCTATCAGTAGAGTTGGTGTCTGAATTCAGCATAATGATATGAATTAGAAACATCAGAATACTGCAGAACACCGCACTTCAGTACCGTTTCAGTAGCAAACAAGCGGACGGGAGAGTTCACTGCTTGTGCATTACGGCGTGCTGCATTGGCTCCAATGCTTTCTTCCTCCAAAGCCGCAAGGAGCAAGTATGGGAGGCACGTGAAACGTGCTGCTAGCAGTGAGCTCCCCCTGACCCTGTCAGCTTGTTTGGCATTTAAATTGTTCTGAAGTGTGGAGTTCAGCATTTTCCGGGTGCTTTGAATTTGTTATGCCGAATTTGCGCACCAACACTACCTATCAGCACAATGAAGAGGCTAGTGAATACCGGAACATGAAAAAAGGGTGCCAAAGCTATAGGCACCCATTATAAAAGCCATGGTTTGCAGCTTTTATAAAGGAGAGCCCGCTATACAATGCCCCAATTTGCATATCGGCAAGCCTTGATGCTCGTGATTTTACAGTTTTGGGTGCCTTCAGGCGCCCAAATTTCCTTTGCAGTGGGGGTTTCAGGTTAGGAGAGGGTGGAGTGGTTAAGAGTTATGTGCAGTGGCGTAGCTAGAGAACATAGGACCCCATAGCAAAACTTTCATGGGGCCCTCATATCGAGGTTCTCCTAAGCAATGCCACCTGACCCTACCCTATGGATTTGAGTTAATTGGGCAAATCACATTATCATGCAATCAACACTGCATATAGCCCATGGGCACTGAGATTAAGTCAGAGGGTGGAGAAACACAAGAAAGTTAATGGTGAATACATTAACCAGTTAACGGCATCCTGAATTATTAAAGCGTCCTGTTTGAGCCTGTTAACAGCAACAGGACGTTTTAATAAGTAGCCGCTCGCGTGTGTATGTGTGCGCCGCTCCCGTTTACTGTCAGATTACCTCACCGCGATCTTGGATTGGGGAAGAGGACCGAGCGGTCCTCTACCCAATTGCAATGCCTGGAATGAATGGACGTGACCGCGATCAGCGGCCATGTCCACTTATAAGCCGTCACAATGTAGTTAAATGTAGAGAAAAAAAAGTGAACACTTCCTACAGTTTAAAAAAAATACATAAATAGTTGCCTTAGGGACTTTTACTTTACTACATAGGGGCTTGTGATTATGGACCGGACACCCCCCCCCCCCCCAAAAAAAAAACCAGATATGTAACATCTATATTTCAAAATAATATATTGTCGTCCTACATTGTGATAGGGACATAATTTAAACAGTTTAATAATCGGGACAACTGGGCAAATAAAATGTGTTGGTTTTATCCACACGAGAACATTTACTTTTAAAAATATAATGGCCGAAACTGAGAAATAATGATTTTTTTTCCATTATTTTTGTATTTTTACAGTTAAAACACATTTAGAATAAAATAAATGTTAGCAAAATGTACTACCCACTGAAAGCCTAGTTGGTGGTGAAAAAAAATAGGTATAAATCATTTTGATGTGATAAGTAGTAATAAAGTTATTAGGGAATAAAAGGGAGGAGCACTGACTGGTGAAAATTGCTCTGGTCCGTTAGGGAAAAATAACACTTGGGGGTGAACTGGTTAAGTACCCACTGGGACTCCTATGCTCAAGGGCCCCATAGCAACTGCTATAGCTATTGCTACGCCCCTAGTTAGGTGACATGGGGATGGGGTTTAGGCATTGTTAGAGGAAGGGTTCTTTGTGACAGTAGGGTTAGATTAAGACATAGTAAAATATCAGTAAAGACTACTGATTACTTCTATTTCACTATTGGAAGTAAGTAGTAGAAAATCAGGAATTTTGCCAATATTCTACTAGCGGCAATCCCCCGTGCCTTTGTTTCCAAGCAACTTTTTTTATTTTACATAAACGCAGTGAATACACCCCATTAAGACATTTTTATGAAAATGTTGTCAAAGCAAAAATAGCTACATTTGCTCTTTTGCTATCTGCCAGCCTTCACCTGTAATTGAATTATCAGTTTTTGGTGGATTGAACTGTGGGGTATTAAACATTCCTCCTTGCTTTGCGCTGGTTTTTGTTCTATTGTTTAGAGGCAATAATTTATGTCTAGATGTGAATTTTGGAATACTGACATAAATCTCCTGTGAGCACTATGCAAATTCCCCAGCAGCAGCAAGCCTTGTAACTTTCATGGATTGCAGATGAGATTTGGAGACTTGTGTTCCCGTTTCCTCAATAACATTTCAAATGAATTTTATATAGCCAAACAATTAATCATTCACCTAATTCCCAGATGGCATAGACTGACTTTGCAGCGTTCTCAGCTCTCGGAATGCCAATAAGACTTGATGTTGCAGAGAAGGTATCCGGCAACGATCAAAGTAAACAATACTGTGCCTCATTTACTGCCGTGTCTGAAATAAGAACTGCTTGTGTTGCTCTTTAGCATCTTGGGGTAGATTCATCAAAGTGCGGTAAACTTACCGCTCACAAGTAGCAGGGGATAAATTAGCGCATGCAGGTTATACGCGGTCCTAGTAGTGTAGCGTGTACTCTTTAGTTACAGCCACTCTTTCTAATTGCCACGCAATGGTGTCATAGCGCGACTGCAATACTTTACTAGTGTGCCCGCTGCTACATTAATTAACATGGTTACATAGTTACACTGTTGCATAGTTTGCTTGAAAAAAGACATCCGTCCATCAAGTCCATCCAGTAAAAAAAATATAATAATAAATAAATAAAAACACCATCCTGAACATGTACACGTACCAGTTGATCCAGGGGAAGGCGAAAAACCTTACAGGGCCTTAAAAGGGAAAAATTCCTTCCAGAGTCCAGATGGCAGTCAGTTAAATCCCTGGATCAACTCTCCCGGGAACTACCTAATAATTATAGCCGTGGATGCCCTTCAATGCAAGGAATGCATCCAAGCCCTTTTTAAATGCAGATATAGGGGTCGATTCATAAAAGGCTGTGCGGGAAAAAGATCTGGTTAGGAAAATACCGCATTCTGTAATTTAGACTTTTCTGTGCTATTTCATAAGAATTTTAACAGGTGCGATGGAATTTCGGATAATTTACCGAAGCCCATTGTCAGTAACAGCAGAAGAGTGTGTCTATGTTGTTATGCTGTAACAATATCAGGCATTCTGTTATCTCTCTACTAGCTGCGTGGGGGGGGAGGGGGGGGTAGGAATGCTGGTCCCACCGGAGAAGCCTGCGGGTCCAATCAGATACGATTACAGGGTTCTTTCAGGGGACAGGGGCTCTTTATATTGACTCCCTGCTCCTGGCAGTCATTGCCCACTGAAGCTTCTGCTTCAGAGTCATGGCTCCCAGCCCAGTCTCACACAGAAACCGCTCTGATTTTGCCACATCACACCTGACCAGGGATGCCCTCAACTTCGAATTCAGATGAAATTCGAATAGGGTTATTCGAATTTCATCCTACTAATTACAGCAGCTGTGCGGGTGGCCGAGAGGGGGGGGTTAATCTTACCCAACAGCCGTCTTCTTGCTCCATCCCTCGGCGCATCCCACACTGCGTTTCAATCCGCCGTCACGTGATTACATACACTTCCTCCTTCCGGGTTGAAGGAGGAAGTGTATAGTCACGTGATGCCGGAATGGAACGAAGCGTGGGAGGCGCCGAGGGACGGAGCAAGAAGACAGCTGATGGGTAAGATTAACCCCCCCTCGGCCACCCGCACAGCTGCTGTAATTATTAGGATGGAATTCAAATAACACTATTCGAATTTCATCTGAATTCAATGTTAAGAGCATCCCTGCACCTGACGGTAATTTTCCTGTGCTTTACCGCATGTTCTAACTTTTATGAAATGACATTTACTGACATTTGTTGAGGTATTTACCTCACAAGTTGGTAATTTACATCAGTGCTCTGTAATTTCATCTTTTCATGCGGTAACTTTTATGAATTCTTTTTTCCCAAGTGCTCGGTAAAGTCAGGTGTTTTCTGCGTTACCGAATGCGGTAATACTTTATGAATTTACCCAGTAGAGTATGCCATAACTACTTCCTGAGGTAAGATGGTCCAGATTTTAGCCATGTAGTAGCGGCCGTCCGCGCTAGTGAAGTATTGCGTCACTTTCATGCAGCATTTTGAAGGATCGGCCTAAACTAAAGAGCACACGCTATACTGCCAGGACCGCGCATAGCGTAGACGTGCTTATTTATCTCCTTCTCCTTGTGCACGGTAGATTTACCGCACTTTGATGAATCAAATCCTTTGAGGCATATGTATAGCACATTGGTAATGTTGGTGCGCAGAAAGCATTCTTAGAGTAACACTCACATTACATAGGTAATGCCGGTCTCGCTAATTGCGCAGCGCAAGCTACCTTGTAGGTGTGATTACCAGTAAAATTGCCACGGGCTTTCTGTGCATGGCAACTTTGCCAGTGTTTGGTGCATATGTCCCTTTATGAGATGAAGACCAGCTTTCACATTGTGCCGGATTACCAATCTACGATCTGCTGTATCCATCAGTGGGAACAATGTCAAAGCACATAATTCAAACTGAGATCAACACAAACTGCAGCTAGTTTACTATCAGTATCAGCACAGTTCCCTTTAACTAGTTAAAGGACAACTGTAGTGAGAAGTATATGGAGGCTGAAATATTTACTTCCTTTTAAGCAATACCAGTTGCCTGGCAGCCCTGCTGGTCTATTTGGCTGTAGCAGTGTCTGAACCACACCAGGAATAAGCATGTAGTTAATCTTGTCAGAACTGACAATAATGTCAGAAACTCCTGATCTGCTGCATGCTTGTTCAATGACTAAAGCTAAAAGTATTAGAGGCAGAGGATCAGCAGGATAACCAGGTAATCAGACCAATCATTTTTTGGGGGGGTTATAAATAATTCTAGAATTATTTAATTTTAACTGCATTTTAATGGGAATAATAAGAAAACTGGAACAAAAAAAAATCATAATTTCTCTGTTTTTGGCCATTTTAGTTTTAATATAAAATTTTCTACTTTGGATATAACCCACACGTTTTATTTGCTCATTTGTATGGTGACAATATTTTATTTTGAAAGAGACGTGTATTTTTTTCAGTTTTGCGTCCATCACTAATTACATGCCCTTATTTGCAAAAGTAACAGTAACATACACTCATGACCTACATAATAAAAAGGCCTAAATGTCATACATATACTGTATATATATATATATATATATATATATATATATATATATATATATATATATATATATATTTGTTTTATTTTGGTAACTATTGGAAGTGTGTGTGTGTGTGTGTGTGTGTGGTAGGAAGGGGGGGGGAGGGGAGGGTTAAGGGATTAATTAAAGTGGAATATAATCTCTTACCCACCCTGTTTTAAAAGTGCAGGCAAATATTTTTGATTTCATGAGGGCAGTCATCTTTTTTGTTGAAAGGAGGTGACAGGGAGCATCAGACACAGTTCCAACTGTCCTGCGAGCTGATCACCCCTCCCAGTTACTAGGCAACGTGAATAACAGCATAGGAAATCCCATCCTTCTTTGTTTGCACAGCATCAGGGAAAAAAAGCCCGGGCAGTTTTCTTTGATAGGTGGAGCTTAACCTTTTGTGCAGCTAAAAATAAGGCTAATGTAAGAAAAACAAAGTTCTGATACTGTGAAACTGTTAAAGAAACACCAAGCCTTTTCAGTGCTGCTGAGTAGATTTTTAGTCTGGAGGTTCACTTTAATGGGGGTATTTTATGTATTTTTATTTATTGGGATATATGTAGGTATAATCCCCCCACTCCACACACACACACACACACACACAGACACACACACACACACACACACACACACACACACACACACACACACACACACACACACACACACACACACACACACACACACACACTTACTTTATTCCACTTGTATACTGGGATCAGTACAAAAATCATCTGACTCCTCGAATCCAACTCCACTGCCCTGGTTGTGCAATTAGCGCTACCCGTGTCATCTAGGCAATGCAAGCGTTACTAGGGAAAACAGAGCTTTACTGACTTTTTGCGCATATGCCCCAATGTTGGTGGAAGTTATGGCTAGGCATTAGGAAGGGATTCGTTTTAGGAGGGAGGAAAGGGGGATTAGGATTAGATATCAGAAATAAATTGACAATCGAGGGAGCTGAAGGTCAAACTTTGGCATGAGGGGGGTTCACTATGAGTATCAGTAACAAGTTGCCAAAGACAAACTCCGGAACCATTGCCAAGAAAAGACTCACAAAGCCCGATGCCCAGATGCTATGCCAGTGCCCATATGAACAGGGCCAAAACCAAACATACCACTAGCACTGACCACTTTTTTTCTTTTTTTTCATTTGTTGAATTTCCCATTTCTACAAAATTATGCAAAAGCCGTCATCAGTAGACCTGCAGTGTGAAATACGCTCCAGTATGCAGAGATGTTGACGGGCCGTGAAGATAAGACATTAAATATTTATACAATTACTTGAAGAAGTAGCTGTAGGAACTGAATCAGCATTTTGTCATGTTCTATTTCAGTAACTTGCAAACAGTTAGTAATATAATTCCTGGATCTCATTTGCCGTGAAGTGTCTCAGGAGGAAGCGGAACCACGGCCTGGAAGAGACAGGCACAGGAATTACCGGAAAATTTACCAATCTGCAGCTGAAAGATCCAGGGCTGGGAAGGATTAGCCAACCAAGTCACAGACAGATTTACAAAACGGTGTGAAGCTGTGTTCAAGCATCCAATCATGTGCAGAGGTCTTTCTGGTTTTTGAGACAGATCTTTACTTAAAGCATAATTGAAATCGTGAATTTACACACCTGCTTGACACAATATGGGGCAGAGTCACCAGCTGACATTAAACTTGTGCACACATCGGCAGAATTTAAAGTGGTCCTGAACTCTTGTACTAGACAGAAAGAAAACCTATAGGAATGCAAGCTGTATGTATGTAGAGAGTTTATAGCCTGTCTAATTCCCCCCTTATATGGGACTAATTACAACTGCAATTTGATCCCTCAGCTGGCTGTCTCGGCAGAGCAGCTAATTTGTAAACGCAGGATGTTAACCCTATGTCTGCTTCCATGACAGCAGGAAGTAGACACACTGCAGATTTATATTAATTGTAACAAAGAAATGTTTTTCTTTAACGGTTATTATGCTGTTGCTTATCTTTTAGAGCAGAGAGGAAGTTCTGAGTTCAGGTTCTCTTTAAGTTTAACTGAAAGCAAGCACACCTGGAGTGACATGTGACATGGAGGCTCAGGCATATGCACAAAAGTATGGTAAAAACAATAGTGCGTGTTTATAACCTGTTACTTTAACAATATTTGCATCACCTAGGTAACCCAGGTTGCACTAACTACCTTGTCACAGGAAGTATCGGTAAAACTGTTGTGCACTCCCTGCGCTCAGCAACTTTTCCATATTTTTGTGCATATGCCCCACAATGAGATAAGTATAGATCCATGTAGTGCTCCTGTACAGTAAGTGTTGAAAAGCTATAGACTAAATATATGCTAATGAGCTTGTGCAACAGCTTGTGGATTTCAGTTTGTTTTCTGAAAAGTAATTAGGAGCCTAAGGAGCTTTATCTGAGAGAAAAAAAAGGCTTGTAATAAGGTTTTAGTGCTGGAAAGTTCAATTCGTCTGTTTTTCATCTCAGCAAGGCAGATTTGTCAGGGCTGCTGTATAGGCAGGGGCGGACTGACCATTAGGGCACTTGGGCATGGACCGAGGGCCCGTGCTTGGGGGGGGGGGGGGCGCCAGAGCACCCTGAGCAGGAGGGGAGGCAGCCAGTTGGTCGTGGATGTTTGCTCAGGGGTTTGGGGGCTCTGCAGCCCTCGTTTTCAGCGGGGATGCGGCGGTTTACCGCTGATGAGACTTCTGAAAAGGTAAATATAGCAAAAAATTTTCACTTTAGAGTCTCTTTAAACTGAACTCAATTCTGTGTTACATTTTCCTTTAGTAAAACCCATACAATAATCATCTCATAAGTTTATTTTCACTCCAGATTTGTAATGTACGTTATACAAGCAATGTTCTAAGCTGTTTGTATAATACACCTTACACTATTTGCATGACACACATTATGTTATATAACTTTAGTTAAACTTGATGTGATCCTTGTGCGCACATACAGTACAGTTTAACTTAGCTCAGTGAATCTAAACCTTCTTGTATGCAATTTTCAGGTCCTAGCACAGGCTGAAAAAGGAACATTACTGAATGTATCTTATTATTAAAATGACTTACAGTTTACAATGTTTATTTAGAAATTATTTAGTCAGCATGTGTCCATTGTATCATCTTCTTTTTGTTTGTTTGTTTGTTTGTTTGTTATATTGTTCCGAAGTAAACAAAAATAGCACCTGGTCTCCCAGGGTGCACTGGGAGAAGGAGGCTTTCTAACATTATAGTTTGGCCATATACATGTCAAACTCTGGCCAGCGAGACACATATGGCCTTCAAATTTGGCCCTCAAGTGGTTTCGTTACTTTGCATTATGTTTGGCTCACTCTAATTCACCAGGGAAGCTATACTGGAGATGAAGCACTATACACCAGGGAACTGTATAGGGGAAGGAAGGGGGTCACTAGACTCCAGGCAACTTTACGGGAGTACCAAGGGCAACCACTAGACACCAGGAAACTGTTTAGGGTGGGAAAGGGACTACTAGACACAAGAGAACTGTATAGGAGAGGGAGTGGGGAAACTAGACATCAGGGAATTGTATAGGGAAGGGAGCCACTAGACACCAGACAGGGAACTGTATAGGGGAGGTACTAGCAACTAGATGCCAGGGAACTGTTTCGAGGAGGGGGAGAGATGATCACTAAATGTTGGAGAACTGTATACAGGATGGAGGGAGGACCACTAGACACCAAGGAACTGTATAGGGGAGGGAGGAGGCCACTAAAAACCAGGGGAACTGTATAGGGGACGGTGGCACGAGACACAAGGGAACTGTATGGAGAAGGGAGGAGGCCATTAGACACCAGGGAACTATATAAGGTAGGGAGGGGGCCCGGCCACTAGCCATTGAAGTTGGCGTATGACTTGGTCTTAGTCTTAAATTTCAGCCCACTTTGGCCTCAATTCACTAAGCTTTATCAAACACTTTATCGAACGTTTTATAATTTACCTCATGAGTAAAATCTAATTTTGAATTCACTAAGGTGTTATAGATTTATCAAATGTTTTATCCATAAAATGTTCAATAAATCTATAACACTTTAGTGAATTCAAAATTAGATTTTACTCATGAGGTAAATTATCAAACGTTCGATAAAGTGTTTGATAAAGCTTAGTGAATTGAGGCCTTTGTATTTGAGTCTGACACCCCTGGTCTAGGCTAAACATCACTAGAAGGGCCCACCCTTCACATCACCTACCACTATACAGTACAGCAATATAGAGATGTAGGAAGTGTTTCTGATGCTTAAAGATAATCTATACTCTAAAATTCTTACAACAAAAAGCATTCCATTCTATTCATTATGTTCTCCTGGGCCCCTCTGTGCTGTTTCTGCCACTCTCTGCTGCAATCCTGGCTTGTAATTGCCAGTTTTAGGCAGTGTTTACAAACAAACTAACCAGCTTGTGATAGGCTCACATAAGCAGAGTGTGTGAGTCATACAGAGCCTGCAGGGGGCCTGGAGAGGGTGTGTAAAGCTTCTAGCCAATCACAAGCAGCCCTGCACATTCCAGTCTGAGTGCCTCAGCCCGACAGAGCTGACAAAGGACAGAAGATTAGATCATATAACAGAGATAATTCAGCCACTGTGTACGTAGGAAAGGCTGCAGTAAGCCAGACTGAGGCGCCCACCGAGACCACACTACACCAGGAGGAACCCTGTAGTACCACCCGGAGCAGTGGGACCAGTGACCAGGAGCCAGACCCAGCAGCAGTAGCCCCGACAGGAGCCGTGAGTAATATGGGGGCTATTGCAAGTGTTAACCCAGGCCTGCAGTCCAGTGACTTACTGATAAACATCAGTGGCTATAAGTTTACTGAGGCGGAGATGGCTATTTTAAACAAAGGACTGAGCTTTGTACCCTCTTTTTGCCAGCCTTTGTTTGACTTAAAGGTGGATATATATAAGTTTATTCGCAAATTGAAATGGAAGGTCTGGCATTTTTTGAGAAAGCCAGCTAATAGCCTTGCAAACATCGCACAAGGGGATACCAGGACGAACACTGATGTTCCTGATAAATTGAGGGCTAAGAGTAAGATAGAAGCACCCCTGAGCTGCCCAGCACTGGATGTATTCCAAACCGTTTTTTTGAGCAAATTAGAGAAAGTGTGGAGGGACAGTAAATATTATAAGATGCATAATGTCTCTCTAGTGGAAAGGCGAGCTTTGCAAGGTTTGAAGAATAACAAAGAGGTGATATTTAAAAAGGCTGACAAGGGGGGAGCTCTGGTGGCTCAATCCAGGACTGATTATTTATCTGAGCTGGAAAGACAGGTGAATGATGTCACAGTTTATAAAAGACTGCAGAGCGATCCCTCCTTGAATATAAAGGAAGAAATTGAGGGACTGTTATCTAAAGCTTATGAGGATGGTTGGATTTCAAGTGAACTTGCATCTGCTTTGAAAAAAGATTCATACAGAGTTCCTGTTCTGTACACACTCCCTAAGGTCCATAAAAATTTACTACATCCACCTGGCAGGCCTATCTTATCTGCCGTTAATTCACTTTTGGAGCCGCTGGGAGTGTTTATAGATACGGTACTGCAGCCTGAGGTCTGGTCCAATTCCAGATGTCTCAGGGATACCACACATTTTCTTTCATTTCTGGAACAATTGTCAGCGGACGATGTGACATTCTTGGTCAGTTTAGACGTAGTTAGTCTTTATACTAACATTCCCCATGACGAGGGGGTGGCAGCAGTGAGAAATGTTTTTGAGAGAGATGGTGGTAATACAGACCAAATGTTGTTTGCAATAACCCTTTTGGAGTTCTGTTTGAAATCTAACTATTTCAGATGTGGTCAGGATTTTTTTCTACAGGTACAGGGAGTTCCTATGGGGGCCCCGTATGCGCCAAGTTTGGCGAATGTGTACATGGCAGAGTTTGAGGCCAAATTTATGCTTGAGAATGATCTTTTTAAAACTTACAGCAGGGGCTTCTGCAGTTATATTGATGACCTGTTTTTTTGCTGGACAGGGCCCGAACAGCTGTTGCTTGATTTCTTTCATGGTCTCAACCTCTGCCATAATACACTTAAGTTCACCCTGGAATACGACACTACAAAATTGCATTTCCTCGATGTAGATATTGAGATCAAGGGGAGTAACTTTGAAACAGATTTGTTTCGCAAAAGTACAGATAGAAACAACTCACTACTGGCTAGTAGTTGTCACCCACCATCTCTGATCAGGGGACTTCCAAAAAGTCAACTGATTAGAGCCCGTAGAATCACATCTAGTGATGAGAAATATGTGGTACAATCTAGGAGGATGGTGGGTGAGTATGTAGAAAGGGGTTACCAACGTAAGGAAGTGGAAAGAATAGCAGCTGATGCAGCTGGCATGGATAGAAAGGAGCTGAGAAAGAGGAAAGAGAGAAAAGATGATTACCAGGAGGGGGTACAATTCATATTAACGTATGATAATCATGCAACAGACATTAGACGATGTCTGTTGGGTGCCTGGGCAGTGGTGGAAACTGACCCATTGCTCTCTAGGGTATTTCGTGCCCCCCCTAAAATGGTTTTCAGGAAAGGGAAAAGTGTCAGGGACCAGCTAGTGAGGGCTGACCTAAAGGATTCGAGGAACGCTGATGCTGCGTTTGTCCCTCGCCGCAGGGGCACTTTCCCATGTATGAACTGCCAGAACTGTTCCTCAATTATGCGTGGTGATTATGTCACACATACCACTAAGGGAACAAGAATTAACATTAAAGGAAATTTTTCGTGTACAACGTTAAATATTGTTTACTTGCTGAAGTGCCCCTGCGGCATGGGCTACGTGGGCCAGACTACGAGGGATGCTAGGAGGAGGATAAATGAGCATAGGAGTAGCATTAGGAATTACAAAAAAGAGGATAATGAGAAATCCAAGGATAAATTTGAATCCCCTGTGGGTCGTCATTTTTTCGAATGTGGACATGCAGTAGGCGACCTAAGATGGTGTGTGCTGGAAAAGGTGTTCTCGCAGGAGGGTGTGGACCCCCAAGCCTCCTTGCTGCGCAGGGAGAGTAGGTGGATTGATGACCTTGGCACTTTGGCGCCAAATGGCATGAACGAGGCATATAACCTAAAATGTTTTTCTGTGATAATAATAATACAATGTGGCTTGTCTCTTTAAGTTTTGTGCCCGCCCCTTAGTGGGGTGTGTTTTAATTGTCTATATATGTGATTGTTGCACAAATACTTGGTAAGCACTTGATAAAGACCATCCGGTCGAAACGTTGTGCTCCAGCACTGTGGTTCTGCAAATAAATATTGGCCAATTGGCCTAAAATCCAGGTCGAGACCCGGTCTTTCTTCATTTGGACTGTTGTTGCACCCTTGGTGGATACGGGTGTGGACTGGTTGACTCCCTGGTGCTGTATTAAGAAGTGGGGTTGTAGCATCAAGGTTATACCTATACCTTGCAGTAAGCCAGACCACATTAGAACAGGCATAGGAACTTATAGGATAGAAGAAATAAGGATGACAATTTTGTTACAGAGTCTCTTCAAACCAGAATATTTACCATAACACTGAGTATCCTGAATAATGTATTACATTCTGCTATATGTCATCACAGTGCCTCTTTACAAAGCCTTTATACTGGGAGTGATGAGGCCACTCTGGAGGGACCAGCAGCAGCCTTCGCTACCCTTGGCACACAGCCAGTCTGGTGACCAGGCCCCCTGCTCTCTTTCTGGCCTTCCCAGCTGAGCACCACCACCATCACTGCCAACCCCTGGAGAGCTCTCCAGCATTGCTGGTCATGTATGTAAATCTGCTTTAGAGAAAAGACATGTGATTTCCATCCAGACAGACAGGCCAGTGGACTAATACTCCAATTAGCAGGCTCCTCTCTCAGGATCGGCCCTCACATATAAACTGGCGGCTTAGAAGCAGGTATTAGCGTCACCCAGGCCAGTAATGCATCCTGAATGATTTGTTTCCAGCAGTAATTATTCGGCTATTTAGTGATCTGCTCTGCAGCCCAATCTCAGTCTTTGCACAGCTGCTTGCTGTAATTCCTTTAATTTCACTTACTAAGTACCAATCCGGCAATAAAAGAATTATTGTCTGTCTTGCAAAGAACATCAGCAAACCAATTTCCCATTTTTTTGTTCTGTGTTGCCTTCCTAAAGTAACAGAGTGTGTGCTGTTTCCTTAAAGGGGCTCTCCGTCTTAATTTACGATTTATGTACGGTAATTAATTTATGTATAATACCCATACAAGACCTTGTTGTTGTTACCCTGATGTCGTTATACATGACATTTTTGCATGCCAATGTCATTACTAAAGTAAACTTGAAAAAAAAAAAACTTACCCAAAAAAAAAAAAAAGGATATAATGAATGGTATATGTAGTAGGATCATGAATAGAACATTAGTAGCAAATTAAAGAGTCTCTTATTTTTATTTTCAGTTATATAGCTTTTTTATAACATACAGTAGCATAATTCTGTCATATTTACAGTTTACAAACCACACTCTGTCTTTTAAACTATAGCGACCGGGGATAGGCTGAGCTGCTCAATGGCAGCTGTGGAAGAGGCATCAGGAATGCCTCTAGTTGGTATTTTGCAGGAGTTATTCTCCTGCTAGGAACGCTTCTACCCCTCGAGATTGCAGACAAGCTGCATGTCGGCAATTTCGTGGGGTCACAGTGTGACATGGAGGGGAGGTGGGGGAGCAGAGAGGGACACAGAGTCATGTCATGGAGCAGGGAACATGCCTCTGTGCCTCATCTGCCCCTCCTGCACAAACACTTTGAGTCTGAATTTAACATAAATACCTAAGTTTTGAAGACAAATCAAGATGTTCATGATTGCATGAATGCTGTTGCACTCCGCACTGTATGCTCTTTGTGAGACACACACAGCAGCGCTTCCAGCACTGGCGTAAGAGCAGGGGTCGCAGAGGTCCTCACTCACTCACTCACTCACCCCCTCTCAATATACTCCCCCTCTCTCCCCCAGACCCCCGATAACTCCTGTCTCTCCTCACTCCCCCCCCCCCCCAATAACCCCCCTCTCTCCCCCATATCCCTCCCCTTTTCTCCCCCAGACCCCGATAACCACCCTCTCTTCTCACCCTTTCCCCCATAATATTCTCTCTCCCCAGACCCTAAATAAGCCCCCCTTCTCTCCTCACTCACCCTGAATAGCTCCCAGTCTCTCCCTCAGACCCTCAATAATGCTCTTTCTTTCCCCATCCTCTCCCCATCACCCTCAATATGCTCTGTACCTCCACCCTCCCCCTAGCATTCTCAGCATGACCCTCTGTCCCACCTCCAGCATCCTCACTAGCCCTCACTCTCTCCCATCTCAATAAGCCTCTCTCTCTCCCAACCCATCTCCACCATTCTTATTAGCCCTTACTGTCTCTCCCAGGCCCTTAATAAGTCCCTCTCTCTTCCGACCCATATCCATCACTTTTAGTATCCCCCGCTGTTTTGCCCACAATCCTAGCCCCTCTCTCTTCCCAACTACCTCCTTGCACCCCTGTGCAGCAAACATGACTGGGCCCGATGCTACCAACATCACATGGTACACACATGGCCTGTTTGCAGAGGACACTGGCCTGCATCATTATTCATCTATATTGCTGTCACCTTCCACATCACTTGACAGACTATATAGTGAGGGCACTAGTATAGTAAGTATGGGGGGGCAAGGTCCAAATTCCGCATCGGGGCCCTGAGGTTTGTAGCTACGCCACTGGCTTCCAGCATTGTGGCCCCAGGAGTCACAGATAACCAGAATCTAAAAGCTTGACCACCCCCAGAGTCTAACTTAAACTTTGGAGCTAGAGCCTTATGTTATGCTGCCTCTATCCTTTGGAACACCTTGCCACACCCAATCAATACACCCTGGAGGTGTTTAACACTGAAAAGCCACCTGCTAAATTGAATCTGAAGTGAAAATAAACTTATGATATAATGAATTGTATGTGTAGTACAGCCAGGAAATAGAACATTAGTAGCAGAGAAACCAGTCTCATATTGTTTCCAGTACAGGGAGTGTTAAGAAACGTCACTTTGCAAAAGAGCTTCTCTGAGCTCTCAGACTCTGAGCTCTCAGACCAGTTTAGTCGGCTACAGTGCTGTTTTCTGATGCGCTTATACTTCAAAGAAACAGTGACAGGCAGTTTCAGATAAGATTTTTACTGCAAGGAAGTTCAAAAAGTCATTAGCCCTGCTCTGTTTCATGGTTTAACCTTTTCCGGACCGCCTGCATTAGATTCTACGTCATCAAGCCGCGACCCAGAACTGAGTGGCATTAGGAGCAGAGATGCCAGCCGGAGAAGAGGGGGCCACTGCGGCTCATCGCTGGAGCCTGGAAGGTGAGCGATGGCTGCTGGCAAGAGGGGGGACACCTGCCACCATAGGGGGATACTGCCCAGCCTGCCACAGAGGGGATCCGGCCGCCTGACCCCCCCCCCAAACGCGCGCACCCCCCCCCCCCCCTAAAAAATAAACTGAATATGAAAACATAAGACTCTTTTCTTTGGTACTAATGATAATTATCTGTACTACACATACAATTCATTATATCATAAGTTTATTTTCACTTCAATGTCACTTTAACCACTTGAGGACCTAGGGCTTTCTACCCCTTAAGGACCGGCCACTTTTTTTCCATTCAGACCACTGCAGCTTTCACGGTTTATTGCTCGCTCATACAACCTACCACCTAAATGAATTTTGGCTCCTTTTCTTGTCACTAATAAAGCTTTCTTTTGGTGCTACTTGATTGCTCCTGCGATTTTTACTTTTTATTATATTCATCAAAAAAGACATGAATTTTGGCAAAAAAATGATTTTTTTAACTTTCTGTGCTGACAGTTTTCAAATAAAGTAAAATTTCTGTATACATGCAGCGCGAAAAATGTGGACAAACATGTTTTGGATAAAAAAAAAACCCCATTCAGTGTATATTTATTGGTTTGGGTAAAAGTTATAGCGTTTACAAACTATGGTGCAAAAAGTGAATTTTCCCATTTTCAAGCATCTCTGACTTTTCTGACCCCCTGTCATGTTTCATGAGGGGCTAGAATTCCAGGATAGTATAAATACCCCCCAAATGACCCCATTTTGGAAAGAAGACATCCCAAAGTATTCACTGAGAGGCATAGTGAGTTCATAGAAGATATTATTTTTTGTCACAAGTAAGCGGAAAATGACACTTTGTGAGAAAAAAAAAAAAAAAAAAAAGTTTCCATTTCTTCTAACTTGCGACAAAAAAAAATGAAATCTGCCACGGACTCACCATGCCCCTCTCTGAATACCTTGAAGGGTCTACTTTCCAAAATGGGGTCATTTGTGGGGTGTGTTTACTGTCCTGACATTTTGGGGGGTGCTAAATTGTAAGCACCCCTGTAAAGCCTAAAGGTGCTCATTGGACTTTGGACCCCTTAGCGCAGTTAGGCTACAAAAAAGTGCCACACATGTGGTATTGCCGTACTCAGGAGAAGTAGTATAATGTGTTTTGGGGTGTATTTTTACACATACCCATGCTGGGTGGGAGAAATATCTCTGTAAATGACAATTTGTTAATTTTTTTTACACACAATTGTCCATTTACAGAGATCTTTCTCCCACTCAGCATGGGTATGTGTAAAAATATACCCCAAAACACATTATACTACTTCTCCTGAGTATGGCGATACCACATGTGTGGCACTTTTTTGCACCCTAACTGCGCTAAAGGGCCCAAAGTCCAATGAGTACCTTTAGGATTTCACAGGTCATTTTGCGGAATTTGATTTCCAGACTACTCCTCATGGTTTAGGGCCCCTAAAATGCCAGGGCAGTATAGGAACCCCACAAATGACCCCATTTTAGAAAGAAGACACCCCAAGGTATTCCGTTAGTAGCATAGCGAGTTCATAGAAGATTTTATTTTTTGTCAAAAGTTAGCGGAAAATTGATTTTTATTGTTTTTTTCACAAAGTGTCATTTTCCACTAACTTTTGACAAAAAATAAAATCTTCTATGAACTCGCTATGCTACTAACGGAATACCTTGGGGTGTCTTCTTTCTAAAATGGGGTCATTTGTGGGGTTCCTATACTGCCCTGGCATTTTAGGGGCCCTAAACCGTGAGGAGTAGTCTGGAAATCAAATTCCGCAAAATGACCTGTGAAAGCCTAAAGGTGCTCATTGGACTTTGGGCCCTTTAGCGCAGTTAGGGTGCAAAAAAGTGCCACACATGTGGTATCGCCGTACTCGGGAGAAGTAGTACAATGTGTTTTGGGGTGTATTTTTACACATACCCATGCTGGGTGGGAGAAATAACTCTGTAAATGGACAATTGTGTGTAAAAAAATCAAAAGATTGTCATTGATCAAAAGATTGAATTTTGTGGAGCCGGTCATAAGCAGGGTCTCCCCTTTCATGACAGGTTTTGTCGTCGTTGAAGTGCAGGAAGCGCAGGATGGACTCAAATCGTGTCCTGGACATGGCAGCAGGGTACAAGGGAACATGATGTACTGGGTTCGTAGACCAATACGCCCGCAATACATTTTGTTTCATTAGTCCCAAGTGAAGGATAAGGGCCAAAAAGATTTTAATGTCGGAAACTTGGACTGGTTTCCACCCGAAAGGCTGGGCATACATGCTCTCCGGGTGCTCGGTGATGAATTGTGTGGCTTTACGATTGGTCTCAACCACAATTAAGTCCAGGAGAACCTGGGTGATGAACAGCTGCAAAAAGTCTAGGGCCGTTCCTAGATGAGCTGTCGCCACCTGGACTCCAGACTGGGCGGTGAAAGGGGGCACTACGGGTGCGGCGGAATCAGGGGATTGCCAATCTGGTTGTGCCAGCACCTCTGGGAGTCTATGGGTACTACGGGCCCGTCTTCTTCTTGGTGGCTGCGACGGGGGTACTACTGCACTTGCCACCGTACCAGTTTCAACTTCCATGCTGACGCTCACCACTTCGCCAGGGTCTACGGAAGCACTGGCACTAAGTCCAGGAGATGCTGCGCTGCTGGTGCCTGAATCACCAAGAAAACTATCAACAGCGCTAGCACCACCCTGCTGCCCTTGAGGCGGATCCTGCGCCACCTGCGGTCTAACGACTTGGGGTCTGGTACGCCTGGCTCTAGCCGGGACCATAGCCTCGTCATCAGTATCGGTCAGGGAACCACTGCTTTCTACAGGTTCAAATTCGGACCCGGAAGATTCGACGGATGATTCTTCCCAAAAGAACTCATCCGACTGGTCCATGTACCTGTATACCTCGTCATCGGAAAGCCCCCTTCTTGCCATTTTGGATTGCTAAATTTATGGGGTTTTCCTCCGAGACTACCCAGAAAAAAAGAGCACCTACCTAGCAAAAAGGGAGTATTTGAGAGGTATTGGGGTTGGTGGGAAGTGGGGTCTCAGAGGCAATCAAACAATCACGGGACAATCAAATACAATTACAGCACAATCGACTCCAATCACAGCACAATCAAATCTGATGCACTCGGAAGGTGATGGGGGGAGGGTGGGATTGGGTGTGGCGGGAAGTGGGGTCTCAGGCAATCAAACAATCACGGGGCAATCGAAGCCGATCACGGGACAATCAAATACAATTACAGCACAATCGACTCCAATCACAGCCCAATCAAATCTGATGCACTCGGAAGGTGATGGGGGGAGGGTGGGATTGGGTGTGGCGGGAAGTGGGGTCTCAGGCAATCAAACAATCACGGGGCAATCGAAGTCGATCACGGGACAATCAAATACAATTACAGCACAATCGACTCCAATCACAGCACAAGCAAATCTGATGCACTCGGAAGGTGGTGGTTGGAGGTGGTGGGGGGGAGGGTGGGGTTGGGTGTGGGGGGGGGGGGGGGTTGGGTGTGGCGGGAAGTGGGGTCTCAGGCAATCAAACAATCACTGGGCAATCGAAGCCGATCACGGGACAATCAAATACAATTACAGCACAATTGAATACAAGCGCAGCACAATCGAATACAAGCGCAGCACAGTCAAATACAATGCACTTGGACGGTGATTAGGGGGGGGGGGGGGTCTGAGGGCGATTTGAGGGGGTGGTGGCTTGATCAGGAGCCTGCACGGGGCAGACTGAGTCCTGATCTGATGAGAGGCAGACACAGGGGGTTACTGATCAAAGATCAGTTAGTGATTGCTGGGGAGGACAGATGTAAACAAACAGCAGGGGATGTAATCAGAAGGGGGGTATGAGGGCAATCGAGGGCCTGGGCAGGTGATCGGTTACCCCCGCGGGGCAGTTAGGGTCTGCTGATGGGTGGGGGTGCTGAGGGCTGATGGACAGGTGATAGACAGGTGATCAGAGGGGGATCAGAGGGGGATCAGAGGGTAATGTAGCTGTATACAGATGTATACAGTATACAGGGGGGTAGTCTGGGATGGGGTGTGGGGGTGATCTAAAGGTAGGGGGGGGGATCAGGGGTGACTAGGAGGCAGTTAGGGACCTAACACAGGGGATAGCGTCGCTAGTTAGTGATAGGTGGGGGGGTGGGGGTTTTAAATGGGTGCAAGGGTGCTGGGCAGGGGTCTGCTGGGGTGATCAGGGGGGGTATGAGGCCTGGGGTGGGAGATCAGGGGGGCTGTAGGCCAAAAAAAACACGTGTGCTGTACTACTCACAAAAGGCTTCCTCCTCGCTGGTGGTCTCTGCAACAATGAGACCACGAGGCGAGGAGGAAGCACGTATAAGGCACTTTGTTTACCTAACAAAGTGCCTTATACTCATTCATTGGTTACATTTGCGGATTCCTCCGCTCGCCGGCTCTGCTAAGTGGCCGGCGAGCGGTGACAAAATGCCCGTGCTTCGATCCCGGGCGGAGGATCGCGTCACGGATGACGCGATCGCTCCGCCCATGCCCTTTAATGGACTGCCGCCTCTGTGGGTGAGGCCGTCCTGAAGGGCTCCACTTCCCCGCCGCCCCTGTGTAGTGGGCGGTCGGGAAGTGGTTAAGTCTGTCATCTATGATCACATAACTTTTTTTTCCCCCTGTAACACATCACAAATCACAACTATGTACTGATCTGAGACAATCTTTGGGTCCTTCGGGAAAAATCATTCTACAAATGCTTTGTTGTTGTCTTTTCCTAAACTGATAGTTCAGGACCAGTGTTAGACAGAAAGGGAGAAAGATCCTTTCTTATAGGGACACAGAGATCAGTAATAGCCTGACAGTAGTTCCAAATCTTCTCCATTCTAGAGATGCTCATTTGGATCTCACGGAATTGAAATTTCAGCATTCCCTATCAGGAATTCGCAAATCGGAAATCAGAATTCCATGAAAATCCGATTTTCAGCAACTCAGTAATTTTAGCCCAATTACAGAACTCTGAAGCATTGGACCAATCAGAGATGCAGAATTTTTCTGCAAAAAATCAAATTACTGCGGTAATTTTAGAGCAATCACAAGATTCATTTTTTTCGAATCCTTTGTTTTGTTTTGTTTTTTTGTCATTTTTTTGCATTCTCTGATGCAAAAAATGACATATAAAATACTCTTCAGAAATTGGAAATCGGAAAAACTGTAAATCGGAAAATGAATATCAGAAAAATAGAAAGTACAAAAAACGGAGATTGGCCTTGGCGGAAATTAGAATTTCCACAGAGTCTAAATGGGCATTTCTGACCATCTTCACTCCATTCTCTCGAAATTAGGAGATGAAGATCTGACTGGGTGGCTGTGAAGGTAATTCTCCAAGACCACACTTAGGATTACGTTAAGACGATTTATTGCTCATATGAGGAGGCAAGATACAACTGTCCCTCTATTGGTTCTAGACATCATGGCCCGTGCAGTAGGGCTGCTCACACAATGTCTAGCCTGAGGGCTCAGAGACTTGGCTGTCTCTGCTGGCAATAACCTAAGTTTATATAGAGGTATATTTCCTAACTTAACTCAGCCCCTTGGACCATGATTCATTGTCTGAACAACTGGGTTTGACCTTTTATTACCACATCCAAAGAGTAGGCTGGGTGTAGTCTCACAGACTATTTTTAAAGAGAATCTGTACTGTAAAATTCTTACAATAAAAAGCATACCATTCTATTCCTTATGTTCTCCTGTGCCCCTCTGTGCTGTTTCTGCCACTCCCTGCTGCAATCCGGATTTGAAATTAACAGTTTTAGGCAGTGTTTACAAACAAAAGACTGGCTTCTAACCAGAGTATCATAGGCTCAGAACTAGCTTACTGTGTGACTCATGCAGATCTTGGAGAGGGTGTGTAAAGCTTCTGCCAATGACAAGCAGTGCTGCACATTCCACACTTTCCAGCCTCAGCCCGACAGACACGACAGAGGAAAGGAGACACGATTTATTACAGAGACAGTGCAAGTAGGAAAGGCTGCAGTAAGACAGAGCACATTAGAACAGTAATAGGAACTTATAGGACAGAACAAATAAGGCTCAAAATTTTGTTACAGAGTCTCTTTAACAAGAAAAAGGAAATAACATGTCTTAAAGCCATGTCTACAAAGGGTGATGGCTAGTTTAGTTTAGGTAATACAAAGACAGATTATTAAAACACATAAATGACTATAATACCAGATTAAATTTACTTTAACAGTGGCCTTTCCTGTGATGTTTTCTCGGGGATGTGTTGATTAACAGGTGAGTCACGTCTGTGGCAAGTTGGCAACCCTGAATTTTGCTTTTGAAAAAGTGATGGTTTTAAGAGACGTTTTCTATAGATAATTATTTTCCTATAAGGATGTTCTTCAGGAAATTTGCAATCATACGTATTCTCTAAATTACCGTGTAAATGTAAAGCCTCCCTGCCTCCGCTACCAAGAGCTCTTCTCTGTTTTTGTTGCTGAGGAGGCCACTTCTTATTTTTAGCTATACTTGAAGGATAACATCGGGACTGTATTCCGCGCTTTCAGCTTGGCGTGAAATGGTGGCACTTAGAGAACACCCCCAATTGCCTGCTAGACAGCTGGATGATTTCTGTGACATCTCTTCAGATTTGAGTGTCAAAGGTTCGGCCGCGTCTGGCTGCGTGTTACAGGATTTGCTGTATGGTTGACATTCTATACTGCTCCGTACTATAAACAAAGCTTGAAAAACGCAATGAATGGAAGATGTGCCGTGGTCGTAACTTTACATAATCCTTTCCCTATGCAACTTGAATAGAGTTTTAAAAAAGGGGGTAAAGTAACCTCGGGCCTGTTTTTTCTTGTCAGAGATGAAGAGGGGGGAAAAAAATGGAATGAGACCTGCTTTTTTTCTGTCACAAAAGGCAGAACAGTGTGGTTGAGGCCCGCTTGCTTCCTGTCAGAATCTTCACCTTTGTGTCTGGAGAGATTGACGGGAGCAGCTATGGACTCAGAGGCACAGAGGATATTTTCCATATAGCAGGGGAACAAAGCAGCATGTTCCTATCTTCGTATTTACACTCATTCTCATGCATTTGACATGCTCCTTTACCTCAAATAATATACAACTCATGCGAGATAGGCATAGTTTTGTCCTACGTAATCAGAAACATACCTACTGAATTACATAAACAGAGTGGTACATCACATTTTTACTTTTTATTTATTTTATTTTTTTGTTCAAGCTAAGGAAACATGCAAAAGCAAAAATCAGTAACCCTTTGCACACTCACATGCAAATGTTCAAACAGATGCATTCACAGATTCACTCATCCAGGCACCACTGTTATCCCTAAAGCTATGTTTAAAGCCGGGGTCTTAGTTCACAGAAGAATGCATTTTCTTGCTTAGTCACCTACACTGCGCAGAAGTACCAAGGTAAACGTAGGTGTCTTAACTCTGGCCCTGTAACATGCATAGTGCAGAGATGCAAACATTAATTGCATCAAACCTATCTAAGGATTAGGAGCACACATCCTGACGTCCTCTCCTGGGACAGATAGCGCATCTTACCAATCGCACAAGAAAGCTAACGTAATGTATCCATGCGCACAATGCACATACACAAGCTTAAGCTGTGTTCATGCTGACAAAAAACACAAACAGGGGAAGGCGGGAGCACACTAGATTTAAAACCCTGGCCACAAGGGTCCGTAATAAGAAAAAAACGCATAAATCCAGGCACATCGCCTCTAGTTAGGACATTTAAAGAGACTCCGTAACAAAAATTGCATCCTGTTTTTTATCATCCTACAAGTTCCAAAAGCTACTCTAATGTGTTCTAGCTTACTGCAGCACTTTATACTATCACTGTCTCTGTAATAAATCAATGTATCTTTCCCCTGTCAGACTTGTCGGCCTGTGTCTGGAAGGCTGCCAAGTTCTTCAGTGTTGTGGTTCTGCTATGAACTCCCCCTCCTTCCAGGCCCCTCTCTGCACACTGCCTGTGTGCTATTTAGATTAGAGCAGCTTCTCTCTCCTCTCTTATGTTTTACAAGCTGGATAAATCGTCCTCTGAGCTGGCTGGGCTTTCACATACTGAGGAATTACAAACAAGGGCAAAGCTGTTTGCAGGAAGAAAAGAGCAGCCTGAAACTTCAGTGCATGAGAGATGCAGGGGGGAAGAAACACACAAATGATCTCTTGAGATTCAAAAGGAAGGCTGTATACAGCCTGCTTGTGTATGGATGTATTTTCTATGTGTGGACATACTGTACATCAACCTACTTCCTGTTTTGGTGGCCATTTTGTTTGTTTACAAACAAACTTTTTAAAACTGTTTTTAACCACTTTTAATGCGGCGAGGAGCGGCGAAATTGTGACAGAGGGTAATAGGAGATGTCCCCTAACGCACTGGTATGTTTACTTTTGAGCGATTTTAACAATACAGATTCTCTTTAAATAAGTAATTTAAAGGGAACCCAGAAAAAAGTTTTTATACATACCTGGGGCATCCTCCAGCCCCATACGCACGGATCGCTCCCACGCCACCGACCTCTGCTGCCTGGATCCGCCGGTACCGGGTCCCGTCATGGCCGCCAGTTGGCCAGTCGGTGGGCTGACGCGGCCAATAGTCCGCATCACACCAAGCTCCCTCCATGTATGTACGTGTGAGGCTGCCTACTGCGCAGCCTCATGCGTACGGGTAAGGAGGGAGCCGCTGTGATGCGGACAATTGGCCGCGTCCGCCGGAAGTGACGGGACCCGGTACCGCCGATCCAGGAAGCGGAGGATGGCGGCGTGGGAGCGATCCAGGCTTATGGGGCTGGAAGAAGGTCCAGGCTCCAGGTATGTATAAAATATAGAGAAACCGAGAGCCCAATATAGTGTAGTATGTCAAAACATAAGTGAAGTAAGGCAAATCAGTGAGAAGAATATACTCACAAACGTGGGTTACCACACAGGCAACCACTGTATAAGCAGGTGAGGAGATTAGACCTGTCCTCACTCAGGATTAAGAAGTCGCTCTCTGTAGATGAGAAAAAGGGGTAGATCACCCCTCCACCAGGGGTGGACACGGTATAGCAGTAGGAGAACAGAGGCGCCAGCAGGATAAAAGTGGATAAAAACTTTAAAATTTGCTTGGAGGAAGTGGTGGACTGAGGCGCTACACCTGCTACTGCTGGAATTCTGTTTTGTCCCCACTTTATTGCCTGATGAAGCGGGCTCGGCCTGCGAAACGCGTTGCACTTTTGGGGTACCATATAATAAATGTGATTACTATTATAAAGACAGTCTTTCGTGTCTGCTTTATGGAGGTAAGTCCACCACTTCCTCCAAGCAAATTTTAAAGTTTTTATCCACTTTTATCCTGCTGGCGCCTCTGTTCTCCTACAGGTATGTATAAAAGCTTCTTCTTTTTTTTTTTATCCCGTTCCTCGCTGGTTCCCTTTAAGGAAAGGGAGGTGCTAAAGGGGGTGTGGCCAGAAAATTGCAAAAATCAGTAACCCTTTGCACACTCGCATGCAAATGTTCAAACAAATGCATTCATAGAGACACTCATCCAGACACCACTGTTGTCCCTACAGCTAGTTAGGGCTGGTTCAGACGGGCGTTTTTGTGGCGTTTAACGCAGCGTTTCAGACGCAGCGTTTATTAGGATCTACTGCCATCCCATGCAAGTGAATGGGAGCGTTTAGAGCTGGCTTTTGCAGGCTTTCATGAAAGCCTGGCAGTAGATCCCAGCGTTGCGTCTAGTCTCAAAAGCAACATGCTGCTTTCAGAGGCAGTAAACGCGAGGAAACAATAGCAGAGACCAGAACTGCTAGCCTTGAACGCTTTTCAAAAGCTTTCAAAAGCTAGCTTTTAAACGCTGGCGTTTAAACGCTGGCGTTTGAACGCAATGCCAAGCAAAAGCTCAGCAGACGCCCGTGTGAACCAGCTTGTTAAAAGCTGGTGTCTTAGTTCAGAAAGGAATGCAGGTGGAAATAAACTGTTGAGATAAACAATTGTATCTATACGCCTCCTCCTAAAAATATATTTTTTTGATATTTAAGTTTTATTTGATATTTACTTTTTTAATATCTACTTTTTAAATTTTTACTGTTTCATTGTCTCTGCTCAATGACACAATTATTGAAGTATCCCAGAGCTAAAATCTATGAACTACTGACTGTTTTTATATCTTTTTTCTCTTTTCTTTCCAACCTAGACAGAAACTGACACCTGTATACCTGATTTTTAACTCTTTCAGGCAGAGAAAGAAAAAAGGAACTCAGCAGTCATCATAGTTAGTTGTGTGCTTGGCACTGTACATACACATGTCGATCTCATCTTGTCACATGTCACCTTGTGTATCCTTTGAGTTGGCTACACACCATACAATAAAATGATCCTGTTTTTTTGGCAATTTGTGTGGGTGTGGAAAAGGGGGGGGGAGGGAGGTAATTTAGGCGCTAAGATAATGTTAAGACAAGGGGGGCATCGTAATTGGAATTAAGGCGTTTCTTCCATATTATAGCCGAATGCTAGAGGACTTTAGGAGCTGGATTATCATCATAGGTAAAGGGGGTTAGTTTTAGGTGTACATAAGGGGGAGGTTAATGTTTAGGCATAGATAGCGGAAGGTTTGTGTGTGAATAGGGTTACAGTTGGGGATAGCATAATATCAGTATTATTACTGATATTCTACTATTGGGGGATTGAGGATAGTAGAATTACGATAAAATACCGATATTCGACCATCGGTTTTACCTCACAACTATTTTACTTGGTGGCACTTTGAAACGTATACCTTTTTTAGACCTTTACAGAACCTGTCCAGCATCAATTTAGCATGCGACTTCCTGTTGCCAGCAGCTACCCTATACCATGCCAACTTGGTCTTCACTTGACTACTGACACAGTTGTGCATGCTATTCAGTTACACATCAGTGTTACAAATGCTGAAAAGCGGACAGAAGCGGACACAACTGCGTTAGTGGGTTTAGGCCCTGATTGTATATATGATGAGTATTTAGTGCAAGTTGCCCAATTAGGGTGACCTTCATTACCTAGGTAACTCAGGTTGCACCAGTTGCGCAGAATAAGCTATGTACTCAGAGTACTTTCCTCAGCATTGTTCAGAATCAGCAGCAAAAACTGCTGGTCAAGTTAGCACACAGCAGCACAGTGCACAGGCCTAATGGTGTCCGCACAATCATAAAGACTTGGTGGTTAAAGAGAATGGGCGTGGCAGCCAAAAATAAGTTTAACGGGTGGCTCTGGCAGCTGTGATTTCTCACTCTTACCACCAGGTGGCCCCTTAGGAATTTGCCTACATCGCCAATACCTAACAACAGTCCTATGTGTGAAAAATAGCACCAAGAACTAAAGAACTAGTATTTACTAGCCTTTGCATAGGCGTTTAACTGTTTTTATAAATTCTGTACCTTTAAAGAGAACAGAAGGAAGGAAAACTGATGTATTATCTCCGTGTTAAAATAGAACAGAAAAATAAAAAAATAAGCGTATTAATCATATGTTTCAGATCAGGCGCTGTATTAATTGGTTTGTGTGAAGTAGTGAGGGAGCAGCTGGTTGTGGGTGTTTAGCACCCAGTAATTAGTAGGCTTTTTGGCAGGCTCTGTGGTATGCTGTCCCTGTGCATATCCTACTGTGGCAATATTTTATCAGGTGGTCTGCTTCTTCTGGATTAACCCGTTGCTGATATTGGAGGACTTGGAAAATTCTCACCCACACTGAAAACAAGTTCTAGTCTTTCCATCATGGAACTTATTACCGTATCAAACAGTGGATACAGCACTATGTCATAAAAGTACCCGCGTCCATTAAAACGTGTATGACTAACTTGTGTTCATCGTCTTTACCAACGTTTCCTGCTGTATTTCGTTCTTGGCATCCTGTAGGTAACATGCTATCACACTATTTACGTTGTAACGTTTAAAAACAAGGAAACTGAAGTGTTTTCTACGGTATGCAGGCAGATTTATCAGTTATTGGTAGTATTTAGATTAGGAATTGCATGCATCAGTGCTCACTAAGGCAGATTTAAAGTGTACCCGAGGCAATATGTGACATGATGACGAGATAAACATGTATGTACAGTACAAAACATATTAATAACCAGGCTGTTTTATTTGCTTTTTTTTTTGCTGTCTGAAAGAGTTAATTTCTAGACATGGAAGTGACAGCTTCTGTTTTGTCAGTTCCTTGTCGGGAATATAGTAAACATAACTGATAAGCAAATTACAGCCATAAAAGTTTTCCTGGCAGATTACAACCTCTGAGGGTAAGGAGAGATAAAATACATGAACTATTGACCTTTTTCTAACTCTGGGACATTTAATAGGCTGCCACTGATTAGATACCGTAAAACATTCAAACTATTTTGTAAATGTTTAACCACTTTACGATCGCATTCGCCTAATGCTGATTGGCGGCCACAGAGTGGCTCCCCTAGGACCGCCTAATGCGGAAAGGCGTCAAGTCCTCGGGGAGGAGATTAGCGGGGTTCACACGCACAGGACACTCGCGCATCCCCGCTTGAGTGACGGAGCAGAGCTCCGTCAACAGTCTGCCAGTGGCAATTGTCTCTGACAGACTGCATACAAAAGAAACTGACGTTTGTTTATATTGTACAGCGCTGCGATCTACTGTCACTTGACTGTCCCCTGGAGTGGCTCTCTACGTGATCCCCTCTCATAGGCTGATGTCTATGAGATAGGATCGCCCTGATTGGACCTCGGGGGAAGGGAGGGAGGGGATAGGAGAAAAAAATAGTCAAATTTATTTAAAAAAACAAAACAAAAACCTGCAGCAGCGAATAGATGCCACCAACAGAAAGCACTGTTGGTGGCAACAAAAGGAGGAAAAAATAATGTGTGTGCTAAGTTGTACGGCTCTGCAGTGAGCTGTTAAAGCTGCAGAGCACTGAATTGTAAAAAAAATAGCCTGGTCACTAGAGGGGGTTTAAGCCTGTGATCCTTAAGTGGTTAAATATAAAAGAAAACCATGAGGTACTTAAAGTCAGTATTTTTTTTCAGTCAGTTTTAGGACCAGTAGGATAAATAGATATGTTTATCTCACTTTATTTTCACCACGGGTTCACTTTAAAAACACAGGGGCAAAAGAAAAGCTGTTACCATAGCAACCAGCCCTACTGGGGCTGATTTAGCAAGACAAGTGCAAACAAAAATGGAGGAAAAGTGGAGCAGTTGCCCTGAGCAACCAGCTGGGTTTAGCTCAGGCTAGCTGTTGAATAAAACAAGGATTCTGCTATTCTGGGCAACTGATCCAGTATTGCTCCAGATTTCTTAGTATGCACCTTGATAACCATCTCTTAAACTGAACTAATTCTTAAACGGGCACTATGGCGAAAAATTGTAAAATGTAAAATATGTGCAAACATATCCAAAATAAGAAGTACATTTCAGAATAAAATGAGCCATAAATTACCCTTGTCCTATGTTGCTGTCACTTACAGTAGGTAGTAGAAATCTGATAGAAGCGACAGGTTTTGGACTAGTCCATCTCTTCATAGGGGATTCTCAGGGATTTATTTATTTTCAAAAGCACTTAGTTGAATGGCAGTTGCTCTGTCCAACTGCCAAAAAAACTGTGTAGTGAGCAGGGAAGCTGGCTAGCATCATTGTTTAAATCCTTTTTAGTGAATATCTTTATAAAAAACAAAAGCCTTGCTGAGAATCCCCTATGAAGAGATAGACTAGCCCAAAACCTGTCACTTCTGTCAGATTTCTACTACCTACTGTAGACAGCAACACAGGAGGAAAGTAATTTATGGCTCATTTTACTCTGGAAAAAAACAAACTTCTTATTTGTCTGTTTGCACATATTTAAAATGTTACAATTTTTCGCCATAGTGCCCCTTTAACACCAACGTTCCTTGACCTGCAATAATGGCCACCTATGACTACCGGGCAGCCCGCACTACTCAACCCCAGTGATGGCGATCCCCTGCTGATCCCATTGTTCGTCACCCACCTACTGCCCTTACATCGTTCCCCTTCAATGACTGTCCATTTTGACCCGTTCTGTCTATAGGTGGTCATATACAATTCCATTTTTTATTTGATTACAGAAATCTGATAAATGTTTCCATTTGATCAAATATTTAAAAAAAAAATCAGACCAATATACCTTACACTTAAACTAAACTGAGAAGGATGTGGATTTTTCCTTTTAAAATAATACCAGTTGCCGGACCCCTGCTGATCCTGTGTCTTGGGCCCGCTTCCACTACGGCGATTTCACCGGCGATTCTGCAGAGTTTCCCCGCACATGATTCGCACGGGGAAACTCTGCCATAGGGGATGACGGGGCCGCGGCGGAATCGCTTGCGGGAGCGATTCGGCCGAAACCCCCCGCAGAATTTTCCGCGGAGGCTGCGAATCCCATAGCCGTGCATGGCACAGCTCATGGGATTCGCCTGCGATCCCACCCACCCCGCACTAATGGAGACGAGCCCTTATACTTTCAGCCACAGCCCCTGAACAAGCATACAGATCAGGTGCTCTGAGTCTGACTGAAGTCAGACTGGATTAACTGCATGCTTGTTTCAGGTGTGTGATTCAGCCACTGCTACAGCCAAAGAGACCAACAGGACTGCCAGGCAACTGGTATTTTTTAAAAGGAAACCTCCATATCCCTCTCAGTTTATGTTCCCTTTAAGATTGACTTTTACTAAATTTATGATTGAATGTAACCACTTATGATCAGATATTTATTGTCAATTTTGAAAACATTGATTGTTTTTTTTTTCTTGTTTGAAAAAAAAAAGTTTGATTTTTCTGTACAATCAATTTTTTTCTATGTATGGCATCCTTTAGGGTCATCTTTATGAGTAGCTGACGTCGTGGGCATGAAGTAGTATGGCCAAAATGTTATCTTGGGTTTACATTTATTATGGAAAGTATAACATAGTTATTTACTATAGACCAGTGATGGCTAACCTTGGCACTCCAGCTGTGACAAAACTACAAATCCCATCATGCCTCTGCCTACCCGTGTTATGCTTAAAGCTGTCAGAGTATTGCAATGCCTCATGGGACTTGTAGTTCTACCACAGCTGGAGTGCCAATGTTAGCCATCACTGCTATAGTAGACAGTATTACACAAGTTAGTAACCATTTAAAGTGTACCTGATATGACAGACGTATACACATTTATACTTACCTGTGGCTTCCTCCAGACCCCTGTAGACCATGGGCTCCCTCGCTGCTCTGTCCCCCTTTCAGTCGTCTCTGGTTAATTCCACAGATGCACTCAGTTGTGCTCCATTGTGCTTGCACATTCCCAGTTGCGCGCTCCCGCCTGAATGCGCTCCCTTGGCCATGAGCGCTTTGCACATGCACAGTTCGCTAAGACTGTAACTGTTCAGGTGCAGAATGCTCCCATGAGCGAGACCAAGGACACGCACAATCAGGACCACGCATGCGAGTGATCAACATCTACAGGAGATTGAACAAAAATGATTTAATTAAAAAGTTTAGGAAATTCTTTAGTCTTTAGTTTGAAGAGCAGAGTTCTAGTTTAATGTTTCCAATGTGCTTCCTCCTATTAAATATCACTTCTTACCTTTTAATCTGAATCCACTTAGATCTCCGTGAAAGGAAAATGTAAAGCATGGAACAATATGCTTCCAGTACGCATAACTTAATGAAACTTTGAATCAAAGAGAAGAGATTGTATTCTGAAATTGGTGATGGCAGGAAGATTGAAGAGCAGTTTCATCTATTAAAAAAATATATTGGATGGGTCCCAGGCAATAAAATGAAAATTTCTCATCTGTCATCATCGCTTCAAACAGAATTTTATTCATTTGTCTGATGTTAGACGGGCTCGACTACATCCCAAATATGAGCCTCTTACCTACGGAGAGGGGGTGGAGGCTGCGTTCCCTTTTCCTGGGTGGTATTCTGTCGTTTTCCTTCCTAAAGCTGGCTGGACTCCAATCTAATGTTCCTGATTTTAAGCTGAAAATGAGCGAATTGAAATGAGCAGCGTATAAAGTTCCATGCCAGGATTAAATTTCCAGCCGCTCGGTGCGGATCTGTACAGAAGATCTATAACGTTACCCAGACATGGCCTCCTTAATTAGGATGTCCAATCTTTATTTTTAGGCTCCGGCAAATTTCTCTGAGCCGTAACTGCCAAACGTCTCTACTCATATCAGATAAATTAATTTGGAGGGGAAAAAAAAAGTTGGTACAGACAATGACTGCTGCTGAGACCTGCCGGAGTAAGAAAAAAATCAATTGTAGGCTGGAAACCTTGCCTGATCACTATTGTTTCACCCCAATATACTGGCAGAGTCTGTACTAGTTGGCACCCCTCTCCATGCAAGGATCATAAATGTTTAGTTCAGGGTAGTTTCTAGGCTAAATGGCACCTAGGGCTAGGGCCAGGGTGTAAAAATAACCCAACCCACGTGGAGCCAGGTATAGGCGCCCGCAGTATAGGTTAGCTGGCTAGAGGTCACCCCCAGTATAGGTAACCAGGCATAGTTGCCCCAGTATAGGTTAGCTATGTAGGTATCTCTAGTATAGGGTAGCCCGTATAGTTGCCACCAGTTAAGATTGGATAGGTAGGTGCCCCTGGTATGGGTTAGCTAGGTAGGTGCCTTCAGTATAGGTTAGCCAGCTATAGGTCCCCCTCAGTATAGGTAGCCAGGCATAGTTGCCCCCAGTATAGGTTAGCTACGTAGGTGCCTCCAGTATAGGGTATTCTGTATAGTTGCCACCAGTATAGGTTAGATAGGTAGGTGCCACCAGTATAGGTTAGATAGGCAGGTGCCCCCAGTATAGGTTAGCTAGGTAGGTGCCTTCAATATAGATATCCAGAATAGTTGCCCCCCGTATAGGTTAGATAGGTAGATGCCTCAGGTTTAGGTTAGATAGGTAGGTGCCCCAAGTATAGGTTAGATAGGTAGGTTCCCCCAGTATAGGTTAGATAGGTAGGTGCCTCCAGTATAGGTTAGACAGGTAAGTGCCCCAGTATAGGTTAGCTAGCCTAGGTATGTGCCTCCAATATAGCTAGCCAGTATAGTTGCACCCAGTATAGGTTAGATAGGTTGGTGCCCTGAGTATAGGTTAGATAGGTTGGTTCCCCCTGTAATGGTTAGATAGGAAGGTGCCCCCAGTACAGGTTAGCTAGGTAGGTGCCCGAGTACAGGTTAGCTAGGTAGGTGCCTCCAGTATAGGCTAGATAGGTAGGTGCCCGAGTACAGGTTAGCTAGGTAGGTGCCTCCAATATAGATAGCCAGTATAGTTGCCCCCAGTATAGATTAGATAGGTAGGTGCCCGCAGTACAGGTTAGATTGGATAGGTGCCCACAGTACAGATTAGATAGGTGCCTGCAGTATAGATTAGATAGGTATGGGTCCACAGTATAGGTTAGATAGGTAGGTGCCCTGAGTATAGGTTAGATTGGTAGGTGCCCTGAATATAGGTTACATAGGTAGGTGCCCCAAGTAAAGGTTAGATAGGTAGGGTCCCCGCAGCGGCGGGGGGAGGAGGTATAATATTTATAACTCCCTTTCCGTCGATCCCCCGCAGCCTCTTTCTCCTTCCTGTTCTGGCCAAACAGCCCAAAGGATTGGTTCACACACCAGCTTCTCAATGAGCTAACATGTAGTTTATTTTTCCAGACGTGTCAAACACTATGCATGACAATAGTTTCAGGGCCACCTAGGGTCCCCTTCTTTAGATAAGTGCAGACAAACGGGCGCATTTATTGTGAGTGGATATGCACTTTAGGCCTCATTTCCACATATGTACTTCCAGCAACACAGGTGGCAGTACATATGTGGATTTGATATTTTTTATTTGTAATGAATGGGATCGCAATCATAAATACAGGCAACTGTATGTTGCAATTCCACACTCCACAGTGAGTCGCAACACATGAATGGAAACATCAGAAAGTGCAGTTTATGTACTTTCTGATTTGCCTGCGGATCCCGTCACTGTGTGTTGCCGAAAACATGGCCATAATCTTGCAGGTGAAAACAAGGCCTAAATAGAGGTTTAATATAGGAATTTAGGGTCTAGTTAATACAGTACAGACTATTTTAAACTACCTGGAAAAGCTCATACAGAAAGGATATGCACATGCATGCATGTATCCAGGCATTTATTGTGCATTGTGTAATATATTCAGGTATTAAACATATATTTCAATGCGAAATAGGAAAAAAGGGCAGAAAAAACAACAACAAAAAAACGTTAAAAAAAAACAACAACGCTGCCATAAGCGCCTATTATTAAAATCGTGATTAGAGGAAAAGTAAGGAAATTAGGGTGCCTCCAAGCGCCGACATTTACCTTCTTTGCCGTAAATTGCATTTTTTATAATGCTCATGATATGTGGCAAATAAGGTAAATTTCTGGCACAGATCAAGATCACATCAAGTTTCCCAGACATCATGGCTTTCTGGTAGAGGTGGGAGGAAAGGTTTTCTTTCTTTTGGGGGGGGGGGGGGGGGGGGGTTAGGCGTTGCCAGGGGAGGGTTAGGGTTAGGCGCCCCCAGGAGGGTCTTAAGGTTAGGCACTACTGGGTGGGAGGTTTATGATTAAGAACCACCAGGAGGGGTCTTAGATTTAGGCACATCAGGAAGGGTCTTAGGGTTAGGCACCACCGGGGGGGCCTTAGGGTTGGGGATTAATAGAGGGAGGGTTCTGTGGGAGAGTACGGTTAGTTTTAGCCATAGAAAAATATGCGTAAATAGTACCTGTATTTACTATCGGGATTCAATAGTAGAATATCGCTAATCTTGGCAATATTCTACTAGTGGCCAAATCCTGTGCCCTTTTTTCCAGGTGCCTTTTGTATACATGTATGCATTTCAATGGAGACATTTGGCCATGTTATGCATGTATTTTTTTTTTTTTTGTCATCTGCTGTAGGCTGCATATGGCATAAATAGAGATTTTATGAGACCAGCTTGGGAGTGATAAAACACATTAACTATAAATCGATTCTACTGGATTCAAACAGTGGTGAAGTGTCCGCGTATACAAGACCCAAGCATTTTAATGGCCTCTCTCAAACCAAATAAAATGTGAATTTCCCCTTGCTTGGCCAAGTGTATCATGTAAGGGATATGGGTACACTTTCAAATTAAAGCCATTGTCAAGAAACAATTGTATTACTTTGCTTCCTAGGGTCATTTGTCTTCCCAACCACTTGTGTCACCACAGAAACCATCATCAAACCTTTCCAGCTGTAAATAAACAGGCCAGGTCCCGTCACGAACGTCTCTGAGGTAAAAGCAAGGAGCGCAGAGCACGACCTGGGAATGTTTTACATTACAAATGTCGCTCAATCCCCTCATTTGGTTACTTTTCAGTATTTGTCATACATGTCCCTCCAAACCGACAGCCTCATGCAAATCTGGCAAGGCATTGATTTGCAGCGAGACTGACAGCTGCTCTCTGGTGTCTCCAACCACCAGCTCATTAATCGTGGTACCAATCCCACGTCCTACATCAGTGATCTCACGCTGGTTCCCCACAGACAGGTGTCCATCACCGACATCCTTATGATAATGTTTCTCCGCTGGTGCTGGTAGACACGGAAAATCATTTAATTGCCCTGGAAGATTGGAATAATGTCAGAGGGCCTTCACCAGAACTTGTCTATAATCGACCCTTAGCATGAGCTACTAGAGTTCTTATCGAGTTTATTTCTTTTGTTGTTCCTATATTGAATTTTCTCCCGGTAAATTTTGTGGTAGGATTCTCCTTTCTTATGCAGGTTTCTTCAAACGCTACAATAGATGTTTTGATTACTCCGTGGCCAAACGGGCGACATGCAGACGAGTGAATGGACTCTGATAAGGACTGTGATTTGGGCAGATCAAGGCACTCTGCGGGGAAGAGATAATTTAAAAGTTTATCGTAGTATATCTGATCAGCAAATTACCCATTGCAGTAAATAACCGCATGCTTGGAAAGGGGCGGCTATTCTTCGGATAATCACTTAGCATCAGTTTAAAGTGGACTTCAAATACAGTTCAAAATAAATTACCCATTTTCAGCAGATTTCTTCATTTTGATCAAAGGCACCTAACACAGGAGACTATAGGTACAGATGTCCTGGCATCCTGGACTTCACCCTCCATGAACCTCCATCCCCCCACCAAACTGCACCGCAAGTGTGTTGGCTGTCCCAGCTGTCACTCCTCCCTTACTTCCCTTGTCCGTAATAGGTAGCGACAGATGCCCCTTAATATTAGGTAGCCAGACGTACCCTCAATGGTAAGTATCTAAAGATGCCCCCCCTAGTATTGGGTAGCTAGAGGAACCTCAGTATTAAAGAGACTCTGTAACATCAAAAACATCCACTGGGGGGTGCTTACCTCGGGTGGGGGAAGCCTCGGGATCCTAATGAGGCTTCCCACGCCGTCCTCTGTCCCACGGGGGTCTTGCTGCAGCCCTCCGAACAGCCGGCGACAGACCCGACTGTCAATTCAATATTTACCTTTGCTGGCTCCAGCGGGGGCGCTGTGGCTGCTTTCAGCTCTGAAGTAGATGGAAATACCCAATCTCAGTCGGGTCCGCTCTACTGCGCAGGCACCGGAAACTTGCTCCTGCGCAGTAGAGCAGACCCGACGGCGATCGGGTATTTCCGCCTACTTCGGAGCCGACAGCCATCAGAGCGCCTGCGCAGGAGCCGGGAAGGTAAATATTGACGTCATCTTGTACGGAGGGCTGCAGCGAGACCCCTGAGGGACGGAGGATGGCATGGGAAGCCTCATTAGGATCCTGAGGCTTCCCCCACCTGAGGTGAGTACCCCCCAGGGGACGTTTTGACGTTACAGATTCTCTTTAAGTAGCTAGAGGTGCCCCTGACTGAAGGGGGATCTCGTCAGTGGAATGCTGAGATCGGATGAGTAACCTCTCATTGACACTCTCATCAGATCTCTGCATAGGGAAGTAGGGAGGCGCTCGGGGAAGGGAGTGAGCTGCCTTTCCATCATCAGACGCCTATAGGCATGTGCCTATAGTGCCTTATGGTAAATCCGGTCCTGCCACCTAAAGGCTATTGCTGCTCTGAGCCCTCTTTTCCACAGACGTCTGAACTGCTCGTTTATTGGGCCACCCACGACTGCCATTTAGGTGCAATTTAAATGTGGTTGTAAAACTCTGAGTGTCAAGCACTGACACGTGGGGGCGATATCACGTGGCATAAAATCGTCTGATGTCACGTCTGAGCACAGCAATGGCGTCTCTTGTGCAAAGGGGTGCTCAGCCGCACTTTATAAAATCAGTATCAGTGTTTGCCCTTTATAAAATCTTTCCTCTTCCTGATTTACATTCTGAAATGTATCACGGGTGGCAAAATCTTTAGTCCTGTTAAGTGATCTCGCCAGAATGTTTGTTTACTGAGAGTTCTAAAGCCAGTACGATATATAGTACACTTGGAGAAAGAAAAGTCACTCAGCACTCAGCTGCTTGATCGGGGGGTAGGACTAGCTCCTTTAAGTCTGCAGTTGCTTCACCCCGTTTTTTAGCACACCCGTATTGTTGGGCTTCAGTCCAAGCAAGGGGAAGTGCATCTAGCGTTGGTTAGTGCAGAGCACAAATAGAACACACTGGTACATAAAAGAAATGCTATGCACCTTCCTCTTATACTGCTTTTATTCAAGCCTTCAAACAGCAGCCAGCGTATGCATCATACATAATAAACAGAAGTTGTCAAACCTGGATGTCACGGAAGTGCGGAGGTGGATGGGGAAGAGGTGACCAGGGGTTGTACGGACGGCACTACAGCCGTTTCACGCCGTCTGGCGCTTGCTCACGTGCATGTGTCCTAAACGGAGCAGCGCTGTACGGCTTCCTTCATAAGGTCTTGAAGCCGCGCCCCCAGCGCTGCCCCATTGGTGTAGAGTGCTTGGGAGTGAAGGTCGGGGGTGAAGGGGCGGAGACTCGAGAAACTGACAGCCTGCTTGTGTAGTAGCAGCCTCTCGTGTAGTGACATTTTGACAGGCTGTGCAGCAAGGTATATGTGAATGGTGCATACAAAATTGTTGGTGTCAAACCATTATACATTTATAAAAATTTATAAAACGTGTATATACATCTGAACCTTCACTAATAAAGATATCGTAAGAAAATTTGTGTTATGTGTAAAATCACAAGATGTGCCATTGCGTGAATAAAGTGCATATGTAAATATTGGCATTATGGCAGTGCTCTGGGCCTATGGGGTAGAGAATCCCACATAATAAACAGCCTAGGTTAAACCACAATGGGAGGGTGAGGCTAAGTGCCAATATACAGCAATGTACAAGAAGTGTTTCGGATACTGACACCAGGATATGTAACATAGTGTTGGGCGAACAGTGTTCGCCACTGTTCGGGTTCTGCAGAACATCACCCTGTTCGGGTGATGTTCGAGTTCGGCCGAACACCTGACGGTGCTCGGCCAAACCGTTCGGCCACATGGCCGAACTAAGAGCGCATGGCCGAACGTTCCCCGAACGTTCGGCTAGCGCTGTGATTGGCCGAACGGGTCACGTGGTTCGGACCCGAACGCGCTCTGATTGGCCGAACTGTCACGTGGTTCGGGTAAATAAATACCCGAACCACGTCATATCTCCGCCATTTGTCTGTGGGTTTAGCTTTGGGTAGGCAGGCAGGGTAGTTCGCGCTCCAGCCACGCTAGCCAGGGTCCCCCCTGTCATTGTGTCGCTGCTGGGAACAGTAGTACACCGCTCGCTCAGCCACACTATATAGCATTCTGTTTACTGCCACTCTGTGTACCTCGCTCAGCCACATTATATAGCATTCTGTTCACTGTTCTGTGTCTGCTGGGAATAGTGGTACACCGCTCGCTCAGCCACACTATATAGCATTCTGTTTACTGTTCTGTGTCTGCTGGGAATAGTGGTACACCGCTCGCTCAGCCATACTATATAGCATTCTGTTTACTGTTCTGTGTCTGCTGGGAATAGTGGTACACCGCTCGCTCAGCCACACTATATAGCATTCTGTTTACTGTTCTGTGTCTGCTGGGAATAGTGGTACACCGCTCGCTCAGCCACACTATATAGCATTCTGTTCACTGTTCTGTGTCTGCTGGGAATAGTGGTACACCGCTCGCTCAGCCACACTATATAGCATTCTGTTTACTGTTCTGTGTCTGCTGGGAATAGTGGTACACCGCTCGCTCAGCCACACTATATAGCATTCTGTTTACTGTTCTGTGTCTGCTGGGAATAGTAGTACACCGCTCGCTCAGCCACACTATATAGCATTCTGTTTACTGCCACTCTGTGTACCTCGCTCAGCCACATTATATAGCATTCTGTTCACTGTTCTGTGTCTGCTGGGAATAGTGGTACACCGCTCGCTCAGCCACACTATATAGCATTCTGTTTACTGTTCTGTGTCTGCTGGGAATAGTGGTACACCACTCGCTCAGCCACACTATATAGCATTCTGTTTACTGCCACTCTGTGTACCTCGCTCAGCCACATTATATAGCATTCTGTTCACTGTTCTGTGTCTGCTGGGAATAGTGGTACACCGCTCGCTCAGCCACACTATATAGCATTCTGTTTACTGTTCTGTGTCTGCTGGGAATAGTGGTACACCGCTCGCTCAGCCACACTATATAGCATTCTGTTTACTGTTCTGTGTCTGCTGGGAATAGTGGTACACCGCTCGCTCAGCCACACTATATAGCATTCTGTTTACTGTTCTGTGTCTGCTGGGAATAGTAGTACACCGCTCACCCGCCACTGTATAGCATTGTGCTCTGTGTCGCTGCTGGGAATAGTGGTACACCGCTCACCCGTCACTGTATAGCATTGTGCTCTGTGTCGCTGCTGGGAATAGTGGTACTGTATAGCATTTCTGTACTGCCACTGTACTGCTGCCAGTCAGCGTGTACTGTAAGGATAAGTGAAATGAGGAAGAAATCCGGTGAAAGAGGGAGGGGCAAGGGAAGAGGTGTTTCCCCTGACGGTTCACGTACAGGCCACAGGGGAGCACCCAAGAAAACCCACTCAATACCGCCCATGTTGTCCAGGACAACAACCCTCACAAATCCAAAAGAACAGGACCAGATAATTACTTGGATGACCTCTCAAGCGTCCAGCAGTGGGTTAAGCAGCACCAGCACATCACGCACGAGGTCCGAGTCCTCAGCCAGTTACAAGGAGCCAGTGGGCACAAAGCTGACACAACCGGCAGCGACACCACGCACACAACTGCCAGATAACCAGTCCGATGAATTACCTCAGGACACAATGGGGTATTCGCAGGAGCTATTCCCAGCCCAACAAACTTCCACCTTTCAAAGGTCAATGGAGGAACAGCCAGAAATGTTGTGCCTGGATTCACAACCATTAACTGTGGGAAATGCACCGCGCACTGAAATACAAGGCGAGTCCGAGGAGGACTCGGAAACCCAAATCCCAGAGCAATTTGGGCAGGAGGGGTTGCAATTGCAGGAGGTCGGCCGACAAGATCTGGAAGACGACGTTGGAGTGTGCTGCGCAGAGGTTGTTGTGGGGAGCTCTACTCCACGGCGGCGGCCCACAATGACATATGACGAGTTTGAGGAGATGGAAGAGGAGGGTATGGACAATGTGGACAGAGACCCAGATTTTGTTTGTGAACGAGAACATCGCCGTCGTAGCAGCAGCACAGATGAGTCTGTTGAAGAACCCACTGCTGCACGAGTTCGCCTTGTGCCACAAGGTAGGCGGCGCGCAATTTCAGGCACCACAAGCGTGGAAGTTCAAGTGAGAGGCAAAAGAGGAGCAAACAGAAATCGCCAGCAAGGAGGCAGGTGCTCCAAAGTCTGGGCTTTCTTTGAAGACTGCACTGAGGATGTTACCATGGCGATTTGCAAGGTGTGCAAGACCCGCCTGAGCAGGGGGAAAAGTATTAACAACCTCTCCACCACCAGCATGAGCCGTCACATGCTATCCAAACATCCCACTCTGTGGGCAAACGCGTCAGGACAGGGTACCAGCAACAACACTGCCTCCCTTGGGTTCACCAGACTCACCACCAGACCCGCCTCAGCAGCAGCAGTAGCCCAGCCATTGCGTGGTTCACAACATTCACAAACATCAGACGACGCTGACACTGTCACTTTCCGGAGTAGTGCTCTTGAGGTCTCCCAGTGTTCATCAAACACAACAACCAACAGCCCTTCCGTGTGCAGCGCTACGGTTCAGTTGTCTGTGTCGGAGATGTTTGAGCGCAAGAGGAAATTGCCAGCAAATGACCCCCGGGCCGTGGCAGTAACAGGCAGCATAGCCAAGCTACTGGCCTGCGAAATGCTGCCATATCGAGTGGTGGAGACAAACAGCCTCAAGGGCATGATGTCAGTGGCCATCCCACGTTACGTGGTTCCCAGCCGCTACCACTTTGCGCGCTCTGCAGTGCCTGAGTTGCATGAGCACGTGGTCAGCAAAATAACCCGAAGCTTGAAGAATGCCGTTGCCTGCAAGGTTCACCTCACCACTGACACCTGGACGAGTGCGTTCGGCCAGGGTCGATACATCTCCCTTACCGCGCACTGGGTGAACCTTGTGGAGCCTGGCAGCGATTCCTCACCTGCTACGGCACGGGTGTTGCCCACGCCACAAACAGCTGCACCGCCGTCCCTCCCACTGGATAACAACAGCAGCACCTACCTCTCTGACTCCTTCTCCTCCAACGCATCTCAAAGCTGTACCTCATCCGGAAACGCTAACCCAGCAGCAGTAGGATCGTGGAAGCAGTGCAGCACAGCTGTTGGCATGCGTCAGCAAGCGTTGCTGAAGCTAATCTGCCTTGGGGATAAGCAGCACACAGGGGAGGAAATTTGGAGGGGAATAAAGGAACAGACGGATTTGTGGCTGGCACCGCTGGACCTGAAACCGGGCATGGTTGTGTGTGATAATGGGAGTAATCTCATTTGCGCTTTAAGGTTGGCTAAGCTGACACACATCCCTTGCCTGGCGCACGTGATGAACCTAGTAGTTCAGCGGTTCCTGAGGACATACCCAGGCGTGGACGATCTTCTGTTGAAGGTGCGTCGAGTGGCCAAACATTGTAGAAATTCCAGTACTGCTTCGGGGGCACTCGTCAAGATGCAGGAGCGCTTCAATCTCCCCCACCATCGCTTGCTGTGTGATGTCCCTACGCGCTGGAATTCTACGCTGCACATGCTAGCCCGCTTTTGCGAGCAGAAGAGTGCAGTGGTCCAGTACATGACGGCGCAGTACCGAGGCGCATCCGGCCAGCTGCCAAGCTTCTGTGGATCCGATTGGGCCAACATGTTGGACCTCTGCCAAGTCCTCCAAAATTTTGAGCAATCCACGTTGCTTGTGAGCAGTGACAACTCTTCAGTCAGCATTACCATACCACTGCTGTGTTTACTGAAGAGGTCGATGTTAAAAATCAAGGAAACAGCTGTCATGATGCAACTGGGGGAATCTGAAGGAGAAAACGATCAGCGTGATGGTACCAACATCAGGCCATCCGCCTCAGGGAACGCTGGCCCCAGCAGCTATGACGAAGAAGAGGAGGAGGAACAGCTGGAGTTGGAGCAGGAATTTCATGCCACCACTGACGAGGGCCAGAGCGGTGCACGTTGGACTTCCACAATTCAACGCGAATGGTCAGCAGAAGCAGACCAGGAGGAAGGTGACGACTATGATGCATCACAACAACTATCACAACGCTCACAAGAGGATGATGAGGATTCTGGTAGGACTCTGGCACACATGGCTCAATTCATGCTAGACTGCATTGAACGTGACCCACGCATTGTGCGCATTCTGGACAACACCAATTACTGGGTTTATACCCTTCTGGATCCACGGTACAAACTCAATGTTCCAAAACTGCTTGAAGAAAGAGTCAGACAGGTCAAAATGGAAGAATACCAGCAGGCCCTTGTGGAGACTTTAGAGAGGAGATTGACATCCTCCCCCTCCTCTAGCCAGTTGTACGCAGACAGACTGACTTCCGCAAACCCAGGACGACCAGGAGGGCAGCAAACAACGCAAGCCGCAGCTAGTACCCAAAAGGGAACGGTATCGGCAGTGTCCTTGGAGTGGGAAAATTTTCTGACACCCATGCAGCAGCAGCCCACTGAACAGCAAGCGTGCAGATCCACCTCCAACACCGATCGCCTGGAGAAGATGGTCAAGGACTACATGTCAGATGACGTAGCTGTGTCGAACAATCCATCTGCACCCTTCAACTATTGGGTATCGAAGCTAGACACCTGGCACGAACTGGCAATGTACGCAATAGAGGTGCTGGCTTGCCCGGGCAGCCAGCGTTATGTCGGAACGCTGTTTCAGTGCTGTCGGAGGCATCGTCACAGATCGGCGTATCCGCCTCTCTACAGAAAATGCAGACCGTCTGACTCAAATTAAAATGAATCAATCCTGGATTGGAAATGACTACGCAACACTCCAGGACCCCAACCAAGTAACATGACCAAGCGTTTCCGGTCCCTGTTTATTGAACCTCTCATCTGTATTACATTTATGACTGCATGGCGGCAAAAAGCATTGCTGCTATATCCGCACGCTTTTTGTCCTCATGCAAGGCCTGGGTTGTTGTGTCTCAAAAACCGTGGCCTTCTCCTCCTGCGCCTGCTCCTGTTCCATCACGTCTGCTGCTGCTGGGTTAGCGTTGCCGCGTGGTCCCTGTTTATTGAACCACTTATCTTTATTACATTTATGACTGCATGGCGGTACAAAGCATGCTATCTGCACGCTTCTTGCCCTCATGCAAGGCCTGGGTTGTTGTGTCTCACAAAGCGTGGCCTTCTCCTCCTGCGCCTCCTCCTGTTCCATCACGTCTGCTGCTGCTGGGTTAGCGTTGCCGCGTGGTCCCTGTTTATTGAACCACTTATCTTTATTACATTTATGACTGCATGGCGGTACAAAGCATGCTATCCGCACGCTTCTTGCCCTCATGCAAGGCCTGGGTTGTTGTGTCTCACAAAGCGTGGCCTTCTCCTCCTGCGCCTCCTCCTGTTCCATCACGTCTGCTGCTGCTGGGTTAGCGTTGCCGCGTGGTCCCTGTTTATTGAACCACTTATCTTTATTACATTTATGACTGCATGGCGGTAAAAAGCATGCTATCCGCACGCTTTTTGTCCTCATGCAAGGCCTGGGTTGTTGTGTCTCACAAAGCGTGGCCTTCTCCTCCTGCGCCTCCTCCTGTTCCATCACGTGTGCTGCTGCTGCTGCTGCTGGGTTAGCGTTGCCGGTCCCTGTTTATGGAACCTCTTATCTTTATTACATTTATGACTGCATGGCGGTACAAAGCATGCTATCCGCACGCTTCTTGCCCTCATGCAAGGCCGGGGTTGTTGTGTCTCACAAAGCGTGGCCTTCTCCTCCTGCGCCTCCTACTGTTCCATCACGTGTGCTGCTGCTGGGTTAGCGTTACCGGTCCCTTTTCCTGGAACCTCTTATATGTATTACATTTATGACTGCATGCCGACAAAAAACATGTTACCTGTGCAAAGAAAACAGACATTTCCCGCATTTAAAAGACAGTTTTCCCTTTGAAACTTTAAAATCAATTTTCTCAAAAACTATAAGCTCTTTTTGCTAATTTTTTTTTTCCTCTTGTACCCACTCCCAAGGTTCACATACCCTGTAAATTTGGGGTATGTAGCATGTAAGGAGGCTTTACAAACCACAAAAGTTCGGGTCCCCATTGACTTCCATTATGTTCGGAGTTCGGGTCGAACACCCGAACATCGCGGCCATGTTCGGCCTGTTCGGCCCGAACCCGAACATCTAGATGTTCGCCCAACACTAATGTAACATAAAAGTGGGTATCCTGAATAATTGACTGCATTGTACTATGTGTTGCTACGATTCCTCTTTATAGCAAACCTGAAGCAAAAAAAATGTTATATTATAATGAAGTGTATAGAACATTAGTAGCAAAGAATAGAGTCTCATATTTTAATTTTCAGTTATATAACCTTTTTTTTTAAATAACATTGCTGTAATGCTGGGGGGTCATACTTTCTGACCACCCAGCACAACAAGGCTAAGAGGTGGATAATGGAAGAGGCTACACAGGCTGCCCAGAGCAACTGCAGCTCTGGGCTTCCGATATCACTACAAATAAGATGCAATGGCAGCGCAGTGCAATGTTGCACTGCTCTTGAGATAGCAAGCACTCAGACAGGTACAAGACAGGATTATAGATTGGAGCGTAACTAGTAGCAACCGCAGCTCACAGTCACGTCCACAGAAGCAGAGCAAGCCGGCTAACAAAAATCACCAACAAGCATCCACACAGGCAAGACTACAGGAAAGAACGTAACTAATAGCAACACAACTATGCTAGCTAAGCACGGGTGGTCACGATAAGCGCAACCTACAGAAACGTGCTAAACTGACTAGATAACACAGTAACTGAGAAATCTCTGTAACTCGAATAAAGGAAATAACAAACGACTCAGCTAATGGATAAATATATATTAGCAAGTCTGCATATATATATATTTATCAAGAACTAGCTAAGCACAAGTAATGGTGATTAACAAGACAGACAACAGACAGACAGACGGAATGCTCAGCCAATCTAGTCGCTTTTTCAGCGACGGTGACATTCACACTGAGATAGACAAGACTAACAGGTAGGAGCAATCTAATGGCAACCGCTGCTATAGTTCGGCCTCAAGAACAAGGCTAGAAGGAATACTACTAGTCACCAACGTGGTGCTGGCAGAATCTAACTATCAGGATCAGAAGGATTTCACAGAGCCCCCGCAGGTCACCAAATATCCAGCAGACATGACAATACAGAGCAAGGCATTATACATTTACAATAACAACTTTCACAGCATAGACCCAACGACAACTCAGAGAGCTGAACACTATGATGGGCGAGGTCTAAAAGAGGAGGCAGACTTTTATGCTGGCATCAGCCAATGGAGGCAAGCATGCAAATCTCCACACAGCTGAATGGTAATCATTCAATCCTGAGCTGGCTTGATTACCATGTGCTAGCTGAAAGACTATCATAACAAATGCATGCAGTATTATGCAACAACATGATGCATGCAGGAAATCCAGGGCTATCTGGCTGCAGCTCAGCTGTAGTAAGCCATTGGTGGAATGATGACAGCATCCTGAGTTGCCCAGAACTGCAGCGCAATTGCAAATGACAATGTGACTCATTGCGAATGTACAACCAAATGCAGACTGACAAGCCAGAACTGTCCGTTTGCGGCTCCACCGCAACGGACAGAACACGCCACAAGAGGAATCCTTACAATTGCATTATTCTGTCGTATTTGCAGTTTACAAACCACACTCTGTATTCTAAGCTATAAAACAGAGCAGATCTAATGGCCCCTTTAAACTTTCCTGCAGTAAAACATTAGCTGCCTCTTACTGTTTCTTGGCTGTTTAAGTGCTTCAGAAAACAGGACAGTACTCGGCCCAAGTTGGGTCGGAGAGCTCAGAGAAGCTCTTTTGCAATAGATAACAAGTGAGACTCGTTTCTTTGCTAATAATATTCTAAGCTGTACTATGTATACAATTCATTATCTCATAAGTTTATTTTAGCTTCAGGTTTGCTTTAATACTAATAATAATAACGGGAGGTGGAACTATGGCTTTAAAGAGAAACCGTAACCTAGAATTGAACTTCATCCCATTCGGTAGCTGATACCCCCTTTCCCATGAAAAATCTATTCTTTTTCTCAAACGGATCATCAGGGGGCTCTGTATGGCTGGTATTGTGGTGAAACGCCTACCACAGTGTGATGTCAGGATCAAGGTACTGACATCACACTGGGGGAGCCTTGTTGCATTGTGGGAAACAGGTATGGGCTGAAATTCGGCTTCGGGTGATCTGGATAGTTACTATCCGGATTTCACCCAGTAATGCTGTGCGGGCTGGGCGGGGGTCAAGCTTACCTATCTGACGTCTTCTTCGCTCGTCCCTCGGCGCCTCCCACGATGCGTTCCACGCGGTGTCACGTGACTACAAACACTTCCTCCTTCAACCCGGAAGGAAGAAGTGTTTGTAATCACGTGACCGCGCATTGGAACGCATCGTGGGAGGCGCCGAGGGACGAACAAAGAAGACGTCAGATAGGTAAGCTTGAGCCCCCTCCCCCGCCCAGCCCACACAGCATTACTGGGTGAAATCCGGATAGTAACTATCCGGATCACCCGAAGCCGAATTTCAGCCCATGCCTGGTGGGAAATAACAGCTGTGTACAGCTGTTTCCAACTGCCAAAAAAGCAAGCAGCATCTCCTTCCACTGACATCACCTGCCAGCAGTAAAAAGGTTGCCATGTTAAAATGTCAGAATGTAAATCAGGGAGAGGAAAAATTTTACAACGGGCAAACATTGGCTAAATCATTTATACATAATTATTGTAAAAATAAAGCAAATTTTTATTACATTATTTTCACTGGAGTTCCTCTTTAAATCTGATAGCTCACCAAGTGCACAAGGTAATCCACCAGTGCAATTCCTCCAACTCTTCAAGGGAATATTGACCTAAAACATTCTGAAGATAATAAAAAAAAAGAAAAACTTATGAGATTGTGTAGAGATAAAGGATTCGGAGTGACCTTGGTTTGATTGTTGCTGTTTAGTTTCCTCTAATGTACTCAGAGACACAGAGGCTTGGGAACACATCTTGTCCTGTTAATGCGTGTGTGTGCGTGGCGTACAAGAAAACTGCCCGGATTACTATCCTGCGCATTATGCTGTATGTGGACGGAATACAGAAGCGGGAATTGGCGCGGAAAGCGCTGGGCTGATTGAGAAGTACAGTAAATAGTGCAGAGACACATGTCACGGATAATATCGCCCATCTCGCATCTGAACTGAAGACAATATTAACCCAGACTTAAAAATATCCATCGGAGAAAAAAAATGAAAAGATGAAATAGAAGCGTCTAATGCTGGCTGGACTTCCATTAGCGACATTGGACGAGCGCTCTGCTGATCTGCTGAGAGTTTACAGGAATTAATAGATGGGATGCGGATGGATTATTTGATTTAATCATGGCAGATGTACTGTAAGGTTTCAGCAATCCATATCATACACCGTAGTGCATCAGAGAAGCGGAGCACCGACCTCTGCCAAGCAACACGGAGCTCTGTGCCTTTCTGGCATCTGATATTAATATTAAGTGCATATAAAGCATATTACAGTAATGATATTGCAAGATGTGCGGAAAGGACAATATTCAGGGTTCATATCAGATATCAGTAGACCTCCAACCTTGCCTTACTTATCTTTCACTCTTCTTCTATTCCTCTCTCATGAATTATCTCTCCTATCTGTCCTATCTCATGACATATCCCTTTTATCTGTCCTATCTCATGAAATATATCTCTTCTCTGTCCAATCTCATGAAATATCTCTCTTATCTGTCCTATCTCATGAAATATCTCTCTTATCTGTCCTATCTCATTAAATATCTCTCCTCCACTGTCCTATCTCATGAAATATCTCTCCTATCTCATAACATATCCCTCTTATCTGTCTTATCTCCTGAATTACTGTATCTCTCTTATCTGTCCTATCTAATGAAATGACTCTTCTTCTCTGTCCTATCCCATGAAATATCTCTCTTATCTGTCCTATCTCATGAAATATCTCTCTTATCTGTCCTATCCTATCTCATGAGTTATCTCTCCTATCTGTCCTATTTCATGGAATATCTCTCTTATATGTCCTTTCTCATTAATTATCTCTCCTTCTCTACCCTAAAGGTATGTACACCTATGCAACTTAATGCACAATCAAACGACCAACCAAACGACTTGTTGTTTACACGACAATTACGTACACATGCACTGACCAACTAAACAACCAACTCATTTAAATTCTGTGCGCCAATTCATTTAAAAAACAGCAAGTCGTTCAAAGGACTTGTACACACCTTGCAAACTTGCCCAGTAGTTGGTCAGTAGATTCGCCTCTTGGATCGGGCAAACCGCCCGTTATCAGTTGGTCATCTATTCGTTTATTGCCTGTACACAATACACACGCCCAACTTATCGGCCAACAGAGAGGTTGGAACGATAGTTGGGAAGATTGTCTGCACGTGTGTACAAGCCCTAAGGGTCTATTTCCGCTATGATGTTAAATTCCACATACATTTTTCCTGTATGCAAATTTTATATCAATTAGTACATGAGTGCAGAAATCTGCGGCATGCCAACCATATTTTTTCTGCATCATACCGCATACGACAATTCACATTCAATGGAAATTACTCCATTGATATTCATTGGTTTCAATTTCAATGCTAAAATTCACATTGGGTGTATGGGTGTGGGTCAAAATTTGCACTTAGGGCGTATTTCCACTAGGATATTACATTGTGTTTTTTATGCAAATTTGAATGCAAATTTTCATATGCGTTTAACAATCATTACATGGGAAACAGATGCGTGGTGCAGAAATCTGCAGCAAGCAATACATATTTTCTCTGCATTCAATGGAAACTACTCCAATGACATTCATTGGTTTCCATTTCAATGCGAAAATTCGCATTGCGAATTCGTACTTAACCACTTAACAACCAGCCAACGCTGATAGGTGGCGGCTGGTCGCACCTGTGTTTCCATGGAGTTTCCTGTCAGTTCACGGCGGGGGGCTCCGTGAACAGCTTGCGAGCCTCCGATCGCGGCTCGCAGGCTTAATGTTAACTCATTATACACTGTATCTTTATTTTGATTTTGATTTTTTCTCACGTTGTGGGTATAAGAATTAGCAGACCTAAGTTTCCAAGGAAGAAACATATCATTCGGGTTTCAATACTACCTCTATGCAGACGATACACAACTGTACCTCTCTGCACCAGACCTTAACTCCCTCCTCAAACGTGTTCCTGACTGCTTGTCTGCTATATCCTCCTTCATGTCCTCTCGCTTCCTAAAACTTAATATGAGTAAAACACAACTAATAATTTTTCCACCATCTCTGGCCACCTCTCTGCCTGAAGTAACAATAAATGTTAATAACACTCCCATAATGTCAGTTCCCAAAGCTCGGTGCTTGGGGGTACTGTAATATTCGACTCATCTCTCTCTTTTATTCCTCATGTTCACTCCATAACCAGCTCCTGCCATCTCCAACTCAAAAACATATCTCGCATCCATCCTTTTCTCACTCAAGACACAACCAAAATGTTAATACATGCTCTTATAATTTCTCATCTGGACTACTGCAACATAGTACTTTGTGGACTACCGTCTAACAAACTGGCCCCGCTCCAGTCGGTCCTGAACTCAGCTGCTCGTCTCATTCATCTTTCTTCTCGATCTTCCTCTGCCGACCCTCTCTGTCAAGCTCTTCACTGGCTGCTAATTAACCAGAGGATTCAGTTCAAACTCCTAACCCTAACCTACAAAGCTCTCCACAATCTCTCTCCCCGGTACATATCCTCACTAATTTCCAGATACAAACCCAATCACAATCTCAGATCGACACATGAACTTCTGTTGTCCTCCTCTAGAATTAACTCCTCACATTCACGTTTACAAGACTTTGCACGCGCTTCACCCCTCCTCTGGAATGCCCTCCCACAACACATCCGTCACTCGCCAACCTTTGTTACCTTTAAACGCTCTCTAAAAACACACTTGTTCCGACAAGCGTATGCGCTACCTTAGGCCACTTCCCTTTGTCCTAAGACCAAATTGCACTCCTACTAGGTATCCTAAAACACACAGCCTCTATATATTTGTTGCATACCACCCCTTCTCCTGTCCCCCCCCCCCCCCCCCCCATTCCCTTTAGATTGTAAGCTCGCAAAGGCATGGCTCTCTCCCCCTTTTGTGTCTTGGTAACCATTATACATTATAATAATAATAATTAGGAAAGGAACACAGCCAGGAGCATGGTTGCATGTTGGAAAGGGAGGGATGTTACTACCTTAGCCACTTTAGAATGAAGCTATTGGAACAAAGCTTGGGAGAAAGAAAGCAGGCAATATTTAGCCATGTGGTAAGACTGTCAGTGTCCCAAGCCGAGATAAATTAAGATGAAATGGGGCCATAGGCAAGGTAGTAGCTTTTACTCCCCTCTTAGGCCTGGAACCCACTGAAATCAGCAAACGCAAAACGCAACCGCTAGCGTTTTGTCTGAGCGGTTTGCAAGCAGATTCATGTGCGTTTTTGGTCATGTTTTGCAACATTGTATTTTTTTGCCCAGTGGGTGCGTAGCGTTTTGCGTTTTGCGTTTTTATCCTGATTGGTCCTGTGAATTATTTTTCATTTTGTTACAGTGTGCTGAACCGCAAAACGCTAGCAAAACCGCTCAGTTTAGGTTTTGCTGAGCGTTTCCGCTAGCGGTTCAATACTTTACATTGAAGCGCTAACGCTCCCAAAATGCTGCAGGTCCTGCGTTTGCGTTTCTGAGAAACGCAAACGCTCCTGTGGAAGTTGCCCCATCCATTAACATTAGCCCAGCGTTTTGGCAAACTGCTAGCGTATCGCAGTGCTGCCAAAACGCTGCCAAAAGCGCTTCTGTGGGTTCCAGCCCTTATGGTCTTTTTGGTTATCTAAGTTGAAAAGGGGTCAGATAAGGTGGCAGGTGGGCCCCTTTATGCCCACTAGGCCCTAGACTCCTGCCTAGGTTGCCTTGTGGGTGATCCTGCTCTGGTCCCAAGCATGGTATCGGAACACTGAGAATTGTACACAGAGTTTAAAGTGAACTCTTGCACAGGACAGAAGTAAAACATAGAGAAACGCACCCTGTATGTATTTAGAGATTTTAGCCTGTCTAATTCACCCTCATTTGTGTCTAATCACAAGTTGTAATCTGATATCCCCCCGTGTCACATGACAGCCACGTCAGAGATGGTAGATAAGCTCATTTGAAAGCACTGGATGTTAAAGAGAATCTGTACTGTGAAAATCTTACATAAATAAAAGTACCAGCCTGTTTGCTGTCTTCTCCTAGCCCCCTCTGTGACATTTTCCCCGCTCCCTGCTGCTTTCCTGATGATAAAATCACTGTTTTATTCATTGTTTTTGTAAACAATGAAGATGGCCGCCAAACAGGAAATACATCATCAGAGTGAGAGCAGGTGCCTGTTTGCAGTGGCTCCTCTCAAATGTGACTTGACTGCTGGAATGTTACTCCCAGTGTTGCCTTAGCTGCTTGTCTGGGCTTTGAACTGATCTTTCTGCACTCACAGCTGAACAGGTCGCAGACAGGCTGGCTGTGAGCAGAGACCTTGCACGTGACTCATACACACAGCACACAGGAGAGCAGAGGGGGCATGGAGGTGGCATGCATAACTTCTCCCTATCACAGCAAAGGCAGTGCATTCCTCTTTGGCTCGACAAGGCTTGACAAAGAAAAGAAGATTAGATATATTACACTGACAGTGCAACTAGAAAAGGCTGCAGTAAGCCAGACCAAATTAGAACAGGTATAGGAACTTATAGGATACAAGAAATAAGACTGAACATTTTGTTACAGAGTCTCTTTAACAATATGTCTGCTTCCATGAATCAGGAAGTGGAAACAGTGCAGATTTATTTTAGGATTTGTATCAGCTGTAACAAAGAAATGTTTTTTGTTTAACCTCCCTGGCGGTCTATTAAAACCGCCAGGGGGCAGCGCAGCACTTTACATTTTTTTTAAAAATCATGTAGCTAGCCTAGTGCTAGCTACATGATAGCGGCATCCCCCCACCCTCTGATCGCCTCTGGCGATCAGCGCAGACAGGAAAACCCGTTCAGAACGGGATTTCCTGTTTGGCTTCCCCGTCGCCATGGCGACGATCGTCATCAACGTCATTGACGTCGTGATGTCATTGGGAATCCCGATCCACCCCTCAGCGCTGCCTGGCGCTGATAGACCAGGCTGCACAAGGGGTCTGGAGGGGGGGGGGGGCGGCGCGGCGGGTAGCGGTGAATCGGCGCGGAGCAGCGGCGATCGGGAAGTACACACAGCTAGCAAAGTGCTAGCTGCGTGTACCAAAATAAAATTATGCAAATCGACCCAGCAGGGCCTGAGAAATCCTCCTGCGGGGCATAGCCCGACCTGAGGTCAGGCTTACCGCCAGGGAGGTTATAGGTTATTATGCTGTAGCGTACCTTTTGGAGCAGGGAGGACGTTCTGAGTTCAGGTCCACTTTAATACTACTTAATTATCTCTAAAAAAAAAAACCCTAAAATCCTTCAGCAGGCAGTACTGCTGTGTATATAGTAAAACAGACATATAGCAGCACCTGGGGCTGTGGTATCCGGAGTTCTGCCTTAACTCCACTTAATGCGCTGCTTTCAATATCCCATTGTGAAGACCAGCCGGGCATCCTTCAGCCGGATGCAGAACTGAACCTAAGCTAATCACATTAGTCAGAGTTTGGCAGCCATTAGTTAGAGTTATGTGCCGACAGTGGCACTGGGGGGGGAGGATACGAGGTCTTTCTGAAACCGATAACTCCAGACGGCAACGTCACAATGACGGGCGATCCATTACAAAAGTTATTATTACGCATCCAGAAAACAATCTCCATTTTGTGGTTGTTTTTTTCTGTTAATTGACTACAGCCAACTGGAATCCGATTGGCTGGAATGCGTAAAAGCAGCTTGCGCACGATGACTTTATTAGCCATTGTCTCATCGCGTAAGCCAACTAGTATATCTGCGAGAACTATCTTTGCCGCCATCTGCATTCAGCCAGTTAGGAAGGGGATCCATCTTGCAGGCCTCATATTTTTTGTCATGCCCCCGGGCTATTGCGTCTGTTATTTCCATAAGACGAACATTTCCCCTTATTGCAACAGCCTGCTTTATCCGCTAAGCAGCGTAGGAGAGAGCGGTATAGGATAATCTACATAAATATGCACAGTGTGCTCGAATGCTGGGTTATTGCGTGCCTGTTGTTCCCAGAGCATATGGGCTTATTCGGTATTAGGTACCGCCATCCCCGGGCCCATAGGCCTGGCATTAACATATTAGGATGTTAAGTTAGTGATTGACATCTTTTTTACGTCTGACTGACTGATCCGATTATAGAAAGTCTTTTGTGGTCAGATTATTTGCAAATCTATTTGCATTTCTAAGGAGGAACGAATTGTCTTATTTATTCAGAGAGACTATTTGTTGATTGCTAAGCTATATACAGTAGATGTAGAAAGTTTTATGGAAAACAAAAACAAATTGTTCCAGTAGAATCTCGTTATAGTAAACTCTGAGGCCTTGTTCACATTATAGGCGTTTTTGTAAAATTTTAAGTGTGGGCAATTTTCAAAATCGCCCTGAAAGGGTTTGTGGAATTATTCTGTATGACGGAGTTCATATCTGAGCGGTTTGTTTGCGATCTGCTTTGAAAAGCGGTGCTTGGACCATTTTTGAGGCGATTTGTCTCAATGGAAGGTATAGGAAAAACGCTAAACGTTCACAAAAGTGCTTTGGCAAGAAAATGCTTGAGCGGTTTTTTTAAAATACATTAAATTTATTTTTGGGGGGATTTATTTGCGGATCAAAAGACGGAAGCGCTCTGCAAAAATAGCGCTTACAAAAATCCCACAAAAAAAGAGCGAACGTGCAGAAAATTGCCGGAAAACACTTACAAAAAACGCGGAAAGAAAAGCCCACTGCGGACCGACACGCGAGCCGAACGCAATGTGAACAAGGCCTGAGCCTCTGGATATAGTAAACTCAGTCCTCAGGTCCCAGCAACTGCATGGCCCAGTATGGCCCAGTGCACACTAAGCGGTTTTAGCAGCGATCCGCCAGCCGCATCCGCCAGTGAAAACGCTTGGCTAATGTATTTCTATGGGATGGTGCACACCAGCGGTTTGAGGTTTTTAGCAAACCACAAACGTGGCTCCTGCAGCACTTTTGCGGTTTGCAGAAGCGTTTCGTCCTCAATGTAAAGTATAGGAAAACGCAAACTGCTGTGGAAAACGCCAGATCAGAGCGGTTTGCCGGGCGTTTTTGTTACAGATGCTGTTCAGTAACAGCTTTTACTGTAACAATATATGAAATCTGCTACACAAAAACGCACCCAAAAACGCTAGGCATGTTTAGAAAACCTCTCTAAACATGCCTAGAATCGCTCTGAAATCAGCTCCAAAAACCGCTAGCGTTTTGATGATCTGCTAGAGGTTTAGGTGTGCACTGGGCCTATGACTAATTCTGATGTAGTAAACTTCTGATATAGTAAACTAGTTTTCCTGGTCCCTTGGAGTTTACTATAAAGGGATTCTACTGTATCTGTTCCAGAAATAAATTGATTATGTAAACGCAGACTTCAGATTCGGACGTTTGGATATGCCAATACATGCCATATCCTAAGATAATTTATTATGAAATGAATGATGACAAGCTAAAAGCTTTTTCACCAAGCTTTAAACATTGGCGCCATGGTCCGTTATTTTATTTTTTTTAATCTTAGGGCCAGAATCATTTAAGTGGACCTGAACTCTTGCACAGCACAGAAGGAAAACATAGAGAAAGGCACCCTGTATGTATTTAGAAAATGTAGCCATGTCCCTCGCAGCAGCTCTGCTCCCAAACAATGGCCCGAGGTCCCCGCCGGTGCAAAGGCCGACCTCGCCTGGTCGTCCTCTACTGCGCCTGTGCGAGCGCCACTGTAAATCACTTGCACGTGGTGTGGAGTGTACTGCGCAGGGACATGTTGGCTGCAAGGGGCTGGAGGAAGCCCCAGATAATTAAAGAGAAACTCCAACCTAGAATTGAACTTTATCCCAATCAGTAGCTGATACCCCCTTTTACATGAGAAATATAATGCTTTTCACAAACAGACCATCAGGGGGCGCTGTATGACTGATTTTGTGCTGACACCCCTCCCACAAGAAGCTCTGAGTACCGCGGTACTCTGGGCAAAATTAAAAGTGAGAATTGGGAAATTAAAGCATTCCAACCTGTAAATTCAGAATGTTCCATGAAAAGATGTTCAAAAGTGCTTTTGGGCATACATATTGAAAAAAACAAAAAAATGGAAAAAGATGAAAAAAAAAAATTCTGGTAACATGTTAATGTCTGCTGAGCATATTTGACGTCAAAGTGAAAATTCCCAATAAATTACAATTATTTTGCAATTTTGCAATTTCACAATGCGAACTCTGAATCAGCACACATTTGAAAATAGTTTTTTGTGTGAAACTGGCAAATTTGAAATTGGTCAATTCCGACCATCCCTAGTTCTACCCTTTTTTGTGTGGATTTCCTACATGCTTAAAACACACTGGTACATTAATTCGCTGCCCCCAAAATTGTCCTTAGCCTTTTATAGGGAGAGGAGATTATAACTAGGATGGGAATTAGATTGTGAGCTCCTCCTCTATATATATGCATGTATAATCATTCATTACAATACTGTATTATCATTTACATAACATTAGGACTTTACATGGTTGCTATCTATGCCATTTTCTTTTTAGCATTGAATATAAAGGATATTACATTACCCACTGAAATGGGGCGGGCAGTAAGTGTTGGTGGAGAGAAGGCAGGGGGTTTCTGCAGTTTACTGTAATGTGTAACACTTCTACAATTGATATAAAATGTAATCCTTACAGAGAGTCCATTGTTTTTATTGAGTCACACCTGACTCAGAACCATGCTCTATAGATTTCCTTTAAGAACATGCCTCCTTACACAGTTTAAATGCAATGAGAAGAGAATCTGTGGTAGACACCAGTCTGCTATCAGTAATGTGAGGAATGAGTAATGAAGGGTCTGACAACTCTTCAGTTTTGTGCCTCTGCTTAGGGGCACTACAGCGAAAAACTGTAAAATTTAAAATATGTGCAAACATATACAAATAAGAAGTACATTTTTTTTCCTGAGTAAAATGAGCCATAAATGACTTTTCTCCTATGTTGCTGTCACTTACAGTAGGCAGTAGAAAAAAGACACGTAATCTGGCAGAAGTTCCTCCAAAATACAGATAATATGGCAGTGGTTCTCCCAAAATAGACAATCTGTCAGCAGCAGTTCCCCCAACATACACACAATCTGGAAGCAGTTCCCCAAAATACGCGAAACCTGGCAGTGGATCACCCAAAATACACGTAACACCCAAAATACATATAATCTGGCAGCAGTGGTCCCCCAAACATACACAATCTGGCAGCAGTTCCCCAAAATACACCTACTCTGGCAGCCGTTCCCCTAACATACACATAATCTGGCAGCTGTTCCCCAAAATACACTTAATCTGTTAACAGCGGTTCCCCAAAAATACAGATTATCTGACAGCAGTTCCTCCAAAATAGGTACCCCCAGCATAGGTAGCCAGGTCTATAGGTGTCCCCAGTATAAGTAGCCATGGGTATAGTTGTCCCCAGAATAGGTAGCCAGGTGTATAATGTCCCCAGAATAGGTAGCCAGGTGTATAGATGTCCCCAGAAAAGGTGGCCAGGTGTATAGATGTCCTCATGTATATGTAGCTAGGTATATTGGTGTCCCCAGTATATGTAGCCAGGTCTATAGGTGCCCCCAGTATAGCCAGGTCTATAGGTGCCCCCAGTATAGCCAGGTCTCTAGGTGCCGCCAGAATAGGTAGTCAGATGTCCCCACAAGGAGGGGAGGCAGCGCAGAGAAGAGGGAGCGGTGGGCACAGCGGGGAAGGGGGGACGTCTCCCTCGTCACCTCGGGGCTCCCCCTTCCTCACTCTCCCCTCCAGAACTAAAATTTGCACGTGGCTGGCAGCGGGCAGGACTTACCTCTTCCTTGTTCCAAGCGCCGGGGAAGTAGTAGTGATGTCCGGTTCATTTGAGCCGGTTCTTTCCTGTGACGTTATCGCGTGCAAACAATAGTTACCGGGCGGCGCAAAACTTTGTGCACGCAAACATGCGCGCACGGCACTTCGTATGCTAACTGCTTAGCACGGGCGTGCTAACAGTTAGTACTCTTCAAGGAATCAAGCCCTTATGCTGGGTACACACGTTGCGATTTCCCGCTCGATCCGTGAGATCGATTGTTTCCGACATGCTCGATCGGGTTTCGATCGATACAGCCGTCGATTTTGCATACTTAACATGCAAAATCAACGGCTGTATCGATCGAAACCCGATCGAGCATGTCGAAAATAACCGATCGATCCCGCGGATCAAGTGGGAAATCGCAACGTGTGTACCCAGCATTAGGGTTCATTCACATAGGCATTGAGTAGGAGCTCATCCGCCGTCTCCTGTGATGTGTCCCAGCTGGGAGCTGATGGTATTCTGTGGGGAGAGCAGAGGGAGAGGTGGAGGGATGCATTTCATTCATGGGGCTTGATTCACTAAACCGTGATAACTTATATCACGGCTGTTTTCACGTGCATTTTCGCATTTGCGCGCAATCGCGTGTTTTCGTGCCCAAATCTCCTCTCGCCATCGCGCACAAACGCAAAATGCGCATGAAAACAGCCGTGATACGAGTTATCACGGTTTAGTGAATCAAGCCCCATGGTCTGAGTGTTGCAAATCAGGAAACTAGGCTGCACCTCCACTGAGTGGGTTTCCTCCAGGCACTTGAGTTTCCTCACACATCCCATCTTCAGAAACCTGCTAGATTTCATGTTTGCTTGCATAAGCTCACTGGCTCCAGCCTGCTGATCACCTGACATCTAACTGCTAAACAGCAACCAGTACAACTGCCATCTTCATGCAGCTTCCCTGCATCAGTGTTTTACTACAGCTAACATCTAGAAATATGCCTGAAGAAGGGGACTAGATCCCAGAAAGCTTGCATTATTTAACTTTATCAGTTAGCCATTAAAAGGTATTACTTTTACAAGACTTTGTTTTTTTCTACCTACATATATTGTTTGGCTAACACGGTACAGAAACATTTTTACTACTCACACATCCCAAAAACATACCGATAAGTTAATTGGCTTCCCCCTAAAGAAAATTGGTCCTAGATTGATATGATTCACGCACGATACATACATAGACAGATGACTATGGTAGGAATTAGATTGTGAAACCCTCTGAGGTATGTGCAGCGCAGCGGAAGATGTCAGCTCTATATAAATACTAAATAATAATAATAAATATGGGATAATTTCCCACCTAATCAGATTGAGTCCCAAATAGATTCCTCTTTTTTACATCTTTGTAACTATTTGTAACCATCCATATGTGTGTATACAATATATATATATATATATATATATATCATAAAATAATGTATATTTTCATAAAGAACAGTAAAAATACCACCACAAATGGTAACAAAAAAAATATCCTAGTAGATCTATTTTATTATCATTTTTATCTAGTTGTTAACAAGGACTTTGCAGAGATGGTTGACTCTACTTAAGAACAAACTGTTCTGATGTTAACAAAAGATCTGATGGAATTTTCACATCCACATTCTTTAGAATGAACAAAAGAAGAAAACTAATATCAGCCGTTCCTGATGTTTTTCCAGTAGGGGGAGCTAAAGATTCATTCAGATTTTGTTTTGGCCAGAGCTTATTCTTTGCATTTGGCCACACAGTGTTCTGTGTGTTCAACTTCAGCCTCACAAGTCTATACACCAGGGCAAACATCAAACAGTTGTAAGGGTCCCTGTGATCATCCTGCTCTTCTCAGCCCACCTATTTACATTGGCGGCACTTATGATGTTAAACTTGCTTTTGATCTGGCAGAATTCAGCAGATTTCGCCATACCTTTGCACTTTGCTGTGGCTGCTCAGTTCAAGGACTGCTGACAATAATTCTCCATATGTAAACTCTGTCACTTTCTCCAGCAGTTCGGTTTACATTGCGGAAACAGCGGCACATGCTACATCCAAGCCACGTTTACGGATGGATGTTCTTGTGGAATTCTACAATGAAAGCTGCTACGCGCTGGGGTGGGGTGAAGAGGGCGGATCGAAACGCTGCAATTAATTATGCAACACAACTTATAAAGAAAAAAAAACGTGTGTGTGTGTAAAAATCAGCCTAGAAAATGGCGCAAAGCATGGGGTAAAAAATATTATTTAGTATTTATGTATATAGCGCTGACAACTTCTGTAGCGCCTTAAAGAGTAGGGGCAGCACAGTGGCGTACTGGTTAGCGCTCCTGCCTTGCAGAACTGGCTTCCCGGTTCGATTCCCAGTCAGGTCAACATCTGTAAGGAGTTTGTATGTTCCCCCCGTGTCTGTGTGGGTTTCCTCTGGTCACTCTGGTTTCCTCCCACATCCCAAAAACATACAGATAAGTAAATTGGCTTCCCCAAAAAATTGGCCCTAGACCATGGTACATGCACTACACGATACATATATAGACATATGACTATGGTAGGGATTAGATTGTGAGCTCCTCCGAGGGACAGTTAGTAACGAGCCTATATAAACTCTGTAAAGCGATGCGGAAGATGTCGGCGCTATATAAGTAATAACTAATAGTACTGCATTTTTTCGTAATCTAAGACACTCCGGACTATAAGACACACCCAAGTTTAGAGGGCTAAAATCAGGAAAAAAAGTAAAATACTAAACCTGGTGCATTTTATAGGGCAGGTGTGTCTTATGGATCTTTTGCCCCACAAACTTGCTCTATGCTACTCTATCTAAGCTACAATGACCAGCTGAACTACACTAATCCTGCTGCCCTACCAGCTAAGCTACACTACACTACATACTACACTAACACAACACTGTACTAACACTACACTGCACTAACACTATACTGTACAAACACTACACTGCACTAACACTACACTGTACTAACACTACACTACTAACACTACACTGCACTAACATTACACTGTACTAACACTACACTGTACTAACTCTACACTGCACTAACATTACATTGCACTAACACTACACTGCACTAACACTACACTGTGCTAGCACTACACTGCACTAACACTACACTGCACTAACACTACACTGCACTAACACTACACTGCACTAACGCTACCCTGCACTAACGCTACACTGCACTAACGCTACTCTGCACTAACGCTACACTGCACTAACGCTACTCTGCACTAACGCTACTCTGCACTAGCACTACACTGCACTAACACTACACTGCACTAACACTACACTGCACTAACATTACACTGTACTAACACTACACTACTAACACTACACTGCACTAACATTACACTGTACTAACTCTACACTGCACTAACACTACATTGCACTAACACTACACTGCACTAACACTACACTGTGCTAGCACTACACTGCACTAACACTACACTGCACTAACACTACACTGCACTAACACTACACTGCACTAACGCTACCCTGCACTAACGCTACACTGCACTAACGCTACTCTGCACTAACGCTACTCTGCACTAGCACTACACTGCACTAACACTACACTGCACTAACACTACACTGCACTAACGCTACCCTGCACTAACGCTACACTGCACTAACGCTACTCTGCACTAACGCTACTCTGCACTAGCACTACACTGCACTAACACTACTCTACACTAACACTACACTGCACTAACACTACTCTACACTAACACTACACTGCACTAACGCTACCCTGCACTAACGCTACACTGCACTAACGCTACTCTGCACTAACGCTACTCTGCACTAACACTACACTGCACTAACACTACTCTACACTAACACTACACTGTACTAACACTACACTGTAATAACACTACACTAACACTATACTGCACAAACACTACACTGCACTAACACTATACTTTACTAGCACTACACTGCACTAACATTACACTGTACTAACTCTACACTGCACTAACACTACATTGCACTAACACTACACTGCGCTAGCACTACACTGCACTAACACTACACTGCACTAACACTACACTACACTAACACTAAACTGCACTAGTGCTACACTGCACTAACACTACTCTACACTAACACTAAATTGTACTAACACTACACTGCACTAACACTACACTTTACTAGCACTACACTGTACTAACACTACACTGTACTAACACTACACTGCACTAACACTACACTTTACTAGCACTACACTGTACTAACACTACACTGCAGTAACAATACACTTTACTAGCACTACACTGTACTAACACTACACTGTACTAACACTACACTGCACTAAAAATACACTGCAGTAACACTACACTAACACACTACCATACTGCACCTGATACTGCCGCAGCGCTCCTCTCCCCCTTGCTCCGGTCCTGTGAATGCTGATGTGCTCCTCTTCTCATCCTGGATCTGGCAACATAGCAGGACACAGTGGCCTTCTGCCACTATAACGCTCCGGGTCCTCCGTGCATGTGCCGTACATGCACACTGTAACTCCAGTGGCGAACGTGTGGCGGGGTCACTCAGCACGTCCTATAAAAGAGTAAACAGTCATACAGAAGTAGCTTCTCATAACTTGTTAAATCATAATAAATTAAGGAGTCATCATAAATCCTAATTAGCTGTTTACTTTTACACAGGGGCCTTAATTAATATTAATCTGGACTGTGTATTCAGTCTGCTCTTTTATTTAAAAACTATTTTTTTAATAAAGAGAAAAATATTTTAAGACTTGGTGATCCATACTCTACTGGTAAATTAGAAGTACTTTACTGGCTGAGATAATCTGTAACATTTAAACTACAATGTGGAAACTACACAATGTTGCTAAAGATGGGAGGATGGAAGATTAACGGGAACCCCAAGGCTAGAGACATATGAAGGGTGACAAATCTATTTAATTTTAAACAATGCACATTTCCTGGCTGACCTGCTGGTACACTTCCTCTAAAAGAAATCTGACAGGATTAGTTGCATGCTTGTTTCAGGTGTTTCTGACACTACTAACCAGAAAAAAACGCAGGGTTGCCAGGCAACTGGTATTGTTTAAAAGGAAATAAATATGGCAGCCTCTATATGTCTCTCACCATGGGTTCCTTTAAATGGCTAGCTGACATGGGCAGTTGTAGAGCATTGTGGTTAACACTCTTCAACCTCCTCCAACAAGTACATCTACCAACTGAGGGTTGGTAGGTGTTCACAACAGGCGTATCTTAAAGGGAACCAGAGACGAAGCACCCTCATGTATTTTACCATATATATCAGTGGGAACATTAGAGAAAACACCTACCTTGTTTTCTGTTTCATTCTGCACTGCACAGCTTGCTTCTAATCAGCCCTGATAAAATCCCGGACTGAGCATTCAGTCTGGCTTTGCTCAGGAATATTTATAGCTGTTAGTGTTCTCTGGAGTCTTTTCAAGTCCAAGCCTGCCCCCTGCTGGCTCTGCTCATGAATCTTTATAGCTGAGTCATTATAGCAAAGCCACGCTGAATGCTCAGTCGGGGATTTTATCAGGGCTGATAAGAAACAAGCTGTGCAGTGCAGAATAAAACAGAAAACATGGTAGGTGTTTTCTCTAATGTTCCCACTGATCTATATGGTAAAATACATGAGGGTGCTTCGTCTCTGGTTCACTTTAAGCACGTATTCCAGAAAAAGTATCCAAAGATAACCTAAAGCAAGGTTTCAATATTTATTTCCTTTTAAGCAATGTCAGCTGCCTCGCTATCCTGCTGATCTCTTTGGCTGCAGTAGTGGCTGAATCACACACCTGAAACAAGCATGCTTCTAATTCAGTCAGACTTCAGTCAGAGCACCTGATCTGCTTTTTCAGAGTCCAGGGCTGAAAGTATTAAAGGCAGAGGATTAGCAAGACAGCCAGGCAATATGCATTGTCTAAAAGAAAATAAATATGGCAGCCTCCATATCCCTTTTACTTTAGGTCCCCTTTAAAAGTGCATGTAATGGCGGGCAGCAGTAAAAATTGCCCATATCCTGTAAACACATCTACACCTGGATGCCTCGAAGAGTCCACAAACACCCTGCAAGGTTGCCATCGAGTCAGAACTTCCTCTCTGCTCTAAAAGCAACAGCATAATAACCTTTAAAGAAACACATTTTTTGTTACAGCTGATACAAATCCTGCAATAAATCTGCAGTGTGTCTACTTCCAGCTTTCATGGAAGCAGACCAAGGGTTAACATCCTGTGTTTACATATTAGCTGTGTCTGCTGAGGACTGACAAACTTCTGTGCTGACACAGCTGAGAGATCAAATTACACTTGGAATTACATGAAGATGAGGGGGAATTAGACAGGCTCTTCTCTCTAAAAACACACAGGGTGCATTTCTCTCTGTTTTCCTTGGGTCCTGTGCAAGAGATCAAATCCACTCAGGGGCCATTCACACCAGAAGCGCTTTTCTGAGCGTTTTGCGATTGATTAGGGCTCTTTCACATTAGATAACGCGTGCAGGAGCCGTTCTCCTGCCCGTGTTGAATGGCCTGCGGCGTGTCGTCGGGATGCTGCGCTTGCGATGCAATCAGTGGCAGTAGCTATCAATTCACCCAATGGGAAGACGTTGGTTTCCGGCGGTTCAACACTCCCGGGTGCGTTTAACCGTAACGCACCGAAACACAGCGTCGGGTGTAAAAGGTAAAATGAAAGTCTATAGACTTTCATATTACCTTGGTAAAGGCAAAATATTGAGTTTGCGTTAAAACGCAGGAAAAGCGCTCAAATGTGAAATGGCACTTAGCGTTTTTTAAAATCGCTCCCAATCACTTTCAATAAAATCGCGGTAAAAATCGAAAAAAAAAAAAGGCTGCGATTTTCGCATACATGATCATGAAATTGTCCGCGATTTTACCACAATTTTAATGAAAGTGAATGGGAATGATTTTAAAAAACGCTAATCAATCGCAAAACGCTCAGAGAAGTGCTTCTAGTGTAAATGGGCCCTAATACTATATATCACCATATAAGACTGAGGTTGCAAGCCTCTCACATTCTTGTGGAACTACAAGCAGTAGCAGTCCTACGTCTAGCAGGGCCTGTAGCTCGCTAGGAGTTGAAGCACAGTGAGTTGAGTGTTATAACACCAGTTACTACATCTGCATGCCCCTTGGTGTTTCATGTGCCCTGACTTGCTAGGTGGGTTACTTGGGAAGCCCTGCAGCTTCTGTAGAGGTTATGGGAACTGACAATGAGCCAGGCCCAGAGGTCTGCGCTATCTCCTAATACTTGTCATTAGCAGACCAATGGAATGTGAGTGCACAGACTGAACAAAACCATGACTGCAATCAGTTCCATATACTCATTAGACATTTGATAATGTTAGAAGGCAAGTTTTTAGTTTATTATTTTGTATGGCAGTGACACAGTCCACAATGCTTTACAATAAGGACCCCACCTGTAACTTGTGTCTGAAAATTGTCAAGTCTATTTGTTATCATGATTTCTTTGTAACGTTATCCTTCCCCCCAGTGGTGTAGCTAAAGAGCCAGGGGCCCCGGAGCCCCCGGGGCCCCAGTTTTAGATGGGGCCCCCAAACACTTTATTGGTATGGTGCCTCAAAACCTAAGGACATCTTCAGTGTAAGAGGTGCAATCAGAGGAGGGAAACCATCTGTTAAAGATACCACTAGTCAATGCACATATAGGGGTGATCATTACTAGCAGAGCACCAATGAAAAACTAAAAGGATGGATGAAGGCGCCACTCTGGTCCAGGGGGCCAGGTGTAGAGTTGGGCCGAACCTCCGATTTTAGGTTCGCGAACCGGGTTCGCGAACTTCCGCGGAAGGTTCGGTTCGCGTTAAAGTTCTCGAACCGCAATAGACTTCAATGGGGATGCAAACTTTGAAAAAAAAAAATTATGCTGGCCACAAAAGTGATGGAAAAGATGTTTTAAGGGGTCTAACACCTGGAGGGGGGCATGGCGGAGTGGGATACATGCCAAAAGTCCCGGAAAAATCTGGATTTGACGCAAAGCAGCGTTTTAAGGGCAGAAATCATATTGAATGCTAAATGACAGGCCTAAAGTGCTTTAAAACATCTTGCATGTGTATACATCAATCAGGTAGTGTAATTAAGGTACTGCTTCACACTGACACACCAAACTGTTCACTGAACAGAACAGGTATGCAGTGGCGGGTTCACTGAACAGAACAGGTATACAGTGGCGGGTTCACTGAACAGAACAGGTATGCAGTGCCGGGTTCACTGAACAGAACAGGTATGCAGTGGCGGGTTCACTGAACAGAACAGGTATGCAGTGGCGGGTTCACTGAACAGAACAGGTATGCAGTGGCGGGTTCACTGAACAGAACAGGTATACATTGGCGGGTTCACTGAACAGAACAGGTATACAGTGGCGGGTTCACTGAACAGAACAGGTATGCAGTGGCGGGTTCACTGAACAGAACAGGTATGCAGTGGCGGGTTCACTGAACAGAACAGGTATACAGTGGCGGGTTCACTGAACAGAACAGGTATGCAGTGGCGGGTTCACTGAACAGAACAGGTATACAGTGGCGGGTTCACTGAACAGAACAGGTATGCAGTGGCAGGTTCACTGAACAGGGTATGCAGTGGTGGGTTCACAGAACAGGTATGCAGTGGTGGGTTCACAGTACAGGTATGCAGTGGTGGGTTCACAGAACAGGTATGCAGTGGTGGGTTCACAGAACAGGTATGCAGCCAGGGACAAGCTAAGCCTAACTAATCTTTCCCTATGAGAGAGAGTGTGCAGCAGCTCGCCCTACTCTCACTAATGCAGACACACGAGTGACCGTAATGGTGGCCGCTGCCTGCCTTTTAGTAGGGGGGAGTGGCTCCAGGGGCTAGTGTAGCCTAATTGGCTACACTGGGCCTGCTGACTGTGATGTAGAGGGCCAAAGTTGACCCTCCATGGTGCATTATGGGCGAACCGAACTTCCGCAAAGGTTCGCCTGCGGGACACGAACGCGAACCACGGAAGTTCGCATGGAACCGTTCGCAGGCGAACCGTTCGGCCCAACTCTAGCCAGGTGTAGTCCCAACTTCTGCATTCCCTATTGCTACGCCACTGCTTCCCCCTGTGCACAGAATACTTATGAGCATAAAACAGATCACAGATGTGTACTTCGATCACAGATATGTGAATAATGATGTTGCACGCAGCATAAGGTACCAGTAGGGGCAGTGGTAGGCTTTCAAAGGGGCATAGAGAAGCATTTAGATGAGCAGACACTGCTGTTCTCTTAGTACGTACTGGCTGGAGTGTACACAAATTAGCAAGCAATATAGAGCAAATTTAGCATTTGTTGGAGCTTTAGCTGTGCTGTTTTCTATATTCTAGTTGCTCTTCATAGCACTACATAGTGTTTTCTGT